>NC_041385.1:247269650-247313343 GCF_002162155.2 Triticum dicoccoides
CTGCGGAGCCGCGTAGTACGCATGAGGAGCGGGAGGGGTGGGAGGCCCGTACGGTATGGATAGCAGCCCCGGCGGCAACTGCGGTGCAGGGTAGACCAGATGGTCCGCGGGAAAACCCTACTGGCCATAGGTGGCGGCCGCCCCGTACGGGAGCGGGGCCGCGCTGTAGGGCACCGGCGGCAGGACGGCAGAGGCGGCTACGGATGGGCCAATTGACGCCATTGCTGGTCTGACGGTGGTGGTTGGGCGGCGGCAGTCGGCGCGAGAGGCGCGGCGCTTTGGGAGAGCGAACGGGCGAAGAAGCAGCAGCAGGCGATGCAGTCAACGCGGCAGCAGGCGATCGAGCAGCGCGGCAGCAGGCGATCGGGCGTCAGCCGTGATCCGTCAAAGTGCAGCGACGGCGCGTGACGCGATGCGGTAAGTGCAGCAGGCAAAGTGCAACGATGGCTCGTGACGTGATGTGGGCAAAGTGCATCAAGCAAAGCGTAGGCAATGTTGAAAGCGACGCGCGATGGCAAAGCGACGGTGAAAGTGACGCGCGGCCGGGGCTTTGAAAGCAACGCACGGGCGACGCGCAAGTTGGCGAGGTGAGGAGCGGCGGCTGGCGCGGGAGACGCGCGGGCAGCGGCGGCTGGATGGCGGCGGCGGCGCGGAGGAAGCGCGCGGCGGCAGCGGCGGCGGCAGCGGAAGGCTAGGGTTAGAACCCGGAAACTGATACCATGTAAGATGTTGGAATCACGTGTTCGTATTCCTCAGGTGCAAACGCACGTATATATGATGTACAAGAGGTGGACCACGACCTCAACTATACAAGGAACTAGGAGGTGGGTCCAATACACAGATATGCACAACACATATACTCAACACCTATCATTGCAATACCGTTTACGCTCACTTTTACCGTTAGTTACCTTGCTGTTTTTATATTTTCAGATTACAAATACCTTTATCTACCATCCATATTGCACTTGTATCACCATCTCTTCGCCGAACTAGTGCACCTATACAATTTACCATTGTATTGGGTGTGTTGGGGACACAAGAGACTTTTTGTTATTTGGTTGCAGGGTTGTTTGAGAGAGACCATCTTCATCCTACGCCTCCTACGAATTGATAAACCTTAGGTCATCCACTTGAGGGAAATTTGCTACTGTCCTACAAACCTGTGCACTTGCAGGCCCAACAACGTCTACAAGAAGAAGGTTGTGTAGTAGACATCAGGCATCGAGCACCGAATCGACTTCATCCCCGGAGCACCTCTAACTAACAAGGCTCCCTACCGCGTCAACCCCGAGGGAACTAAGGAGATCCAATGGCAAGTACAACAACTCATCGACAATGGTCATGTACGTCAAAGTTTGAGCCCTTGTGCCATTCCAGTTATCCTTGTTCCAAAGAAAGACGGTACTTATCGCATGTGTTCCGATTGTCGTCCCATCAATGCTATCATCGTTAGATATTGTTACCCTATTCCACGCCAAGATGATATGCTTGATGAGCTTAGCGGCGCCACCATTTTCTCTAAGATTGATCTTAAGAGTGGCTACTATCAAATACGCATCCAAGAAAGTGATGAATGGAAAACCACATTTAAGACCAAATTTGGCTTATATGAATGTCTTGTTATGCCAATGGGTTTATCCGAAGTGTTGGGGAACATTGCAGAAAATAAAATATTTCTACGCTTCACCAAGATCAATCTATGGAGTCATCTAGCAACGAGATAGAGGAGTGCATCTACATACCCTTGTAGATCGCGCGGAAGCGTTCAAGAGAACAGGGTTAAGGGAGTCGTACTCGTCGTGATCCAAATCACCGATGATCCTAGTGCCGCACTTGCAGGCCCAACAACGTCTACAAGAAGAAGGTTGTGTAGTAGACATCAAGCTCTTTTCTGGCGCCGTTGTCGGGGAGGCTAGGTGAGTGCTTGAAGGTATATCTTTAGATCTTGCAATCGAATCTTTTTGTTCCTTGTTTTAGCACTAGTCTAGTTTATAAAAGAAAATTACAAAAAAATGGAGTTAAGTTTGTCTCATACGCTTCACCTTTTCAATATCTTTCGTGAGTATGATGGAAAGGAAAATTGTGCTCAAGTGCTAGAAGAAGAATTACATAGAATTCTTGGCTTAAAATATGTGAATGATGAGCATGATTGCAATGTTGTTAGTATGAATTCCTTGAATATACATGATGCTAATGATATGCAAAGCTACAAGCTTGGGGAAGCTATGTTTGATGAAGATGATATTTTTTGTCCCCCAAGCTTTGATGAGCAAATTTACTATGATGAAAGCATGCCTCCTATCTATGATGATTATTGTGATGACACGTATGGTTTAAAGAATAATGATAACCATGAAACTTGTCATCTTGATCCTAATTTTAAATCATATGATAGTTATTTTGTTGAGTTTGCTCCCACTACTATTCATGAGAAGAATTTTGCTTATAAGGAGAGTAGTAAATTTTCTATGCAAGTAGATCATGAAAAGAATGCTTTAGGTGCTGGTTATATTGTTGAATTCATTCATGATGCTACTGAAAATTATTATGAGGGAGGAATATATGCTTGTAGGAATTGCAATAATGCCAAGTTTCCTCCCTATGCGCTTAAATTTTTGAAGTTATGCTTGTTTAGCCTTCCTATGCTTGTTGATTATTGTTCCCATAAGTTGTTTGCTCAAAAAATCCCTATGCATAGGAAGTGGGTTAGACTTAAAAGTGCTAGTCATATGCTTCATGATGCTCCCGTTATGTTTCAATTCTTATCTTTTATGTGAGCATCATTGCCATCATCATGCCTAGCTAGAAAGGCATTAAAGAAAAGCGCTTGTTGGGAGACAACCCAATATTTATCCTTACTGTTTTTGTGTGTCCACATGATTATTCTACTGTATTAATAATGTTTTATAGCTTTTGTTTTAATAAAGTGTCAAGTAAGACCTTTAGGATGGCTTACGGTGATAGTTGTGTTGATCCTGCTGAAAATCAGAAACTTTTGCACCCAGTAAAATAGTTTTGTTAATCCACAGAAACGTGATTATGATCTGATTCTTTTTGTTATGGATTGGTACATGAATTTCTTAGGACTTCCTAATTTTGTAGGATTTTTGGAGTTCCAGAAGTATACGTTTGATACAGATTACTACAGACTGTTCTGTTTTTGACAGATTCTGTTTTCTATGTGTTGTTTGCTTATTTTGATGAATCTATGAGTAGTATCGGAGGGTATGAACCATATATAAGTTTAAGTAAAGTAGATATTACACCAATATGAATTTAGAATGAGTTCATTACAATACCTAAGTGATTGTTTTATTTTCTTATACTAACGGAGCTTACGAGTTTTCTGTTGAGTTTTGTGTTGTGGAGTTTTCAAGTTTTGGGTAAGGATTCGATGGACTATGGAATAAGGAGTGGCAAGAGCCTAAGCTTGGGTATGCCCAAGGCACCCCAAGATAATATTCAAGAATAGCCAAAATCCTAAGCTTGGGGATGCCCCGGAAGGCATCCCCTCTTTCGTCTTCGTTCATCGGTAACTTTACTTGGAGCTATATTTTTATTCACCACATGATATATGTTTTGCTTGGAGCATCATTTTATTTTATTAGTATTAGCTTGATGTTATTTAGAATAATGTTTTGCATCTTTAGTTTCAATAAAGAAGTCAAGGATAGCCTTTGCCATGCTTATTTTGCTAGTATACATGTTGTTGTTTGGAAAACAGAAAGTTTACCGCTGTTGCAAAAATTCCCTACAAAAATCAGGGAGTGCTATAATGTTAAACCTTTTTGAATATTGATATCTGATAAATTTACTACAGTGGGAATTTTAGTTCATAATTTTTGGAGTCAGGGAAGTATTGATACTCTTGCATTCTTTACAGACTGTACTGTTTTGGCAGATTGCTGTTATGGTTCCATTGTTTGCATATGTTTGCTTAATTAATGATTCTATTTGAGGATAGGAGTATTAAATATGCAGAGGCATTTAGTATGCAATGTTGAATAATTATTTAAGTGATTTGTTATAGTAGAAAATGATAAGGTTTTGCATTGGTTTATACTAACCTATCTCACGAGTTCTTGTTGAGTTTGTTGTGAATGAAGCTTTTGATAAAAAGAGAAACCATGATATGAGAGGAATTAAGGAAACACAAAAGTTCAAGCTTGGGGATGCCCAAGGCACCCCAAGATAATATTTCAAGAAGTCTCAAGCATCTAAGCTTGGGGACGCCCCGGTAGGCATCCCACCTTTCTTCTTCAATAACTATCGGTTAGTATCGGTTGAGCCTACGTTTTTGCTTCTTCACATGAGTTGTGCTATCCTTGCAATGTAGTTTTATTTAGCTTTGCTTGCTGTTTGAATAAAGTATCAAGATCTGGAAGTATTAAATGAGAGAGAGTCTTCGCATAGTTGCATAATTATTTAGCTACTCATAGACCTTCACTTATATCTTTCGGAGTAGTTTGCCATTTGCTCTAGTACATCACTTATACCTTTTAGAGCATGGTGGTAGTTTTATTTTGAAGAAATAAATGAACTCTCATGCTTCACTTAGATTATTTTGAGAGTCGTTAATAGCATGGTAATTTGCTTAATATTAATATACTTGGTATATTCAAGATATGTGAAACTTTCTTTTGAGTGAGTTGAATACTAAGATAAGTTTGATGATTGATAATTGTTTTGAGATATGGAGGTAGTGATATTAAAGTCATGCTAGTTGGGTGATTATGAATTCAAAGAATGCTTGTGTTGAAGTTAGCAAGTCCCGTAGCATGCACGTATGGTTAAAGTTGTGTAACAAATTTGAAACATGAAGTGTACCTGGCTTGTGCATCCTTATGAGTGGCGGTCGGGGACGAGCGATGGTCTTTTCCTACCAATCTATCCCCCTAGGAGCATGCACGTAGTACTTGATTTTTGATGACTTCTAAATTTTTGCAATAAGTATATGAGTTCTTTTGACTAATGTTGAGTCCATGGATTATACGCACTCTCACCTTTCCGCCTTTGCTAGCCTCTTCGGTACCGTGCATTGCCCTTTCTCAGCTTGAGAGTTGGTGCAAACTTCGCTGGTGCATCCAAACCCCGTGATACGATACGCTCTATCACACATAAACCTCCTTTTGCCTTCCTCAAAAAAGCCACCGTACCAACCTATCATGGCATTTCCATAGCCATTCCGAGATATATTGCCATGCAACTTCCATCATCATCATCATGACATACATTACTCTTGTCATATTGCCATTGCATGATCATGTAGTTGACATCGTATTTGTGGCAAATCCACCATGCATTATTTTTCATACATGTCACTCTTGATTCATTGCACCATCCCGGTACACCGTCGGAGGCATTCATATAGAGTCATATCTTGTTCTAAGCTTCGAGTTGTAATCCTTATGTTGTAATCAATAGAAGTGTGATGATCATCATTATTAGAGCATTGCCCAAAAAAATAAGAGAGAAAGGCCAAAAAAAGGCCCAAAAAAATATAAAAAATAAAAAGGGCAATGCTACTATCTCTTTTTCCACACTTGTGCTTCAAAGTAGCACCTTGTTCTTCATGTAGTGAGTCTCATATATTGTGCTTCAAAGTAGCACCTTGTTCTTCATGTAGTGAGTCTCATAAGTTGTCTTTTTATACTAGTGGGAATTTTTCATTATAGAACTTGGCTTGTATATTCCTACGATGGGCTTCCTCAAATGCCCTAGGTCTTCATGAGCAAGCGAGTTGGATGCACACCCCTAGTTTTCTTTTGTTGAGCATTCATAGCTCTAGTGCATCCGTTGCATGGCAATCCCTACTCCTCATGTTGACATCAATTAATGGGCATCTCCATAGCCCGTTGATTATCCTCGTCAATGTGAGACTTTCTCCTTTTTTGTCTTCTCCACACAATCCCCATCATCATATTCTATTCCACCCATAGTGCTATATCCATGGCTCATGCTCATGTATTGCGTGAAGGTTGAAAAGGTTTGAGATTATTTAAGTATGAAACAATTGCTTAGCTTGTCATTGGGGGTATAGAAGTTGGGAACATCTTTTTGTGACGAAAATGAAGCATAGCCTAACTATATGATTTTGTAGGGATGAACTTTCTTTTGCCATGCTATTTTGAGAAGACATGATTGCTTTATTAGTATGCTTGAAGTATTATTATTTTTATGTCAATATGAACTTTTGTCTTGAATCTTTCGGTTCTGAATATTCATATCATAAGTAAGAAGATTTACATTGAAATTCTGCCAAGTAGAACTCCGCATCAAAAGTTCTTTTTTATCATTTACCTACTCGAGGACGAGCAGGAATTAAGCTTGGGGATGCTTGATACGTCTCCAACGTATCTATAAATTTTGATTGCTCCATGCTACTTTATCTACTATTTTGGGCAATATTGGGCTTTATTATCCACTTTTATATTATTTTTGGGACTAACCTATTAACCGGAGGCCTAGCCCAGATTTGCTGTTTTATGCCAATTTCAGTGTTTCGAGGAAAAGGAATATCAGACGGAGTCAAAACGGAACGAAATCAACTAGAGAAGTTATTTTTGGAAGGAAAGCAACCCAGCGAACTTGGAGTGCACGTGAGGGGAGATACGGGCTGCCCACGAGGGTGGGGGGCGCGCCCACCCCCCTAGGTGCGCCCCCTACCTCGTGGGGCCCCCGTAGCTCCACCGACATACCCCCTGCACCCATATATACCTACGTACCCTAAAACTTCCAGAACAGAAGATAGATCGGGAGTTCCGCCGCTGCAAGCCTCTGTAGCCACCAAAAACCAACCAAGACCCCGTTCCGGCACCCTGCCGGAGGGGGAACCCATCACCGGTGGCCATCTTCATCATCCCGGCACTATCCATGACGAGGAGGGAGTAGTTCACCCTCGGGGCTGAGGGTATGTACCAGTAGCTATGTGTTTGATCTCTCTCTCTCTCGTGTTCCATCTATGGCACGATCTTGATGTATCTCGAGCTTTGCTATTGTAGTTGGATCTTATGATGTTTCTCCCCCTCTACTCTCTTGTGATGAATTGAGTTTCCCCTTTGAAGTTATCTTATCGGATTGAGTCTTTTATGAGAACACTTGATGTATGTCTTGCCGTGATTATCTGTGGTGACAATGGGATATCATGTGCCACTTGATGTATGTTTTGGTGATCAACTTGCGGGTTTCGAGACATTGGGAACCTATGCATAGGGGTTGGCACACGTTCTTGACTCTCCGATAGAAACTTTGGGACACTCTTTGAAGTACTTTTATGTTGGTTGGATGAATCTGAGATTGTGTGATGCATGTCGTATAATAATGCCCACGGATACTTGAGGTGACAATGGAGTATCTAGGTGACATTAGGGTTTTGGTTGATTTGTTTCTTAAGGTGTTATTCTAGTACGAACTCTTTTATAGATTGATCGAAAGAATAACTTTGAGGTGGTTTCGTACCCTACCATAATCTCTACGTTTGTTCTCCGCTATTAGTGGCTTTGGAGTGCTCTTTGTTGCATGTTGAGGGCTTGTTATATGATCTATCTATGTTATTATTGTTGAGAGAACTTGCACTAGTGAAAGTATGAACCCTAGGCCTTGTTTCCTATCATTGCAATACCGTTTACGCTCACTTTTACCGTTAGTTACCTTGCTGTTTTTATATTTTCAGATTACAAATACCTTTATCTACCATCCATATTGCACTTGTATCACCATCTCTTCGCAGAACTAGTGCACCTATACAATTTACCATTGTATTGGGTGTGTTGGGGACACAAGAGACTTTTTGTTATTTGGTTGCAGGGTTGTTTGAGAGAGACCATCTTCATCCTACGCCTCCTACGGATTGATAAACCTTAGGTCATCCACTTGAGGGAAATTTGCTACTGTCCTACAAACCTGTGCACTTGCAGGCCCAACAACGTCTACAAGAAGAAGGTTGTGTAGTAGACATCAGGCATCGAGCACCGAATCAATTTCATCCCCGGAGCACCTCTAACTAACAAGGCTCCCTACCGCGTCAACCCCGAGGGAACTAAGGAGATCCAATGGAAAGTACAACAACTCATCGACAATGGTCATGTACGTCAAAGTTTGAGCCCTTGTGCCATTCCAGTTATCCTTGTTCCAAAGAAAGACGATACTTATCGCATGTGTTCCGATTGTCGTCCCATTAATGCTATCATCGTTAGATATTGTTACCCTATTCCACGCCTAGATGATATGCTTGATGAGCTTAGCGGCGCCACCATTTTCTCTAAGATTGATCTTAAGAGTGGCTACTATCAAATACGCATCCAAGAAGGTGATGAATGGAAAACCACATTTAAGACCAAATTTGGCTTATATGAATGTCTTGTTATGCCAATGGGTTTATCCGAAGTGTTGGGGAACGTTGCAGAAAATAAAATATTTCTACGCTTCACCAAGATCAATCTATGGAGTCATCTAGCAACGAGATAGAGGAGTGCATCTACATACCCTTGTAGATCGCACGGAAGCGTTCAAGAGAACGGGGTTGAGGGAGTCGTACTCGTCGTGATCCAAATCACCGATGATCCTAGTGCCGAACGGACGGCACCTCCGCATTCAACAGACGTATGGTTGGGGAAGACGTCTCCTCCTTCTTGATCCAGCAAGCGGGAGGGAGAGGTTGACGGAGATCCAGCAGCATGACGGCGTGGTGGTGGAAGTAGCGGCGATCTCGGCAGGGCTTCGCCAAGCTCTACAAGAGGGAGAGGTGTTGCAGAGGAAGAGGGAGGCGCCAGGGACTTGGGTGCGGCTGCCCTCCCTCCCCCCTCCTTATATAGGGGCCAGGAGGGGCGCCGCCCCCCTAGAGATTGGATCTCAAGGGGGGCGGCGGCCAAGGGCGGTGGCTTGCCCCCCAAGCCAAGTGGGGCGCCCCCACCCCTAGGGTTTCCAACCCTAGGCGCAGGGGGGTCCCAAGGGGGGGCGCACCAGCCCACCAGGGGCTGGTTCCCTTCCCCACTTCAGCCCATGGGGCCCTCCGGGATAGGTGGCCCCACCCGGTGGACCCCAGGGACCCTTCCGGTGGTCCCTGTACAATACCGGTGACCCCCGAAACTTTCCCGATGGCCGAAACTGGACTTCTTATATATAATTCTTCACCTCCGGACCATTCCGGAACTCCTCGTGACATCCGGGATCTCATCCGGGACTCCGAACAACTTTTGGGTTACATCATACTAGTACCTCTACAACCCTAGCGTCACCGAACCTTAAGTGTGTAGACCCTACGGGTTCGGGAGACATGCAGTCATGACCGAGACGACTCTCCGGTCAATAACTAACAACGGGATCTGGATACTGTAGGACCTTGAGAAGAGGTGTCTAGAGGGGGGGTGATTAGACACTAAGTATCAAAGTTGCAGTTTTTAACTTCTTTAAGTTCGAGTGGAGTTTAGGCACAAGTTTGACATTCACAATACATAACAAGCAAGCATGCAAAGAGTATATGAGCAGCGGAAAGTAAAGCATGCAACTTGCAAGAATGTAAAGGGAAGGGTTTTGGAGGATTCAAACGCAATTGGAGACACGGATGTTTTTGTCGTGGTTCCGATAGGTGGTGCTATCGTACATCCACGTTGATGGAGACTTCAACCCACGAAGGGTAACGGTTGCGCGAGTCCACGGAGGGCTCCACCCACGAAGGGTCCACGAAGAAGCAACCTTGTCTATCCCACCATGGCCGCCGCCCACGAAGGACTTGCCTCACTAGCGGTAGATCTTCACGAAGTAGGCGATCTCCTTGCCCTTACAAACTCCTTGGTTCAACTCCACAATCTTGTCGGAGGCTCCCAAGTGACACCTAGCCAATCTAGGAGACACCACTCTCCAAGAAGTAACAAATGGTGCGTTGTTGATGAACTCCTTGCTCTTGTGCTTCAAATGATAGTCTCCCCAACACTCAACTCTCTCTCATAGGATTTGGATCTGGTGGAAAGAAGATTTGAGTGGAAAGCAACTTGGGGAAGGCTAGGGATCAAGATTCATATGGTAGGAATGAAATATCTTGGCCTCAACACATGAGTAGGTGGTTCTCTCTCAGAAAATGTATGCTGGAAGTGTAGGTTTGTTCTGATGGCTCTCTCCATGAATTAAGAGGAGGTGGAGGGGCATATATAGCCTCCACACAGAATCTAACCCTTACACACAATTCACCAAACTCGGTGGGACTGAATCAACAAACTCGGTCGGACCGATTTAGTAAATCTAGTGACCGTTAGGATTTTCGGTGGGACCGACATGCAACTCGGTAGGACCGATATGGTTAGGGTTAGGGCATAACGTAATCTCGGTGAGACCGATTACGCAAACTCAGTGAGACCGATTTTGGTAATTAGCTAACCAGAGAGTTGGTCAGGCAAACTCGGTGGGACCGATTACTCAAACTCGGTGGGACCGATTCTGGTAATAAGTTAACCAGAGAGTTTGCATTGTAATCTCGGTAGTACCGATTGCTCAAACTCGGTGAGACCGATTTTGGTAATGGACATACACAGAGAGATTACAATCCCATCTCGGTGAGACCGAGATCCCTATCGGTGAGACCGATTTGCCTAGGGTTTGTGGCAGTGGCTATGACATCTGAACTCGGTGGCGCCGGATAGAAAGAATCAGTGGGGCCGAGTTTGACTTTAGGTTTAGGTCATATGTGTGGAAGTGGGAAAGTAGTTGAGGGTTTTGGAGCATGTCACTAAGCACTGTGGAGCAAGAAACTCATTAAGCAACACCTCATCCCTTCTTGATAGTATTGGCTTTTCCTATAGACTCAATGTGATCTTGGATCACTAAAATGTAAAATGAAGAGTCTTGAGCTTGGAGCTTGAGCCAATCCTTTGTCCTTAGCATCTTGAAGGAGTTCCCACATCTTTTAGTCCATGCCACTCCATCGTTGAACTTATCTGAAACATACTAGATAAAAGTGTTAGTCCAACAAGAGATATGTTGACATTAATTACCAAAACCACCTAGGGAGCACTTGTGCTTTCAATCTCCCCCTTTTTGGTAATTGATGACAACATACATCAAAGCCTTAGATAAAGATATAAATAATAGCAAGTAAAGCTTTGGAAGGACATGTAACAGGCATAGGCTCCCCCTGCATGTATGCAATCATGTGAATATGGAATATAGAAGCATGTGAGAGCATAACCATGATAGAGTAGGCAATGTGTTACATGTATCTTGGTCATATGCATCAGAGCAAAGAATATTAAAGAAAATACCTTCATGCTCAGGAATCCTTCTTGCAAACAGTATGTACATCAGCAAGAATTCCTCATACACATGATTGCGATGCATATACTTACCTTGTAGTCTTGAGTTGGCTTAGGATGGAATGAACCTGCGTAAACAAGGTTAGACAACACAGGTACATCTACTAGCCAGAGCAAACAGAAGAAACCACAAGAATACCAAGACTGGGATGACATGTAGAGAGTGAGTACTAAGTACCACATTGGATTAGACATGTCCCCAAGAGTAAAGATATGCAATGAATTTAAATGATTTCTTTCCCTTAGATGTCTTGCTCCCCCTGAATCTAGCATGGGATACTGGGAGAAGATAGGGAACAGAAAATCAGAGCTAAAAGATATAACTGAACAGAGCTAATGCAAATAAGCACATATGAACATGTCTTTCCCCTCAAGAAGACATGTGGCATCTCTCCTCTTGAACACCAAGCATCTGGGATCCTTGAGAAATACTTTCTACTTGAGTATTTTCTCCCCCTGGGGATCTCTTTCTCCCCCAGTGGAGGTGATACTCTCTCTTTCTGATGTGATCTCTCTAAGTGATAAGCTTTGATGTGATCTCTCTCTCACCCTTTGACATCAATTTCCAAGAAGGGTTTGATCCTTGAGTAACAGCACAAAGCATTTATATAAATGTGATGCTTGTAGAGGACAAGATTCATTGAGTGGAGCTGGATCAGAAGAAACACAGAATAAGGGGCAAACTGTTTTTCCTGTTGTGAAATCGGTGGCACCGAGTGGTATGCTTCGGTTGTACCGAAAGGATTCGGTTGGACCGAAAACAACAAATCGGTGAAACCGAGTTTATCGCAGAGAAAACACTTGTCACCTCAGCTCACTAGACTAGTAAGATCTCACAAAGATTTGCAAGGAATTTACTGAATGATATGCAATGAATTGGATGCAGAAAATGCAGAGCAAACAGAAAGAAATCTAGATGAAGTTTTTTTTTGAAAAGGGGAAACAAATATGCATGAGACAAATGCAAAAACACAGAAAAGAACACAAGAAAACTTCATCTAGAGATGGTCGGCGACAAAGTCACCTATGTTAGAGTATATTGACTTAGGAGTCAAGTGAGGTCACTCGATCATAGGTCATACTCATCGTTTAAGCTCAAAATGGGGTTGCCATTTTTCGTTTAAGCATCTTGATGTATTCACATCTTGTCGAGTTGCTTTTGCTCATGACTTGGAGTAAAGCTTCTCTAAGATGGAATAACATACCTTGGTTGGTGGTGTTGAACATGTAGTTGAACTTGTGTGGGTTGCTCAAGGTTGATGTAGCTCATCAAGAATTGGGAGCACCACTTGGAATTTGAGTCCATCTACCTACATGGGTTAGTTCTTGCAAGGAAGAGCACTTGTGTATCCAAAAATGACAATCATGAAGCTCAACATAGAATTTGTCAAAGGATATGTTCTTATGGTTCCGTGCTTCCTTGTCTTCAACCACCATAGTGTAGAAACTTGGTGATGTAGAGATTGCTCAAGATGTGAGTAGATTACAATCTCATGGAATTTGATTCAACCAAGTACCTACATGGGTTATATAACATGCAAGATGCAAATATATCCAAGACATAAGATCTTCATCATAAGAGAAATATCAAGGATTAGTCATAAGCTCATGTCTTGCATGTGTCCAATGGAGTTTCTACTCCAAGTTTGAAGAATCTATGATGTTCAATTCTCCTCTCAACATGCAAAACACTTTCTCATCAAGAGGTTTAGTGAATATATCCGCTAATTGCTTTTTGGTGCGAACATGCTTAAGATTAATGTCACCCTTAGTAACATGATCTCGAATGAAATGATGACGAACTTCAATATGCTTAGTTCGAGAATGTTGTACGGGATTATGACCAATTTTAATAGCACTTTCATTGTCACAAAGCAATGGAACATGTTTCGCATATATCCCATAATCTTTAAGAGTTTGGGTCATTCAAAGTAGTTGAGCACAACATGAACCAGCGGCAATGTATTCCGCTTCGGCGGTGGATAAGGATACCGAGTTTTGTTTCTTGGAGGACCAAGACACAAGAGATCTACCAAGAAATTGACAAGTACCCGAAGTGGACTTTCTATCAACCTTGTCTCCGGCATAGTCCGAGTCGGAGTAGCCAACAAGATCGAAAGAGGCCCTCTTAGGATACCAAATGCCAAAATTTGGTGTATGGATTAAGTATCTCACTATCCTTTTCACGTCCTTAAGATGACATTCTTTAGGAGCTGCTTGATATCATGCACACATGCACACACTTAGCATGATATCGGGACGTGAAGCACATAGATATAACAATGAACCAATCATAGAGCGATAAACCTTTTGATCAACCAGTTCACCATCTTTGGTCAAGTCAAGATGTCCACTAGTAGGCATGGGTGTAGTCATACCTTTGCATTCTTGCATATTCAACTTCTTGAATAGGTCCTTGGTGTACTTCGTTTGAGAGACAAAGGTACCTTCCTTAGTTTGCTTGATTTGCAAACCAAGAAAGAATTTGAGTTCACTCATCATAGACATCTCAAACTTCTCCGACATTAGCTTCCCAAACTTTTCACTAAAATGAGGGTTAGTTGATCCAAATATGATATCATCAACATAAATTTGGCATACAAATAATTCTCCATTAACCCTTTTAGTAAAAATAGTAGAATCTATTTTCCCAATGTCAAAGCCTTTTTTCAATAAGGAACTTGGTCAAGCATTTATACCATGCTTTAGGAGCTTGTTTAAGACCATAAAGAGCTTTGTGAAGTTTGTAAACATGATTTGGTTTCTTAGGATTGACAAAGCCGAGAGGTTGTTTAACATAAACTTCCTCCTCTATTTCACCATTTAGAAAAGCACTTTTAATGTCCATTTGGTACAAGGTGATATCATGATGATTAGCATAGGCAATTAAGATGCGAATGGACTCAAGTCTAGCAACGGGAGTGTAAGTCTCACCATAGTCCATACCTTCGACTTGTGTGTAGCCTTGGGAGACGAGACGTGCTTTGTTGCGAACTACTTGTCCATCTTCATCTTGCTTGTTGCGAAACACCCATTTGGTATCGATGATGTTGTGGTTGTTGTTGGGCTTCTCAACCAATGTCCAAACTTGGTTCCTCTCAAAGTTGTGTAGCTCTTCATGCATAGCATTTATCCAATCCGGATCTTCCAATGCTTCTTCGACCTTCATAGGTTCAATGCTAGAGATGAAAGAATAGTTTTCACAAAAGTTAGCTAAACGAGTTTTAGAGCGACTGATTCTCCCGGTTTGAATATCATTGTAGATTTGCTCGATGGGATGATCTTTAGAAATTCTTGCTCGAACTCGTGAAAGCTTTTGCTTGGTTCTTGGTTGAACTTCTTCTTCATCTTGTTCTTCTTCTTGGCCTTCTTCATTGTTGGCGTTGTCGTTCTCTTGTCGTGGTGGAGAAGGAGGTTGTTGACGTTCATCTTGATGCACTTCCTCGTTTTCTTCATCTTGGTGTGTCCCACTTGTGGATGCTTCCGTATCAACTCTTGGTTCACCTTGTCGTGAAGTAGAAGCTTCCACTTGGACGGATGAGGTACTCTCCTTCACCTCCGTTGGACGGCCTTGCCAATAGACAAGTCTTGGATTGCTTCCGAAGGATCTTTTTCTCCTACATAAATTGGCAATTGCTCTACTTAAGAGCCGTTAGATTCATCAAACTTCACATCTACCGTCTCTTCAACCTTTCGGGTGAAATTGTTGTAGACACGGTAAGTGTGGGAGTGTGAACCATAACCTAGTAGGAAACCTTCATGAGACTTAGGAGCAAATTTAGAACGACGATGCTTATCAAGAATGTAGCACTTTGAGCCGAATACTCGAAAGTATCCAACTTGGGGTTTGTTGCCGGTGAGGAGCTCGTATGTCGTCTTGCCGAGTAGCTTGTGAAGATACAAGTGATTTGTTGCATCACAAGCTGTCTCAACCGCTTCTACCCAAAAATGCTTCGGTGTCTTGTACTCATCAAGCATCGTTCTCGCCATTTCGATGAGCGTCCGGTTCTTCCTCTCAACAACTCCATTTTGTTGAGGTGTGTACGTAGCCGAGAACTCGTGTGAAATCTCTTCTTCGTCAAGAAAGGTGTCCACGTTTGCGTTCTTGAACTCCGTTCCGTTGTCGCTGCGAACCTTCTTGATCGTCACTTCAAATTGATTTTGGGCCTTCCTAGCGAAGTTTTTGAAGATCTTTTGGACCTGCGATTTATCATCGAGAAAGAACACCCACGTAAATCTTGAAAAATCATCAACTATAACTAGACCAAAAGAATTTCCACCGAGACTCTTGTAGGCGTTGGGACCAAAGAGATCCATGTGAAGTAGCTCGAGTGGCCTCCTCGTGGTCATGATGTTCTTCACGGGATGCCGCCCTCCAACCTATTTACCTGCCTGACAAGTGCTGCAAAGTCTATCCTTATCAAATATGACATCGTTAACACCAAGGATATGATTTCCTTTAATAAGCTTGTCAAGGTTTCGCATGCCAACATGACCTAATCGTCTATGCCATAACCAACGTTTAGAGGATTTAGCAATGAAGCAAGTTTTAGGTTGAGCCTTTTTAGTGAAATCAACAATGTACAGATCACCTCTACGCGCACCGGTAAAGACCATTTTATGATTATCTCTACGAAACACTTGGCAATCTACTTTAGTAAATAGGACATTGAAACCGAAATCAGCAAGTCTAAATACTGAAAGTAAGTTGTATCCAAGAGATTCAACGAGCATGACATTTTGTATGGAGCTATCTGATATAGCCACTTTACCGAGGTCAACCACCTTACCCTTTGAGTTGTCACCGAAGGTGACATACTTTCGAGGTCCATCGTTTTCAGCAAGCTCACGAAACATGTCTTTATCTCCGGTCATGTGATCGGTACATCCACTATCAAGAACCCATTCCTTTCCTCCTGCCATATATCCCCGAAGGTTTGCCATAAGACCAAAGTGTCTCATTGCATCATCAAGATCGAAGTCACTATCATCATCCTCATCATAGTATCCATGTTCAACATCGTCATGTGGTGGATCAAATCCTAGAGAAGGTGATTCGTTAGAGTGAGTTTGACAATGATCTTGCTTATGAATTTTTATAGCTTCGGAAATGATATCACTAATAATTCCAACATCTCTTTTGGCACGCATAAGGTTTGTAAGTTCAAATAGACGATCACCAAACATAGGATCACTAGTATTCATCTTACTCAAAGCAATAGACTTATGGAGAATTTCATCTAGATTTTTCAAGGAATAATTTGGAAAGAGTTCCTCAAGAAGTTTCCATATAGTGTAGGCACACTTAAGAGTAGCCAAACATCCTATCAAGTTTCTAGGCAAGCCTCTAATGATAAGTTTGGCAGTTCTAAGATTGCGGATCATGTCAATTGACTCATCAAGGGTAGGATGCATAGGGTCAACATGAGGTGCACAAGGGCTAGCAATGTACTTGTTCAAATGATATTGATTGAAGATTACAAGCATCTCATTTTTCCACTCATGAAAATACTCTCCATCAAGAATAGGCACTCTATGTCTAAGACTCCCCAAAGTAAACTCATCCATCTTCCTCCAATGGTGATTAAACCAAGGCAATGGAGACCAATGCTCTGATACCACTTGTAGGACCTTGAGAAGAGGTGTCTAGAGGGGGGGGGGGTGATTAGACACTAAGTATCAAAGTTGCAGTTTTTAACTTCTTTAAGTTTGAGTGGAGTTTAGGCACAAGTTTAACATTCAAAATACATAACAAGCAAGCATGCAAAGAGTATATGAGCAGCGGAAAGTAAAGCATGCAACTTGCAAGAATGTAAAGGGAAGGGTTTTGGAGGATTCAAACGCAATTGGAGACACGGATGTTTTTGTCGTGGTTCCGATAGGTGGTGCTATCGTACATCCACGTTGATGGAGACTTCAACCCACGAAGGGTAACGGTTGCGTGAGTCCATGGAGGGCTCCACCCATGAAGGGTCCAGAAGAAGCAACCTTGTCTATCCCACCATGGCCATCGCCCACGAAGGACTTGCCTCACTAGCGGTAGATCTTCACGAAGTAGGCGATCTCCTTGCCCTTACAAACTCCTTGGTTCAACTCCACAATCTTGTCGGAGGCTCCCAAGTGACACCTAGCCAATCTAGGAGACACCACTCTCCAAGAAGTAACAAATGGTGCGTTGTTGATGAACTCCTTGCTCTTGTGCTTCAAATGATAGTCTCCCCAACACTCAACTCTCTCTCATAGGATTTGGATCTGGTGGAAAGAAGATTTGAGTGGAAAGCAACTTGGGGAAGGCTAGGGATCAAGATTCATATGGTAGGAATGAAATATCTTGGCCTCAACACATGAGTAGGTGGTTCTCTCTCAGAAAATGTATGCTGGAAGTGTAGGTTCGTTCTGATGGCTCTCTCCACGAATGAAGAGGAGGTGGAGGGGTATATATAGCCTCCACACAAAATCTAACCCTTACACACAATTCACCAAACTCGGTGGGACTGAATCAACAAACTCGGTCGGACCAATTTAGTAAATCTAGTGACCGTTAGGATTTTCGGTGGGACCGACATGCAACTCGGTAGGACCGATATGGTTAGGGTTTGGGCATAACGTAATCTCGGTGAGACCGATTACGCAAACTCAGTGAGACCGATTTTGGTAATTAGCTAACCAGAGAGTTGGTCAGGCAAACTCGGTGGGACCGATTACTCAAACTCGGTGGGACCGATTCTGGTAATAAGTTAACCAGAGAGTTTGCATTGTAATCTCGGTAGTACCGATTGCTCAAACTCGGTGAGACCGATTTTGGTAATGGACATACACAGAGAGATTACAATCCCATCTCGGTGAGACCGAGATCCCTATCGGTGAGACCGATTTGCCTAGGGTTTGTGGCAGTGGCTATGACATCTGAACTCGGTGGCGCCGGATAGAAAGAATCAGTGGGGCCGAGTTTGACTTTAGGTTTAGGTCATATGTGTGGAAGTGGGAAAGTAGTTGAGGGTTTTGGAGCATGTCACTAAGCACTGTGGAGCAAGAAACTCATTAAGCAACACCTCATCCCTTCTTGATAGTATTGGCTTTTCCTATAGACTCAATGTGATCTTGGATCACTAAAATGTAAAATGAAGAGTCTTGAGCTTGGAGCTTGAGCCAATCCTTTGTCCTTAGCATCTTGAAGGAGTTTCCACATCTTTTAGTCCATGCCACTCCATTGTTGAACTTATCTGAAACATACTAGATAAAAGTGTTAGTCCAACAAGAGATATGTTGAAATTAATTACCAAAACCACCTAGGGAGCACTTGTGCTTTCAGATACCCATGTTGGCTCCCACATGTTCCACGATGATCTCATCGAATGAACCACGATGTCGAGGATTGAAGTAATCCCGTATACAATCCCTTTGTCAATCGGTACGTTACTTGCCCGAGATTCGATCGTCGGTATCCTAATACCTCGTTCAATCTCGTTACCGGCAAGTCACTTTACTCGTACCTTAATGCATGATCCCGTGACCAACCACTTGGTCACTTTGAGCTCATTATTGTCGGCGTTCTCGGAACGGGGGTCCCCAGACTTGCCTGCCTGCGGCCTGCGGCGTGGCTCAAAGGGGGCCCAGCGCGTCCCATCTTCATCAACACAAGCTCAAGTCCCTCACGAGGGGCCAAGCCTCGCGGGGTGGACGACAAGGAGCTTCCTCAGGCACGGCCTCATCAGGCTGGCTCACGAGGAGGCAGAGAGTTCAAGGCGGGGTACCTTGCGAGGTACCCATGACGCAAGCCATGACGACCAAGGGCGCCAGCCCGTGCAGTGTCCTCCTTTCCTCTTTGGTGCAAAGGGAGCAAGCGCAGTCAAGAGCATCAAGCAAAGGCATCCACTTTGGTGCAACAAGACCAAGACCAGCCCAACGGCGGGGAGGAAGTCATTATGGAGCCCAAGCAGGCGTCACCACTAGAGCCTTTGACAGGCGAGGACCAACTTTAGTTAGGATAAGTGTACCCGCTGTTCCCCTTCAAAAAGGCCAATTGTTGGCGCCCTTCCCGCTCAATATTTGGGAAGAGGCCCAGGGCCTTTGCCTATAAATAGGACTAGCTGTTGGAAATATGCCCTAGAGGCAATAATAAAAGTATTATTATATTTCATTGTTCATGATAATTGTCTTTTATTCATGCTATAACTGTATTATCCGGAAATCGTAATACACGTGTGAATACTTAGACCACACAATGTCCCTGGTAAGCCTCTAGTTGACCAGCTCGTTGTGATCAACAGATAGTCATGGTTTCCTGACTATGGACATTGGATGTCATTGATAACGGGATCACATCATTAGGAGAATGATGTGATGGACAAGACCCAATCCTAAGCATAGCATAAAAGATCGTGTAGTTCGTTTTGCTAGAGCTTTGCAAGTGTCAAGTATCTCTTCCTTAGACCATGAGATCGTGTAACTCCCGGATACCGTAAGAATGCCTTGGGTGTACCAAACGTCACAACGTAACTGGGTGACTATAAAGGTACATTACAGGTATCTCCGAAAGTAGCTGTTGGGTTGACACGGATCGAGACTGGGATTTGTCACTCCGTATGACGGAGAGGTATCTCTGGGCCCACTCGGTAATGCATCATCATATTGAGCTCAATGTGACCAAGGTGTTGGACACGGGATCATGCATTACGGTACGAGTAAAGTGACTTGCCGGTAACGAGACTGAACAAGGTATTGGGATACCAACGATCGAGTCTCGGGCAAGTAACGTACCGATTGACAAAGGGAATTGCATACAGGGTTTGATCGAATCCTCGACATAGTGGTTCATCCGATGACAACATCGAGGAGCATGTGGGAGCCATCATGGGTATCCAGATCCCGCTGATGGTTATTGACTGAGAGCGTCTCGGTCATGTCTGCATGTCTCCCGAACCCGTAGGGTCTACACACTTAAGGTTCGGTGACGCTAGGGTTATGAAGATATGGATATGCAGAAACCCGAATGTTGTTCGGAGTCTCGGATGAGATCCCGGACGTCACGAGGAGTTCCGGAATGGTCCGGAGGTAAAGAATTATATATAGGAAGTGCTATTTCGGGCATCGGGACAAGTTTCGGGGTTATCGGTATTGTACCGGGACCACCGGAAGGGTCCCGGGGGCCCACCGGGTGGGGCCACCTGTCCCGGGGGGCCACATGGGCTGTAGGGGGTGCGCCTTGGCCTTCATGGGCCAAGGGCACCAGCCCCTATAGGCCCATGCGCCTAGGGTTTCCCCCTAGGAGGAGTCCTAGTGGTGGAAGGCACCCCTAGGTGCCTTGGGGGGGAGGGAAACCTCCCCTAGGCCGCCGCCCCCCTAGTAGATCTCATCTACTAGGGCCGGCGCCCCCCTGGCACCCCTATATATAGTGGGGGAGAGGAGGGACTTCACACACCAGCCCCTGGCGCCTCCATCTCCCCCCGTTACGTCTCTCCCTCGTAGTCTCGGCGAAGCCCTGCTGCTGTGACGCCCTGCATCCACCACCACGCCGTCGTGCTGCTGGATCTTCATCAACCTCTCCTTCCCCCTTGCTGGATCAAGAAGGAGGAGACGTCTCCCGTCCCGTACGTGTGTTGAACGCGGAGGTGCCGTCCGTTCGGCGCTGGTCATTGGTGATTTGGATCACGTCGAGTACGACTACATCATCACCTTGCAAGCTTCCGCACGCGATCTACAAGTGGTATGTAGATGCAAACTCTCTCCCTAGACTCGTTGCTTAGATGAACTCATAGATGGATCTTGGTGAAACCGTAGGAAAAATTTTAATTTTCTGCAACGTTCCCCAACAGTCTGTTGGAAATATGCCCTAAAGGCAATAATAAAAGTATTATTATATTTCATTGTTCATGATAATTGTCTTTTATTCATGCTATAACTGTATTATCCGGAAATCGTAATACACGTGTGAATACTTAGACCACACTATGTCCCTGGTAAGCCTCTAGTTGACCAGCTCGTTGTGATCAACAGATAGTCATGGTTTCCTGACTATGGACATTGGATGTCGTTGATAACGGGATCACATCATTAGGAGAATGATGTGATGGACAAGACCCAATCCTAAGCATAGCATAAAAGATCGTGTAGTTCGTTTTGCTAGAGCTTTGCAAGTGTCAAGTATCTCTTCCTTCGACCATGAGATCGTGTAACTCCCGGATACCGTAAGAGTGCCTTGGGTGTATCAAACGTCACAACGTAACTGGGTGACTATAAAGGTGCATTACAGGTACCTCCGAAAGTAGCTGTTGGGTTGACACGGATCGAGACTGGGATTTGTCACTCCGTATGACGGAGAGGTATCTCTGGGCCCACTCGGTAATGCATCATCATATTGAGCTCAATGTGACCAAGGTGTTGGACACGGGATCATGCATTACGGTACGAGTAAAGTGACTTGCCGGTAACGAGACTGAACAAGGTATTGGGATACCGACGATCGAGTCTCGGGCAAGTAACGTACCGACTGACAAAGGGAATTGCATACAGGGTTTGATCGAATCCTCGACATAGTGGTTCATCCGATGACAACATCGAGGAGCATGTGGGAGCCATCATGGGTATCCAGATCCCGCTGATGGTTATTGACTGAGAGAGTCTCGGTCATGTCTGCATGTCTCCCGAACCCGTAGGGTCTACACACTTAAGGTTCAGTTACGCTAGGGTTATAGGGATATGTATATGCAGTAACCCGAATGTTGTTCGGAGTCCCGGATGAGATCCCGGACGTCACGAGGAGTTCCGGAATGGTCCGGAGGTAAAGATTTATATATGGGAAGTCCTGTTTCGGGCATCGGGACAAGTTTCGGGGTTATCGGTATTGTACCGGGACCACCGGAAGGGTCCCGGGGGTCCACCGGGTGGGTCCACCTGTCCCGGGGGGCCACATGGGCTGTGTGGGGTGCGCCTTGGCCTAATGGGCCAAGGGCACCAGCCCCACATAGGCCCATGCGCCTAGGGTTCAAGGGGGGCAAGAGTCCTAGGAGGGTAAGGCACCTCCTAGGTGCCTTGGGGGGAGGGAAAACCCCCCTGGCCGCCGCACCCCCTAGGAGATTGGATCTCCTAGGGCCGGCCACCCCCCCTTGGCACCCCTATATATAGTGGGGGAGAGGAGGGACTTCATACCTGAACATCTCGGCCTTTAGTTGCCTCCTTCTCCCTCCCCAACACCTCATCCACCTCCATAGTGCTTAGCGAAGCTCTGCCGGAGTACTGCAGCTCCATCAACACCACGCCGTCGTGCTGCTGCTGGTGCCATCTCCCTCAACCTCTCCTCCCTCCCTTGCTGGATCAAGAAGAGGAGACGTGGCTGTTCCGTACGTGTGTTGAACGCGGAGGTGCGGTCCGTTCGGCGCAGGTCATCGGTGATTTGGATCACGTCGAGTACGACTACATCATCACCTTGCAAGCTTCCGCACGCGATCTACAAGTGGTATGTAGATGCAAACTCTCTCCCTAGACTCGTTGCTTAGATGAACTCATAGATGGATCTTGGTGAAACCGTAGGAAAAATTTTAATTTTCTGCAACGTTCCCCAACAGTGGCATCATGAGCTAGGTCTATGCGTAGTTCTCTTTGCACGAGTAGAACACAACTTTGTTGTGGGCGTGGATTTTGTCATCTTACTTGCCTCTACTAGTCTTTTCTTGCTCAACGGTATTGTGGGATGAAGCGGCCCGGACCAACCTTACACGTACGCTTACGTGAGACCGGTTCCACCGATTGACATGCACTAGTTGCATAAGGTGGCTGGCGGATGTCTGTCTCTCCCACCTTAGTTGGAGCGGAATCGATGAACAGGGCCCTTATGAAGGGTAAATAGAAGTTGACAAAAATCACGTTGTGGTGATTCGTAGGTAAGAAAACGTTCTTGCTAGAACCCAATTGCAGCCACGTAAAAGATGCAACAACAATTAGAGGACGTCTAACTTGTTTTTGCAGCGATTGATCATGTGATGTGATATGGCCAGAAGTTGTGATGAATGATGAATTGTGATGTATGAGATCATGTTCTTTGTAATAGGATTCACGACTTGCATGTCGATGAGTATGACAACCGGCAGGAGCCATAGGAGTTGTCATTATTTTTTGTATGACCTGCGCGTCATTGAATAACGTCATGTAAACTACTTTACTTTATTGCTAAACGTTAGTCATAGAAGTAGAAGTAGTCGTTGGCGTGACAACTTCATGAAGACACGATGATGGAGATCATGATGATGGAGATCATGGTGTCAAGCCGGTGACAAGATGATCATGGAGCCCCGAAGATGAAGATCAATGGAGCTATATGATATTGGCCATATCATGTCACAACTATATAATTGCATGTGATGTTTATTATGTATTATGCATCTTGTTTACTTAGGACGACGGTAGTAAATAAGATGATCCCTTATAAAATTTCAAGAAGTGTTCCCCCCTAACTGTGCACCGTTGCTACAGTTCGTCGTTTCTAAACACCACGTGATGATCGGGTGTGATGGATTCTTACGTTCACATACAACGGGTGTAAGACAGTTTTACACAGCGAAAACACTTAGGGTTAACTTGACGAGCCTAGCATGTGCAGACATGGCCTCGGAACACGGAGACCGAAAGGTCGAACACGAGTCGTATGGAAGATACGATCAACATGAAAATGTTCACCGACGATGACTAGTCCGTCTCACGTGATGATCGGACACGGGCCAGTCGACTCGGATCGTGTAACACTTAGATGACTAAAGGGATGTCTAATCTAAGTGGGAGTTCATAATTTGATTAGAACTTTATTATCATGAACTTAGTCTAAAACCTTTGCAAATATGTCTTGTAGATCAATGGCCAACGCTAATGTCAACATGAACTTCAACACGTTCCTAGAGAAAACCAAGCTGAAAGATGATGGCAGCAACTATACGGACTGGGTCCGGAACCTGAGGATCATCCTCATAGCTGCCAGGAAACAATATGTCCTAGAAGGACCGCTAGGTGACGCTCCCGTCCCAGAGAACCAAGACATTATGAATGCTTGGCAAACTCGCGCTGATGATTACTCCCTCGTTCAGTGCGGCATGCTTTACAGCTTAGAACCGGGGCTCCAAAAGCGTTTTGAGCATCACGGAGCATATGAGATGTTCGAAGAGCTGAAACTAGTTTTCCAAGCTCATGCCCAGGTCGAGAGATATGATGTCTCCGACAAGTTCTACAGTTGTAAGATGGAGGAAAACAGTTCTGTCAGTGAGCACATCCTGAAGATGTCTGGGTTGCACAACCGTATGACCCAGCTGAACATTAACCTCCCAGATGAGGCGGTCATTGACAGAATCCTCCAGTCGCTCCCACCAAGCTACAAGAGCTTTGTGATGAACTACAACATGCAGGGAATGGAAAAGACCATTCCTGAAGTGTTCTCGATGCTGAAGTCAGCAGAGGCTGAAATCAAGAAAGAACATCAAGTGTTGATGGTCAATAAGACCACTAAGTTCAAGAAGGGCAAGGGTAAGAAGAACTTCAAGAAGGACAGCAAAGATGTTG
Organism: Triticum dicoccoides; assembly: GCF_002162155.2. Taxonomy (NCBI): domain Eukaryota; kingdom Viridiplantae; phylum Streptophyta; class Magnoliopsida; order Poales; family Poaceae; genus Triticum; species Triticum dicoccoides. The sequence goes on from NC_041385.1 coordinate 247,294,499, forward strand.
CCGCGCCTGGTAAGCCAGTTACCAGGAAGAAGTCAAAGAATGGACCCAAGCCTGAGACTGAGTGCTTTTATTGCAAGGGGAAGGGTCACTGGAAGCGGAACTGCCCCAAATACTTAGCGGATAAGAAGGCCGGCAACACCAAAGGTATATTTGATATACATGTGATTGATGTGTACCTTACCAGTACTCGTAGTAACTCCTGGGTATTTGATACCGGTGCCGTTGCTCATATTTGTAACTCACAGCAGGAGCTGCGGAATAAACGGAGACTGGCGAAGGACGAGGTGACGATGCGCGTCGGGAATGGTTCCAGAGTCGATGTGATCGCCGTCGGCACGCTGCCTCTACATTTACCTACGGGATTAGTTTTGAACCTTAATAATTGTTATTTAGTGCCAAGTTTGAGCATGAACATTGTATCTGGATCTCGTTTAATACGAGATGGCTACTCATTTAAGTCTGAGAATAATGGTTGTTCGATTTATATGAGAGATATGTTTTATGGTCATGCTCCGATGGTCAATGGTTTATTCTTAATCTCGAGCATAATATTACACATGTTCATAGTGTAGATGCCAAAAGATTTAAATTTGATAACGATAGTCCCACATACTTGTGGCACTGCCGCCTTGGTCACATTGGTGTCAAGCGCATGAAGAAGCTCCATGCCGATGGACTTTTAGAGTCTCTTGATTATGAATCGTTTGACACGTGCGAACCATGCCTCTTAGGCAAAATGACCAAGACTCCGTTCTCCGGAACAATGGAGCGAGCAACCAACTTGTTGGAAATCATACATACCGATGTGTGCGGTCCAATGAGCGTTGAGGCTCGCGGAGGATATCGTTATGTTCTCACCCTCACAGATGACTTGAGTAGATATGGGTATGTCTACTTAATGAAACACAAGTCTGAGACCTTTGAAAAGTTCAAGGAATTTCAGAATGAGGTGGAGAATCAACGTGACCGAAAGATAAAATTCTTACGATCAGATCGTGGAGGAGAATACTTAAGTCACGAATTTGGTACACACTTAAAGAAATGTGGAATCGTTTCACAGCTCACGCCGCCTGGAACACCTCAGCGAAACGGTGTGTCCGAACGTCGTAATCGCACTCCATTGGATATGGTGCGGTCTATGATGTCTCTTACCGATTTACCGCTATCATTTTGGGGATACGCTCTAGAGACAGCTACATTCACTTTAAATAGGGCACCGTCTAAATCCGTTGAGACGACACCGTATGAATTATGGTTTGGAAAGAAACCTAAGCTGTCGTTTCTAAAAGTTTGGGGATGCGAAGCTTATGTCAAGAAACTTCAACCTGAAAAGCTCGAACCCAAGTCGGAAAAATGCGTATTCATAGGATACCCTAAGGAAACTATAGGGTATACCTTCTACTTAAGATCCGAAGGCAAGATCTTTGTTGCCAAGAACGGATGCTTTCTGGAAAAAGAGTTTCTCTCGAAAGAAGTAAGTGGGAGGAAAGTAGAACTCGATGAAGTACTACCTCTTGAGCGGGATAGTGACGCAGCATAGGAAACCGTTCCTGTGATGCCCACACCAACTGAAGAGGAAAACCATGATAATGATCAAAGTACTTCGGATCAAGTTACTGCTGAACTTCGTAGGTCCACAAGGACACGTTCCGCACCAGAATGGTACGGCAACCCTGTCCTGGAAATCATGTTGTTAGACAACAATGAACCTTCGAACTATGAAGAAGCAATGACGGGCCCGGATTCCAACAAATGGCTTGAAGCCATGAAATCCGAGATTGAATCCATGTATGAAAACAAAGTATGGACTTTGACAGACTTGCCAGATGATCGGCGAGCGATAGAAAACAAATGGATCTTTAAGAAGAAGACGGACGCGGATGGTAATGTTACCATCTATAAAGCTCGACTTGTCGCTAAGGGTTATCGACAGGTTCAAGGGATTGACTACGACGAGACATTTTCTCCCGTAGCGAAGCTAAAGTCCGTCCGAATCATGTTAGCAATTGCCGCATACTATGATTATGAGATATGGCAGATGGACGTCAAAACAGCATTCCTTAACGGGCATCTTAAGGAAGAACTGTATATGATGCAGCCGGAAGGTTTTGTCGATCCTCAGAACGCTAACAAAGTATGCAAGCTCCAGCGATCCATTTATGGACTGGTGCAAGCATCTCGGAGTTGGAACATTCGCTTTGATGAGATGATCAAAGCGTTTGGATTTATGCAGACTTATGGAGAAGCCTGCGTTTACAAGAAAGTGAGTGGGAGCTCTGTAGCATTTCTCATATTATATGTAGATGACATACTCCTGATGGGAAATAATATAGAATTTCTGGACAGCATTAAGGCCTACTTGAATAAGTGTTTTTCAATGAAGAACCTTGGAGAAGCTGCTTATATATTAGGCATCAAGATCTATAGAGATAGATCGAGACGCCTCATAGGTCTTTCACAAAGTACATACCTTGATAAGATTTTGAAGAGATTCGGAATGGATCAGTCCAAGAAGGGGTTCTTGCCTATGTTACAAGGTATGAGACTGAGCTCAGCTCAGTCACCGACCACGGCAAAAGATAAAGAAGAGATGAGTGTCATCCCCTATGCTTCAGCCATAGGATCTATTATGTATGCCATGCTGTGTACCAGACCCGATGTAAACCTTGCCGTAAGTTTGGTAGCAAGATACCAAAGTAATCCCGGCAAGGAACACTGGACAGCGGTCAAGAATATCCTGAAGTACCTGAAAAGGACAAAGGACATGTTTCTCGTTTATGGAGGAGACGAAGAGCTCGTCGTAAAGGGTTACGTCGACGCTAGCTTCGACTCAGATCCGGATGACTCTAAGTCACAAACCGGATACGTGTATATGTTGAATGGTGGAGCAGTAAGCTGGTGCAGCTGCAAGCAGAGCGTCGTGGCGGGATCTACGTGTGAAGCAGAGTACATGGCAGCCTCGGAGGCAGCACATGAAGGGATTTGGGTGAAGGAGTTCATCACCGACCTAGGAGTCATACCCAATGCGTCGGGGCCGATCAAACTCTTCTGTGACAACACTGGAGCTATTGCCCTCGCAAAGGAGCCCAGGTTTCACAAGAAGACCAGGCACATCAAGCGTCGTTTCAACTCCATCCGTGAAAATGTTCAAGATGGAGACATAGAGATTTGCAAAGTGCACACGGATCTGAATGTCGCAGATCCGTTGACTAAACCTCTCTCGCGTGCAAAACATGATCAACACCAGAACTCTATGGGTGTTCGATTCATCACAATGTAACTAGATTGGTGACTCTAGTGCAAGTGGAAGACTGTTGGAAATATGCCCTAGAGGCAATAATAAAAGTATTATTATATTTCATTGTTCATGATAATTGTCTTTTATTCATGCTATAACTGTATTATCCGGAAATCGTAATACACGTGTGAATACTTAGACCACACAATGTCCCTGGTAAGCCTCTAGTTGACCAGCTCGTTGTGATCAACAGATAGTCATGGTTTCCTGACTATGGACATTGGATGTCATTGATAACGGGATCACATCATTAGGAGAATGATGTGATGGACAAGACCCAATCCTAAGCATAGCATAAAAGATCGTGTAGTTCGTTTTGCTAGAGCTTTGCAAGTGTCAAGTATCTCTTCCTTCGACCATGAGATCGTGTAACTCCCGGATACCGTAAGAATGCCTTGGGTGTACCAAACGTCACAACGTAACTGGGTGACTATAAAGGTACATTACAGGTATCTCCGAAAGTAGCTGTTGGGTTGACATGGATCGAGACTGGGATTTGTCACTCCGTATGACGGAGAGGTATCTCTGGGCCCACTCGGTAATGCATCATCATATTGAGCTCAATGTGACCAAGGTGTTGGACACGGGATCATGCATTACGGTACGAGTAAAGTGACTTGCCGGTAACGAGACTGAACAAGGTATTGGGATACCAACGATCGAGTCTCGGGCAAGTAACATACCGATTGACAAAGGGAATTGCATACAGGGTTTGATCGAATCCTCGACATAGTGGTTCATCCGATGACAACATCGAGGAGCATGTGGGAGCCATCATGGGTATCCAGATCCCGCTGATGGTTATTGACTGAGAGAGTCTCGGTCATGTCTGCATGTCTCCCGAACCCGTAGGGTCTACACACTTAAGGTTCAGTTACGCTAGGGTTATAGGGATATGTATATGCAGTAACCCGAATGTTGTTCGGAGTCCCGGATGAGATCCCGGACGTCACGAGGAGTTCCGGAATGGTCCGGAGGTAAAGATTTATATATGGGAAGTCCTGTTTCGGGCATCGGGACAAGTTTCGGGGTTATCGGTATTGTACCGGGACCACCGGAAGGGTCCCGGGGGTCCACCGGGTGGGTCCACCTGTCCCGGGGGGCCACATGGGCTGTGGGGGGGTGCGCCTTGGCCTAATGGGCCAAGGGAACCAGCCCCACATAGGCCCATGCGCCTAGGGTTCAAGGGGGGCAAGAGTCCTAGGAGGGTAAGGCACCTCCTAGGTGCCTTGGGGGGAGGGAAAACCCCCCTTGGCCGCCGCACCCCCTAGGAGATTGGATCTCCTAGGGCCGGCCACCCCCCCTTGGCACCCCTATATATAGTGGGGGAGAGGAGGGACTTCATACCTGAACGTCTCGGCCTTTGGTTGCCTCCTTCTCCCTCCCCAACACCTCATCCACCTCCATAGTGCTTAGCGAAGCTCTGCCGGAGTACTGCAGCTCCATCAACACCACGCCGTCGTGCTGCTGCTGGTGCCATCTCCCTCAACCTCTCCTCCCTCCCTTGCTGGATCAAGAAGAGGAGACGTGGCTGTTCCGTACGTGTGTTGAACGCGGAGGTGCCGTCCGTTCGGCGCAGGTCATCGGTGATTTGGATCACGTCGAGTACGACTACATCATCACCTTGCAAGCTTCCGCACGCGATCTACAAGTGGTATGTAGATGCAAACTCTCTCCCTAGACTCGTTGCTTAGATGAACTCATAGATGGATCTTGGTGAAACCGTAGGAAAAATTTTAATTTTCTGCAACGTTCCCCAACACTAGCCACCCCCAGGGTAGAGGCATCCAGTATCTGGCATACATCTAGAATCGAGAGAGAGAGAGAGAGAGATAGAGCGACTGAACTCCTCCTAGCAGTTCATCGCACCAGCCAAGAACAGACCCTCGCGAGGCTGTTCTTCCTTGTATTGTTCATCATCAGCCCAAGAGGCAATCCACCACACCACACACTGGAGTAGGGTATTACACCACAATGGTGGCCTGAACCAGTATAAACCCTGTGTCTCTTGTGTTGTTCTTTTCGTAGTTTAGATCCTAGCGATTCGGCGAGGAATGGGTAGGTAGAGGGCGAAATCTCCGCGCGCACCCCAGTGTTCGAACCTCAAGGGTCTGCCGGAACCCGAAATCCGACATTTGGCGCGCCAGGTAGGGGTGCGCCGGGATTCATCTTCCGTCGCCCTGCTCTTCTCCGACCGTAGCATCCATGTATGACGCTCGTCGGGCTGCTCTCGCCGCTCGAGTCGCCCAGACGGCTCCCGTCGGCGGTCGCCCTCATCGTTCCCCGTCGCTAGACGTCAACGCCGCCACCGGCCCGACGGGGAATGAGCAGCAAGTATCGCCCCAGCATCCCTCCGTGGCCTCTTGGGAAGAGCCGCGCGGCCTCTTCCTCGCCCACCACGCTGCGCCGGCCTCCCCGGTCGTCGCGGCCCTCCTGGGCGGCTCGCAGGCGCCGCCCTCCAGTCGCCATGTCAAGCCGTTCGTCCGCCGAGTCGGCGCCGCCTCCACGCGGCAGGGGGCTCCCCGGGACCAGTCGGAGCCACAGGCCAGGCTAGCCTTCAGCTCGGAGGACCACCCCTCCAACTCGGCATGCTCGGGTGCGCTCCCCATGCTGTGCACCCCCACCGTCTGCCAGGTGGCTGTCACGAGGACTCTCATCGACAGCGGCGCAGGCCTCAGCGTGCTCTCAGTTGAGGCCTTCAACCTCCTCCGCATACCCCGGGAGCGGCTGCAGCCCAGCCGGCCCTTCTCGGGCGTTGGGGGCGGGTCATCCAGCTCCTTGGGACAGATCCGGCTCCCAGTAACTTTCGGCACCTACGACAATTTCCACACGGAGCTGGTCGATTTCGACATCGCCCCCATCGGCCTCCCCTACAACGCTATCCTCGGCTACCCAGCACTGGCCCAATTCATGGCCGCTACTCACCCGGCGTACAACCTCATGAAGATGCCCGGGAGCAACGGTGTCCTCACCGTGCCCGGGGACACCGGAGATGCGCTGCGAATACTCAAGCTCGCTTTCAAGACAGCGGCGTCGGCACAGCCCGCCAACGCGGGGACCCTCGAGCCCAAGGGGGCTGCACCAACCAAGAAGAAACAGCTATTCACCCAAGACAAGGCGGAGACCAAGCAGATACCCATCGACGAGGACGGGTCCACTAGCGCCACTTTCACCATAGGTGCCAATCTCGGGCCCGAGCAGGAGGAAGCCCTGGTCAGGTTCCTGCGCGCAAACAAGAAGGTATTCGCCTGGGAGCCCGATCAGTTGGCAGGGATCCCATGGGGCGTAATCGAGCACCACCTCAACGTGTGCCCCAACGTGCGCCCCGTGAAGCAGAAAGCAAGGCGGCAGTCCACTGAAAAGCAGGCCTTCATCGTCCAGGAGACCCGCAAACTAGAAGCCGCGGGGGTCATTCGCGAGGTCCGATATCCAGATTGGTTGGCCAACCCTGTAGTTGTGCCAAAGAAGGGCGGAAAGGAGCGCATGTGTGTCGACTTCACCAACCTCAATAAAGCATGCCCGCAAGATCCGTTCCCGCTCCCTCGCATCGATCAGATCGTCGATTCCACCGCTGAGTGCGACCTGTTATGCTTCTTGGATGCCTTCTCCGGGTATCACCAGATCAAGATGGCGGTGGAAGACATGGAGAAGACGGCCTTCCTGACCCCGTGTGGGGTGTACTGCTATACATGCATGTCGTTCGGATTGCGCAACGTGGGGGCAACCTTTCAGTGGCTCATGCACATCACCTTGGGCCCGCAACTCGGGAAGAATGTGGAAGCTTACGTCGACGACATTGTGGTGAAGTCTCGCGAGGCCAAGACCCTGATACAAGACCTGGAGGAAACCTTTGCAAACCTCAACACAGTGAGCCTGCGGCTCAACCCGGAGAAGTGTGTGTTTGGAGTCTCCTAGGGCAAGATCTTGGGCTTCCTCGTGTCCCACCGAGGCATCGAGGCCAACCCAGAAAAGGTCAAGGCGGTCAAGGACATGAGCCCGCCAAAGACCATCAGAGAGATGCAGAAGCTCACTGGGCACGTGACTGCTCTAGGGCGCTTCATCTCCAGGTTAGGGGAGCGAGCGCTGCCTTTCTTCCAGCTGATGAAGAAAAAGGGGCCCTTTGAATGGACTGAAGAGGCCGACAAGGCGTTCCAAGATCTCAAGAGATACCTAACCAGCCCTACGGTGATGGTGGCCCCATGCCCCCAAGAGACCTTGGTGCTCTACCTCGCCGCCACTCCCTACTCCGCCAGCGCAGCTCTGGTGGCGGTTAGAGAGGAGCGTCGGACCAAGGCCGCGGCAGCTACCCGTGCCAAGGCAAAGCAGGACCAAGAAGGACTCGAAGAGATCACTACCACGGTTGAGAAGGATCAGCCGCCGCAGGGGAGCGCACTGGAATAGAAGAGGCCCCTCCCTCAGGCAACCTCCTGAAGGCTCCACCGCCTCAGGAGGCGCCACGGCCTCCGGAGGACGCCACCAGCACCGACGCTCCAAGCCTCATCGAGCATCCAGTGTACTTCGTCAGCACGGTGTTGCGGGATGCGAGGGCACGGTACCCCATGCCTCAGAAACTCCTCGTGCTACTGGTGGCCTCGCGCAAGCTGCGGCACTACTTTCAGGGTCACCCTATCAAGGTTGTCTTAGCGTACCCCTTGGAAAGGGTGCTCAGGAGCCCTAACTCAGCCGGGAGGGTCGCCGAGTGGAACATTGAACTGCAGGCATTTCAGCTCGAATTCAGCACGACCAGAGTCATCAAGGGGGCCGCGCTAGCGGATTTCGTGGCCAAATGGACGGAGGCACCGGACCTCAAGGCCGACGAGGATCGATCCCTCTCCCCAGGAAGCGAGGCGCCAGAAGGCTGGGTCATGTACTTCGACGGAGCGTTCTCCAGGCATGGCGCTAGGGCTGGGGCAGTGCTCATATCTCCCACTCAGGACAAGCTTTACTACGCCGTGCAGCTCTATTTCCAGCAAGGTGAAAAGGTCTCCAACAATATAGCAGAGTATGAAGGACTAATAGCGGGCTTGAAGGCCGCCGCTTCCCTAGGGGTGAAGCGCCTTACTATCAAGGGCGATTCGCAGCTCCTCATCAATTTCTCCAACAAGATATACGAGCCAAGGGATGAGCACATGGAAGCCTACCTTGCAAAGGTCCGCGGGATGGAGAAGCAGTTCTGGGGGTTGGAGCTATAGCATGTGCCCCGCGGCACTAATCAAGAGGCCAACGACATCGCCAAACGAGCCTCCAGGCGGTTGCCTTAGGAGCCTGGCGTCTTCGAGGAACGGCTCTTCAAGCCCTCGGCCCTACCATCATTATCGAACATAGCACAGCCTCGGGTGGAGCTCCCCAAGCCACCTGCCTCGGGAGCCCCGGCCTGTGGCCCAGCCTCAGGAGCACGCCTGCTCCTGACGATGGAGCCTCAGGCGGGGTGCTGGGTCACAGAGCTCCGGAGTTACTTGACGCAAGGGACCCTGCCGGAGAAGGAGGAGGAAGCAGAGCGTGTGGCGCGGCAAGCCACAGCGTACTGTATCAGGGATGGAGAACTCTACCGGAAGCGACCAAACGATGTGTCTCTGCGCTGCATCTCCAGGGTGCAAGGGAAGGAACTGCTGGCTGATATACACGGTGGAGACTGTGGGCACCACTCGTCGTCACGAACCCTCGTGGGCAAGGCATTCCGCAGCGGCTCCTATTGGCCTACTGCGCTCAACGATGCTGTCGAACTAGTGAAGGCCTGTGAAGCCTGCCAATTCCATGCCAAGCAGATCCATCAGCCGGCAGGAAGTTTGCAAACTATACCCCTCTCATGGCCATTCGCGGTCTGGGGGCTGGACATCCTGGGCCCGTTTCCTCGGGCGCCGGGGGGCTATCGCTACCTCTACGTCGTCGTGGACAAGTTCACCAAATGGGCCGAAGTGGAAGCCGTCCGCACCATCCCTGCGGGTTCAGCAGTCAAGTTCATCAAGGGCATCATGAGCCGGTTCGGGGTGCCGAACCGCATCATCACCGACAACGGTTCGCAGTTCACCAGTAACCTCTTCAAAACATACTGTGCTAACCTTGGAATGCAGATATGCTACGCTTCATTGGCGCACCCCCGAAGCAACGGCCAGGCCGAGCGGGCCAACGCGGAGGTCCTGAGGGGCCTCAAGACCAGAACATTCAAGAAGAAGCTGGAGGCCTGCGGCAGAGGCTGGTACGATGAGCTTCAGTCCGTGTTGTGGTCCATCCGCACGACCGCAACCAAGCCGACTGGGGAGACCCCGTTCTTCCTGGTCTATGGAGCCGAAGTGGTCCTCCCTCACGAGGTCGGATGTCGCTCCGCACGGGTCCTGGCATTCGACAAGGCGCAGGAGGACGTCATGCGGGGGATGGACGTCGTGCTGGGGGAGGAGCGTCGCCGAGAAGCCTTGTTGCAAGCGGCGAGATACCAACAAGCACTGCGGCGATACCACTGCCGCAACATCCGCCCTAGAACTCTCAGGTAGGGGACCTCGTGCTTAGGCGGGTTCTCTCCAGGGAGGGACTACATAAGCTCTCTCCCATGTGGGAGGGCCCGTTCAAGGTTGTTCATGTTTCCAGGCCCGGCTCCGCGCGCTTGGAGACTCAGGAGGGGCTGCCAGTCTAGAATGCGTGGAACATCCAGCATCTCTGGAGGTTTTACCCTTAAAAGGCCCAGAGCCTGTGAAGAAGCCGAACGCCTGTGAAGCTCATCTTTTTGGAAAAGGCCCAGAGCCTGTGAAGAAGGCGAACGCCTGTGAAGCTCATCTTTTTGGAAAAGGCCCAGAGCCTGTGAAGAAGGCGAACGCCTGTGAAGATCATCGTTTTGGAAAAGGCCCAGAGCCCGTGAAGAAGGCGAACGCCTATGAAGCTCATCTTTTTGGAAAAGACCCAGAGCCTGCGAAGAAGGCAAACGCCTGTGAAGCTCATCTTTTTGGAAAAGGCCCGGAGCCTATGAAGAAGGCGAACGCCTGTGAAGCTGATGCGTTTTGGAAAAGGCCCGGAGCCTGTGAAGAGGGCCAATGCCCGTGAAGCTTGTGTCCCCCAAGAAAGGCCCGAAGCCTGTGAAGAAGGCCAATGCCTGTGAAGCTCGCCGCCCGTGACACTCTCACGTAATAATGAGTTGGGGCTGTACACGCCCCGGAGTCTCAGGAGCGCCGGCCTCAAGCCCTGGGGCTCCCTCCCATGCCCAGTGGTAGCACTTAGCTCTGCGCTGGTGAGAAGACATCGAAGACTAGATTAGGTGCCGGACGCGGCTTTTCATTTGCTTTCTGCAGTTGGCTTGTTCGCTCTCATTTGAAGTTCTATTGAAGCTGTTGCCTTTGAGTTGTGGCTCTTCGACTTTTCGCCCTCCTGCCTCGATTTCTCTCGCGCAGGGTCTCACGAGGGAGAAGCCCGAACTCCCTCGCGAGTGTTTTCTGCCTTATCGTTCAAGGTTTCACAACCCGGGTCCACTACAGGAGCACCCCTCCAGTCCGTGCCTCACGGGCACCGCGACACGAATACAGGACCTGGGTCGGTCGCCCCCACGGCTGAGGCTGGAAATTACCTACGCGCAGGCGTGCAGCCAGAAGGGACAACACCAAAATAACGGAAACGGTACGATGATTAACAACGGTAACCCAAACACGCCCCCACGGGGCCCCACATTGCTGTCTTTTTGCGCAGGAAAAGGGAAAAGAAAGGGCAAATCAGGCGAAGCTCGCCCTATGCAGGCCCCCAGGGAAGACTCGAGCCGCCTCCGGAGCTCAGGCGGACTCCCTCTCGCGCTTCACCGGGCTGCGAGGGTGGGCAGACCCGATGCCACCCTCCAAGCAGGCACGACGGCGTGGAGGATGACCGCGGGCGCTGCTAGAAGAGTTGCTGCCTGAAGAGGAACCAGTGAAGCTCGAGGAACCCTGGGCGCCGCCAACCGCGCACGCGCTGTCCTCTTCGTCCTCGTCGGGGCTGAGTCCCTGGCCGTGGTCATCGTCTTCAGGGCAGCACCCTGTGTGGCGACCATCTTCCCCAAACACCCTCACGCAGAGGGTGGCATCGCCGTCGAACTTGAAGTGCAGGGTGCACCGACGGCTCAGGCCACGCGCGCGGGCAAACGTCTGCCAGCCCCGGGTTAAGGCCAGACTCCCGGCCGCGGAGACCTCCAGCGAAGCCCACGAGGCCCGGCTGCAGCAACCGTCTGCCTGGAGCCGAAGGCCGCCAAGGGCGCCAGCCGGGAGCTCACCTAGGAGGAAGCGAGGGAGCTGAAGTCGGGTGCTAGTTGGCTCCGCCGCCCACACAACGAACTCCAGCAGCACCTCTGCAGCGCGGAAGCGTGGCCTAGGGGGTCGCACGGCCGAAGCACGCCCCCCGGCCGCGGCCAGCCGCCCATCGCCACGCGGGAAGTCACCTCCGCGGCCACGCGGAGCCGCCGTGGAGGCCGCAGGGTGTTTGCGAGGGCGGTCTCGACGCGCTTGGGTGGGGAGGAGGCAGGCTCAACCTAGCGGGCCTTTCCCTTCTCGGCGGCCGAGAACTTCCTTGACGGAGCCATGGAGAAGAAGGAGAAGCAAGAGGGGATAAACTGGAAGGGCACGCGTCGTTCCGTACTTATAGCCGGCGAAGGCCAACCGCCGACCTCCACGATCGCAGGTAATCATGACTCGCTCTGCATGCAGGGACTTGTCAATTCGCGCAGTTGCCGAGGCGTCATGGGGAAGTGGAGACGCTCGCGTCCAATCAACCGCCACGCGGCGCCCAAGGCCGCAGGCTGTTAGGGCCCGCGACACTTCGCACTTGCCCTTTCGCCTCTCTGCTCGGCCAAGTCCGGGCGCGCCTTGGGCCCGGGGGCTACTGTCGGCATTCTGGGAACGGGGGTCCCCAGACTTGCCTGCCTGCGGCCTGCGGCGTGGCTCAAAGGGGGCCCAGCGCGACCCATCTTCATCAACACAAGCTCAAGACCCTCGCGAGGGGCCAAGCCTCGCGGGGTGGACGACAAGGAGCTTCCTCAGGCACGGCCTCATCAGGCTGGCTCACGAGAAGGCGGGGAGTTCAAGGCGGGGTACCTCGCGAGGTGCCCATGACGCAAGCCATGACGACCAAGGGCGCCAGTCAGGCGCCAGCCCGCGCAGTGTCCTCCTTTCCTCTTTGGTGCAAAGGGAGCAAGCGCAAGCGAGAGCATCAAGCAAAGGCATCCACTTCGGTGCAACAAGACCAAGACCAGCCCAACGGCGGGGAGGAAGTCATTGTGGAGCCCAAGCAGGCGTCACCACTAGAGCCTTTGACAGGCGAGGACCAACTTTAGTTAGGATAAGTGTACCCGCTGTTCCCCTTCAAAAAGGCCAATTGTTGGCGCCCTTCCCGCTCAATATTTGGGAAGAGGCCCAGGGCCTTTGCCTATAAATAGGACTAGCCACCCCCAGGGTAGAGGCATCCAGTATCTGGCATACATCTAGAATCAAGAGAGAGAGAGAGAGATAGAGCGACTGAACTCCTCCTAGCAGTTCATCGCACCAGCCAAGAACAGACCCTCGCGAGGCTGTTCTTCCTTGTATTGTTCATCATCAGCCCAAGAGGCAATCCACCACACCACACACTGGAGTAGGGTATTACACCACAATGGTGGCCTGAACCAGTATAAACCCTGTGTCTCTTGTGTTGTTCTTTTCGTAGTTTAGATCCTAGCGATTCGGCGAGGAATGGGTAGGTAGAGGGCGAAATCTCCGCGCGCACCCCAGTGTTCGAACCTCAAGGGTCTGCCGGAACCCGAAATCCGACATTTGGCGCGCCAGGTAGGGGTGCGCCGGGATTCATCTTCCGTCGCCCTGCTCTTCTCCGACCGTAGCATCCATGTATGACGCTCGTCGGGCTGCTCTCGCCGCTCGAGTCGCCCAGACGGCTCCCGTCGGCGGTCGCCCTCATCGTTCCCCGTCGCTAGACGTCAACGCCGCCACCGGCCCGACGGGGAATGAGCAGCAAGTATCGCCCCAGCATCCCTCCGTGGCCTCTTGGGAAGAGCCGCGCGGCCTCTTCCTCGCCCACCACGCTGCGCCGGCCTCCCCGGTCGTCGCGGCCCTCCTGGGCGGCTCGCAGGCGCCGCCCTCCAGTCGCCATGTCAAGCCGTTCGTCCGCCGAGTCGGCGCCGCCTCCACGCGGCAGGGGGCTCCCCGGGACCAGTCGGAGCCACAGGCCAGGCTAGCCTTCAGCTCGGAGGACCACCCCTCCAACTCGGCATGCTCGGGTGCGCTCCCCATGCTGTGCACCCCCACCGTCTGCCAGGTGGCTGTCACGAGGACTCTCATCGACAGCGGCGCAGGCCTCAGCGTGCTCTCAGTTGAGGCCTTCAACCTCCTCCGCATACCCCGGGAGCGGCTGCAGCCCAGCCGGCCCTTCTCGGGCGTTGGGGGCGGGTCATCCAGCTCCTTGGGACAGATCCGGCTCCCAGTAACTTTCGGCACCTACGACAATTTCCACACGGAGCTGGTCGATTTCGACATCGCCCCCATCGGCCTCCCCTACAACGCTATCCTCGGCTACCCAGCACTGGCCCAATTCATGGCCGCTACTCACCCGGCGTACAACCTCATGAAGATGCCCGGGAGCAACGGTGTCCTCACCGTGCCCGGGGACACCGGAGATGCGCTGCGAATACTCAAGCTCGCTTTCAAGACAGCGGCGTCGGCACAGCCCGCCAACGCGGGGACCCTCGAGCCCAAGGGGGCTGCACCAACCAAGAAGAAACAGCTATTCACCCAAGACAAGGCGGAGACCAAGCAGATACCCATCGACGAGGACGGGTCCACTAGCGCCACTTTCACCATAGGTGCCAATCTCGGGCCCGAGCAGGAGGAAGCCCTGGTCAGGTTCCTGCGCGCAAACAAGAAGGTATTCGCCTGGGAGCCCGATCAGTTGGCAGGGATCCCATGGGGCGTAATCGAGCACCACCTCAACGTGTGCCCCAACGTGCGCCCCGTGAAGCAGAAAGCAAGGCGGCAGTCCACTGAAAAGCAGGCCTTCATCGTCCAGGAGACCCGCAAACTAGAAGCCGCGGGGGTCATTCGCGAGGTCCGATATCCAGATTGGTTGGCCAACCCTGTAGTTGTGCCAAAGAAGGGCGGAAAGGAGCGCATGTGTGTCGACTTCACCAACCTCAATAAAGCATGCCCGCAAGATCCGTTCCCGCTCCCTCGCATCGATCAGATCGTCGATTCCACCGCTGAGTGCGACCTGTTATGCTTCTTGGATGCCTTCTCCGGGTATCACCAGATCAAGATGGCGGTGGAAGACATGGAGAAGACGGCCTTCCTGACCCCGTGTGGGGTGTACTGCTATACATGCATGTCGTTCGGATTGCGCAACGTGGGGGCAACCTTTCAGTGGCTCATGCACATCACCTTGGGCCCGCAACTCGGGAAGAATGTGGAAGCTTACGTCGACGACATTGTGGTGAAGTCTCGCGAGGCCAAGACCCTGATACAAGACCTGGAGGAAACCTTTGCAAACCTCAACACAGTGAGCCTGCGGCTCAACCCGGAGAAGTGTGTGTTTGGAGTCTCCTAGGGCAAGATCTTGGGCTTCCTCGTGTCCCACCGAGGCATCGAGGCCAACCCAGAAAAGGTCAAGGCGGTCAAGGACATGAGCCCGCCAAAGACCATCAGAGAGATGCAGAAGCTCACTGGGCACGTGACTGCTCTAGGGCGCTTCATCTCCAGGTTAGGGGAGCGAGCGCTGCCTTTCTTCCAGCTGATGAAGAAAAAGGGGCCCTTTGAATGGACTGAAGAGGCCGACAAGGCGTTCCAAGATCTCAAGAGATACCTAACCAGCCCTACGGTGATGGTGGCCCCATGCCCCCAAGAGACCTTGGTGCTCTACCTCGTCGCCACTCCCTACTCCGCCAGCGCAGCTCTTGTGGCGGTTAGAGAGGAGCGTCGGACCAAGGCCGCGGCAGCTACCCGTGCCAAGGCAAAGCAGGACCAAGAAGGACTCGAAGAGATCACTACCACGGTTGAGAAGGATCAGCCGCCGCAGGGGAGCGCACTGGAATAGAAGAGGCCCCTTCCTCAGGCAACCTCCTGAAGGCTCCACCGCCTCAGGAGGCGCCACGGCCTCCGGAGGACGCCACCAGCACCGACGCTCCAAGCCTCATCGAGCATCCAGTGTACTTCGTCAGCACGGTGTTGCGGGATGCGAGGGCACGGTACCCCATGCCTCAGAAACTCCTCGTGCTACTGGTGGCCTCGCGCAAGCTGCGGCACTACTTTCAGGGTCACCCTATCAAGGTTGTCTTAGCGTACCCCTTGGAAAGGGTGCTCAGGAGCCCTAACTCAGCCGGGAGGGTCGCCGAGTGGAACATTGAACTGCAGGCATTTCAGCTCGAATTCAGCACGACCAGAGTCATCAAGGGGGCCGCGCTAGCGGATTTCGTGGCCAAATGGACGGAGGCACCGGACCTCAAGGCCGACGAGGATCGATCCCTCTCCCCAGGAAGCGAGGCGCCAGAAGGCTGGGTCATGTACTTCGACGGAGCGTTCTCCAGGCATGGCGCTGGGGCTGGGGCAGTGCTCATATCTCCCACTCAGGACAAGCTTTACTACGCCGTGCAGCTCTATTTCCAGCAAGGTGAAAAGGTCTCCAACAATATAGCAGAGTATGAAGGACTAATAGCGGGCTTGAAGGCCGCCGCTTCCCTAGGGGTGAAGCGCCTTACTATCAAGGGCGATTCGCAGCTCCTCATCAATTTCTCCAACAAGATATACGAGCCAAGGGATGAGCACATGGAAGCCTACCTTGCAAAGGTCCGCGGGATGGAGAAGCAGTTCTGGGGGTTGGAGCTATAGCATGTGCCCCGCGGCACTAATCAAGAGGCCAACGACATCGCCAAACGAGCCTCCAGGCGGTTGCCTTAGGAGCCTGGCGTCTTCGAGGAACGGCTCTTCAAGCCCTCGGCCCTACCATCATTATCGAACATAGCACAGCCTCGGGTGGAGCTCCCCAAGCCACCTGCCTCGGGAGCCCCGGCCTGTGGCCCAGCCTCAGGAGCACGCCTGCTCCTGACGATGGAGCCTCAGGCGGGGTGCTGGGTCACAGAGCTCCGGAGTTACTTGACGCAAGGGACCCTGCCGGAGAAGGAGGAGGAAGCAGAGCGTGTGGCGCGGCAAGCCACAGCGTACTGTATCAGGGATGGAGAACTCTACCGGAAGCGACCAAACGATGTGTCTCTGCGCTGCATCTCCAGGGTGCAAGGGAAGGAACTGCTGGCTGATATACACGGTGGAGACTGTGGGCACCACTCGTCGTCACGAACCCTCGTGGGCAAGGCATTCCGCAGCGGCTCCTATTGGCCTACTGCGCTCAACGATGCTGTCGAACTAGTGAAGGCCTGTGAAGCCTGCCAATTCCATGCCAAGCAGATCCATCAGCCGGCAGGAAGTTTGCAAACTATACCCCTCTCATGGCCATTCGCGGTCTGGGGGCTGGACATCCTGGGCCCGTTTCCTCGGGCGCCGGGGGGCTATCGCTACCTCTACGTCGTCGTGGACAAGTTCACCAAATGGGCCGAAGTGGAAGCCGTCCGCACCATCCCTGCGGGTTCAGCAGTCAAGTTCATCAAGGGCATCATGAGCCGGTTCGGGGTGCCGAACCGCATCATCACCGACAACGGTTCGCAGTTCACCAGTAACCTATATTAGTGTATTTGTTGTGGTCTATTTTGATGATATCCTTGTCTTCAACAAATCCCTCAAAGATCATGTCACCCATCTTAGAACCATGTTGCAAACCCTTAGGAAAGAGCGCCTTTATGCTAATATGGACAAATGCCTTTTTGTTGTTGATGCTTGTTTTCTTGGGTTTCGTTGTGTCTTCTAAGGGTGTTCATGTAGATGAACCTAAGATCAATGCTATTAAAACTTGGCCCCAACCAACCAACTTGCAACAAGTGCGTAGTTTTCTTTGTTTAGCCGGTTTCTATCGTAGATTTGTGAAGGATTTTAGCGCCATTGCTTCACCTTTGCATTCCTTGAGTAAGAAAAGTGCGTCTTTTGTTTGGGGACCATCCCAAGACACCGCATTTAATGAGCTTAAGAATTTTCTTACTCATGCTCCCGTGCTTGCATTACCCAACTTTGACAAACCTTTTGAAATTCATTGTGATGCCAGTGGTAACGGCATAGGAGGTGTGTTAATGCAAGAGAAGCGGCCCATAGCATACTTTAGTGAGAAACTTTCTGGAGGGCAACTCAAATATCCCATCTATGACAAAGAGCTATATGCTTTAGTGCGTGTTTTGCGTGAATGGGAACACTATCTTCGCCCTCATGAATTTGTCATCCATACCGATCATGAAACGCTCAAGTACCTAAAGGGTCAAACTAAGTTGAACAAACGTCATGCCAAATGGAGTGAATTCATTGAGTCATTTCCTTATGTCATCAAGTACATCAAAGGTAAGGAAAACGCAGTGGCGGATGCTCTTTACCGCATATGCATGCTTGTCACTAAACTTGAATTGAATGTCATTGGCTTTGAGCACATAAAAGACTTGTATGCGCATGATCCTACTTTTGCTATTCCTTATGCCAAGTGTTTGACACATACATCATGGGAACGCTATCACATCAAGGATGATTACCTTATGAGAGCTAACAAACTTTACATGCCTGAGTCTTCTCTTTGTTTGCTCCTTTTGCAAGAGGCTCATGGAGGCGGACTAATGGAACACTTTGGATGCGAGAAGACATTCTCTATGCTCTCCAAGAACTATTTTTGGCCCAAGATGTTCCGCGACGTCTCACGCTTCACCAACCGATACTCTACATGTCGCAATGCTAAGTCAAAAGCTCAATCCCATGGTCTTTACATGCCCCTTCCTAATCCTTATCAACCTTGGGAAGACATTAGTATGGACTTTGTACTTGGTTTGCCTAGAACTCAAAATGGAAAGGATTCCGTGTTTGTTGTTGTGGACCGATTCTCTAAGATGGCTCATTTTATCCCATGCAACAAGATAGACGATGCTTCACATATTGCAAATCTTTTTTGTAGGGAAATCTTGAACCTCCATTGAGTGCCAAAAACGATTGTCTCGGACCGCGACGTCAAGTTCTTGAGTTACTTTTGGAAGACTCTATGCGCCAAGCTCGGAATCAAGCTCTTTTTCTCTTTGGCATACCATCCTCAAACCGACGGCCAAATGAAGGTGACAAACCGAACACTCTCCACTCTACTACGCGTGTTGATCAAGATGAACATCAAGGAGTGGGAGGAGTGCCTACCTATCACCGAGTACGCCTACAACCGTGCAAGGCACTCCACAACCGGCAAGTCCCCCTTCGAGGTCGTCTACGGCTTCAACCCATGAGAAAATTCCTTATTTGACACTATCTTAAAAGCTGCTTCCTTATTTGACATTGGAAAAGTTTTTCTTCCCTATTTGACACAAGTTCTAAATTTTATTCCCTATATGACATTTTCGTCCATTTTGAGCCTAAATGACACCTGAAAAGACTTTTTTGCCCCTCATGTGGTATGTGTGTGTGTGGGGGGGGGGGGCAGTAGCGCACACACGCAGCAGCAG
>NC_041385.1:247313801-247323903 GCF_002162155.2 Triticum dicoccoides
GCACGCGCACACACACCTAGCAACACACACGCACGCAGCACACACACACACACGCAGCAACACACACGCAGGTAGCATGTAGGCACGCAACAGCACACACACACGCAGTAGCACACATGCACACGCACACGCAACAGCAACACACATGTGCGCGTGCACCCACGCACGCAACAGCACACACACGCGCGCACACACACACATACCACATGAGGGGCAAAATCGTCTTTTCAGGTGTCATTTAGGCTTAAAATGGACGGAAGTGTCGTATAGGGAATAAAATTTAGGAGTAGTGTCAAATAGAGAAGAAAAACTTTTCCAGTGTCAAATAAGGAACGAGATTTTAAGATAGTGTCAAATAAGGAATTTTCTCTCAACCCGTTGTCCCCTTTAGACATTCTTCCTCTTCGACCAAGAGTGCACCAACATGGACGCGAGTGCACGAGCAAGCTACCTCAAGAAGATGCATGAAGATACAAGGCACACCATCGAGCGCCAAGTACAACGACTCGCGACCAAGCTCAACATCAACAAGCAACCCATGACATTCAACATCGGAGATCTTGTGTGGCTACACCTTCGCAAGGAACGCTTCCCCAACGAACGCAAGTCCAAACTTCTACCACGAGCCAATGTACCTTTCAAGGTGCTAGCATGCTACAACAACAACGCTTACAAGATCGACCTCCCAAGCGACAAGTACAACGTGAGCGACATCTTCAATGTCAAACACCTCTCGCCATACCATGGTGATGAATCTTTCGATCCGAGGTCAGATCTTTCCCAAGGGGGGGAGATGATGCGGAGTATCCCACGATCATCCCCATGGACGTATCTACATCTCCCACGACACAACTTGGACCTATGACAAGAGCTCGAGCAAAGGCTATCGAAGATAAGGTATTTGGAGGGAAGCCATGGATCAGCTGCACCCAACGGACAAGATAGCGAGGACACCTAGTTCAATGGACAAGACGAAGGACCGCTCGAAACTCGCAGTCATCGGACGACTGACGTCTCTCGGATGTCCGACGCCGGGAGGCTCCAACCGACGAGCCAAGTCCCAGCCCTCGCACGCTCCAGCGGCGGGACGACCGGCGCTGGTCGGACGTCCGACACCTCGTCCGGACGACTGAGCCCCATCGGACGACCGTCACCACCACACCTGAGCCAAAACATCGGAAGAATGGAGACCTCCGGACGACCGACCGACCAGACGACCGACAAGTCCTGACCAGAGCCAAAACATCGGACGCCCAACTGGCACCGGACGTCCGGACCCCCGCGAGCCTTCGGACGACCGGTGACCGATGGACGTCCGACGCCTGTATCTCCGCCCGCGTGTTGGGCCGAAGCCCACTTACCCTTTCGTCCACTAAGACTATAAATAGACCTCCTCCTCCCTCTTTCTAGGGTTAACATGTGACAACTCATATTTGAGATAAAGCTTTGCTCATCCACTTGGTTACTTCTTCTCGGAGCTCACGATCTCTTCGGAGAAGATCCCCCAAGCGGATTCAAGACCCCATCACGGGAAGACCCTTCAAGACCTCCTCACGGATAAGAACTACCGCCACTTGTATCGTCCTTTGTTGGATTTGAATCATGTATCCCTTTGTGTTTCGAGGATCTAGCATATGTGTGACCATATCTTGTTGGTTGAGTGATTTCTCTCGTGTTTCCCCTCGTGATTTCTCCTCGTGTTCTTCGTGTTCTTCGTAGGATCCCCTCCAATCGTGAAAGATCAGGCATCTAGGGTTCTATCCTACATCAGAGGGGGTGCTCAAAGTGGGGCACATGCCACCATAAATTTGTGCTGACCCTAATTTGCATCCATTTTAGGAAGCTTCCGAATTTTTTTTCCCGCTCTCTTTCTTCGTTTCTTTACGTTAAGTTCGGCTTCCTCTGATTTTTGTTTTCACTGGGTTTTTTCAGTTTTGTGTTTTTTTCCTATTCCATTTTCTATTTGTTCTTTCTTTTTAATTTTTGGTTTTAGTTTTTCGTTTTCCTTTTTGTTTTCTCATTTTAAATTTCATGAGTTTTTTTAAAAATTCTGGACAATATTTTAATTTGCAATTTATTTTTCAATTTTTGTGAACATTTTTTTAGCTTTTTGTGTTTTCTTAAATTCCTGATGTTTTTGAATCTGTGTAAAATTTTCAAATCCACTATCTCTTTTCAAATTCGTGCACTCTTTTCAGATCGATGAACTTTTTTTTAAAATTCGTGATCTTTTTATGAATTTGCAGAGTTGTTTTGAATTCAAGAACATTTTATGGGTGTTGCTACGCGTCGGCCGGGGGATCTTTTTAAAAGATCCGCCGCCTCGCGAGCCGTCGGATCCGACAAATTGAGAGACCGAACATCACCCTTTTATCATTGCAACACAGGTCGTGTTGCGGGAAATTTCTGCAATAACACAAGTCATGTTGCGGAAATTTTTGCAAGATATTCATTTTTTTTTTGCAACAGAGGTCTTGTTGCAATTTAGCCTTTTTAACAAAGGTTTTGTTTCTTTTTTGGCAACAGAGGTCTTGTTGCAATTTTTTTGCAACAAAGGTCTCACTGCAAATTTAATTTTCTGAAACAGAGGTCTTGTTGCAGTTTTTACTGTAACAGAGACCTTGTTGCGGAAACTCATTTAGACATTGAGCAGCGAGCAGCGAGCAACGACCACGTTAACCGAAAGAAAGAAAAAAGACCGCTCCCTCAGGACACGCGTCGTACGGACAAGCCGGCGGATACTCGCGTGCGATCCGCCGGTAGAAGCCAAGCGTTTTCCTTTTTATAATTCGTGAACTTTATTTGAATCTGGGAACATTTTCTTTTCTTATTTCATAAAAATTAAACCAATAAAAAAACCGATAGACAATTTTATTTAAACCAGCCGTTGTTGGGTTTTCCACAGGAGAGATAAACAAACAGGCCAGCGGTTCCCCAACACCTTTTTTTTCAGACACTCCCCAACAGCTCAACTGACGAGTGTCAACACCAGAAAAAAGGACAGGCCCAAGGGCTGGCCCAAGAAGCGTAAGCGCTGACGAGGAGTTCTCCCCCAATCCCCCGTTCTCCCCCGCCCTACACGTTCTCGCTCCCCTTGCCGCCGCCAGCTCCTCCCCTTTCGCCGGAGCTCCTTCGCCGGCAGTAGAGATGGTGAAAGGCGCAGTCCGGTATGACCACTTCTCCCTTTCCCTTGATTACTTGCTAGTCCCGGGTCTCGTCAAGTTTTCAGTTTCAGAGCCAGAGAAACAAATAGCCAACCCCGCTTCCGTCACTCCTTTGGGTGATCCGGGGGCTCCAAACCCTAGCGCCGGTGCACCCCCTCTCTCCGCCTCTGCCGTAGGCTCCGTGCGCGGTGGCGGAGGGCTTCTCCCCTAAAGGGTGGCAGGATTTTTTTTCGCTTCGTCTCTCGGCGGGTGGGGTACCGGGGCGGCGGCTGCTAGCCGAGCTCGCGTCGCGTGGTCTAATCTCCGAGGTCGCGCTCCTGAGGACGCTGGGCGGCACCGCCCCGTGTTCCGGTTTTCTACACGCCAGTTGCCGGACGTGAACCATAAACAATAACGGGAATTTGGCAATTCAGAAGTCAGACATCATTGATAAATACGTTCGTAACTGTGAATCAGTCTAGTATCGGTTTGGCCTCACTTGTGTGCTTGTTATATTTTCAATTCAATTGTCTGTTCTGCATCTGAAACCTTGCTGCAACGTTGTAGCTATGAGCCTGGACCGGCATTTCAGGAGAGTGGAGAGCAGGGCAAGCTTGAAATACCAGCATCTGGCTCCACAGAATTTTGGCTAATACAGTGGCCTCTAAACCATGTAACTCAGAAGTTTTTTTTTCACCCCTATGGCATGTTACTAGTATGCTGCATTTGGGCTCCAGGGTAACATTTTTCTGTATTATTACACAGGTAAATGCTTCTGATTTTAATGGTAAAGAAGCTTCTCTTAAGCTTAATGACGATGGAAACTTGGGAAATTTGGAGAGTTCTTCGGGTAAATAAACACAATGTATTATTTCGAAATTATTTTCACTTGATTAAGTACATGTTTCAGTGATCTTAAAGTTTCCCAGCATTCAGACAACAACGGAGTTTGGTTTTGGTAAATACTGTTACTCTTGAGTGTTCAGCGGGTCTATTATATCTGGACAGTGGTCTTCATTCCTAAAGACAGTGGTGTTAATCATATAAAGGAAACCACTTGCTTGTCCATGGTGAAACTTGTCTTTGTCTTTCCTTTTGTTAGCTGTTAATAAGATTCAGACAATGCTTGTTGTTTGATGGTCACTAATGTTATGCAGGCCAACAAGTATTGGCTTGAGTTCTTATCAGTCTGAACTTCCTCTTATTTAAATTTGCTTGTTTATCTGCGCAAAACAAACTATTATTCCCTATTGACTCCTTGAAACAGAAATAGACATAAGATGTTACACTTCAGTCAAAAAAAGAAAATGCTATTCTTTGTGGATGTTCTGACTTCAGAAGTTTGGTATTTCAAGTAAAATTTCCTTGTAAACTTTTTCATGTAATGGCCAGTTACATCCTCCTCCTTGACTATGTAATCATGCTATCCATCAGTAATACGTAGTAGCACTAGCTGACTTGTCCCTTCTTCATTCTCACTGGCTGAAAATACCATTATTTTATTAAAATGGCCCTGAATACTTTTCCCCAAACATCCAGGTTTATCTAATGCACGTTATTTGGCAGGGAAATCATATGAACTCGTTAGCTTTGCTGCTCAACAACCAGATGCTACTGTCTTCATTCCATCAGGATCTGAAATGAAAGCCGGTACTTGAAATATCAACTTAGTACCTTAATTGTTCATTATTATGCACAGCTTCTGCTATTATTTTTTAATTTTTGAAGTAATGTGAAATTTTCTGAAGCATTCTACTGTCTTGGTTTAGTATTTCGAAGTCATATTGATGACACAGTCGATGGGTTCGTAAACCCTAATTTAGTTTGCATTATGTAGACACCTATTAACGTTTTGCTTGTTTGCAAAACTTTGATTCACTGGATACTATTCAACCATATTTTGTAGCACTATGTTTGATTTCAGAAAACTTGCATCTTAGTCTTCAATGGGAATAACAAATACAAGAAGAAACTGTATATGACACTTCATTACTGAAAGTTTACCTCCAGATATCTAACTATTATGAGTTACAGTGCATGCTTATATATCTGTGTTGAAGCAATGAAGGAAACCATTGTCAGCACTGTAAGAGGGGTATGCTGTGAAATTAAATCTTAGAGTTTAACTGGCAATGGCATACAAGGAGTTGGGTCATCTGTGTGTTAGCTGATAAAAGAAAAGTATCTTCTAGAAATAAAGCTTCCGATCTTGTGACCTTCAGGAGAACCATTGCTATTTGAATGACACATAATTGTATTATGAAAACAAGTTGGTCTAATAGCTATCCTTCAACTATGTAATAAGTAACATGAGTCTAGAAATATGTTCTCCATTTAACTGTTGATGTGTGTGACCTGCAGTAGTTGTATGCTGTATATATTTTCACACAAACATGCAAATAACGTGGGAAAGAAAACCAATTATGTTATGTGTATTTCACACTGTTCTAACAGAAACTAAAAGTAATATATCAGTTCTCAGTGGTTGTGTTCTTTCCAATTTGTTATGAGCCCAAGCAGTCTATTTTACCTTTATTTATGTCATGTGCTCTGTGCATGTAAATTGGCCTTTTCACTAACATATAAATGAATAAATCCAGTGGGGAAGATTTCACGCAGAGTTTGCTTGGTTCGTTACCCTGAACCTGAAGAATTGGAGAAAGAGAAACCAAGTTTTGGGAGTCTTACACCTGGCAGTAGGAGATCTGCAGGTATATATATATTTTTTAATATGGTTTTTCTTCAGTAATGTCATTTTTTCAGCTGCCAATACCTTAGACAAGCTAGGCAGAGATCTAGCTAGATTTACCAAAATTTGCTGAATGAAGTAGTGAAGGAGGGTTTACGCATGAACGCGAGTTTAATTTACTTCTGTTTAACCAATCCGGAGCTGCATATGCAGAACATCACTACAAAAGTGGCCTCATAAAATGCACTGACTGTTAGCGTTGCTGTTATATGCAAGATGTGATGTTCACCTGTACCAGAATGCTGTCAGGGCAATATTTTTCATCTCTGATGCAATGCTGCCTACCAGTATGTTAGCATGTCCTTTTACCTTACAGGAACAGTTGACTGTCGCTGATGAGTGCATATGATTTTCCAGGTTCTTCTCGGAAGACTATGTCTCGGTTCAGTGGCTTCTCGGAGAACCGTAGCAGCCAAGGATCAGCATTGTCCCTGGGTCAGGAGAAGCGTAGCAGCCAAGGATCAGCATTGTCCCAGGGTGAACAGAGCGCGGAGCCGACGCCCAAACACAAGCAGAAGAGAAGTGACGAAAGCAGCTTGGGGGGCCACTCAAACGTGGCCGCCAAATCCTCGGAAGGATCCCAGGCTCGTGGCGCAGGAAGCAACACAACCTCTGAGATGCCGCAGACGCCCGTCGAGAAATCCAAGAAGAAGAAGAGAGTTAGGATTGAAGAGTAGCAACAAGTGGCAAGCAGCAGTGCCATGAGTCACCCTAGCTTGGAGAAGAGATGATAATTTTCCCTGAACGATCAGCAGTTGCTTCTCCTCTTGTATGTGTCGAGACAGTTATTGCTTGTTCCTCGATCGGTAGTCCTGCGTTTGTTGGCCTTGTGTGTTGCAGGTTGTTGATCTCTGCGGCCACAATACAATCGTGAAAGTTAGTCGTGATGAATGAAAGCTGTGGAGGCAAATTTCGTGACATGTTCAGCAGATTCAGCATATTGCTAGAGTTAGTCACCTGGTGGTACACCAGCATTTTTTTTTTGAGGAACGGTACACCAGCAGCTAGTATTTGGCATTTCATAAAAATGCCTTGTGCTGCCATGGGGTTGGGCCTTTGGGCCGACCTATCAACAATCCGCGCATGGATGGATTTTGCCGGTCCACGGGACGCTCTGGCGCCTGATTTTGCCATCGGTTTTGCTTAGCGGAGCTGTTAGCCCGTGATTCATCAAACAGTGCCGTCTGAACCTTAGCGTACGTACCTGTCTTGTGCAGGTTTGAACATCCTGAAGGAATTGTAGGCGATCCGGCACATGATCTTTGTTGTGCGTGCCCTTATCTCGTGCTGGTCGTGTCCCGCCCGCCTCACCTACGTCACGGGTTCAAACTCTTGCAACCAATACCACTGGAAGAAACCACGGGCAGAGGGGGATGGGCAGGATTTTCTTGTTTTCGCTACTTCCTCCTGTAAAAGGATTATTTCCTTACATGCAAGTCATTCTACATGCATGGAGAACAGATTACAAGTAAGCGCTATGCATTTGTCAAGCACATTTCAGTTGCCTCCTCTTCGTTTCTGATACCTCCTCTAGCTAGACGCTTTGACAGTGCACACTGTTTATTTAGTTGAAGGGAGGGAGACAGGGAGATCCGGAGATACACTGCACACTGCAGAATATAGCAATATAAGGGCCTCTTTGATTCACAGGATTCTGAAAACACGGGAATAGAAAAAACATAGGATTGGAATGTCATGCTTATCTCCATCCTATAGGATTTTGGGTTGTTTGATTGCATCATAGGAAAAACAAAGGATTCCTTCAAAAAGGTTTGAGTGGATGCTAGAAATCCTATTGGAAGTAGTACAAAGAAATCCTTAGAAAAAATTTCTGTAGGATTCAATCCTTTGAATCAAACAGCCAACATAGAAAAAAATCTTAAGGATTATGATCCTCTAAAATTCTTATGTAAATCCTTTGAATCAAAGGAGCCCTAAATCAGACAGTGCCGCAGCGCCGTACGTACTTACCGTCCGGCGGCCGGCCAGAATCATCATGAGTTTGGGTGCATGATTGATTCATTTCAGTCAGTCACCTCACCCACGCACGCATGTTTCGCGCGCGCGTTCGCGGTTTTAGACAGATTTTCCTAATTAACCAGGAACCACCTAATCAACCCGTCAGGTCGATCCATGAGAGGACGAGGAATCTAGCTGGCTAGTACGTACGAGCTCTGATCGATGCCCCACAAAAACAATACTACTAGGTCTGGGCGTCAGGCTTTCTAGGCCACGGCCGGCAGGATTTTTCGAACATCAATACAGACACAAGCGCTCATATATACGCGCATACGCTCATCCCTATGAACGCACACACGCGTGCCCTACCTCTATGAGCACCTTCGAAAGACTGAACGGCCGGCAAGATTTGTTAAAGCACATTAGCAATTCAAAATTTGAATATACAAGCTCACAGTGTATTCCACAACACAGAATCGTACATGTACCATACGTCCATGCGGTATACGGTTACGCATTTATACTGCATGTGCACGTAGGCACACGACAGTAGTGCATGGGCTGCACCCATCGCCATCGACCTTATTGGCTCCGTTGGCCATACCTGCCGCATGTGCTGGTGCTGCGTCCATCCATCCATCGCGCGCCAAGACCGATCCTTCCAGGACCCGTCCTCTTCAAAATCTTGAGATGATACTGCATTCAATACGTCCATTATACATCGCAGCTAGCCAACTTATTCATTTCTTCGCAGCCTGTTTAACTTTGTCACCGATCGACCATGCTGCGTCCATCTATATATAGAAGCCCCATCAATCCAAGCCTCCTCCATCTCAGTCTCAGTCTCAGTCTCCCCTTCCTCAGCTTCTTCCTTCCCTTCTTTTTCTTCCTCCTGCCTGCATGGATGCACAAGCCATGGCCATGGCCCATGGGACGATCGATTTGTCGACCGGATTCGCTTGGCCGTCGCCTAGCATCAGGCTCGGGGACTATGGTGCAGCCAAGGATGACTTGCCGATCGAACAATGATACATCATCATCATATACATTGGGAACGATCGGCGAGTTGTTCTTGGCTACATCTTAGCTCCTGCTCCTCATGTCAGGCCGGCCTGCGGTTGTGACGCCTCTAGCCATGGTGATTCCAAGCATGCTGGTAAGTTGGTGCTGGTGTACTCCCACTTGTTAATTTATGAAGAAAACCAAGGAGCTAGCTCACCGCGTATCTGTTGGTTAATTAATCATTCCATCTAGGAGTATGAATCGACATCTATCCCGAAACCCGATGCACATCTTCACTTGAGTTGAGGGCCATGGTTGGGCAGCAGTAGCCATCTCTCTGCGCTGCTCCGCTAGCTAGGAGTTCAACATATGGACAGATTGTTACTGTCTGTACGTGCTCTGGGCCTCTGGCCACTTGCCGACTTGCGGATGCAGAAACTGCCAATTATAAATGCTGTGATATATAGCTCTCCTGTAAGATTCCACGGCCACTGAGGTACGCCTGGCTGGACCAAGCACCAACGGTACTAGCTAACCAAAGTGGCCGCGAGACACTGAACTTGGTAGTAGTTTATAATTTCGCACACTGCTACGGGATTTGTGCATTCTTATTACTTGCACGTAGGACCACAAAACCTCCATAAACAAATGACTGAACACACTACTAAATACCCTCTCCCTCCGGAAAGTTTCATCAAAATAGATAAAAGGGAATGTATCTAGATGTATTTTAGTTCTATATACATATCCTTTTATTCATTTTGATGACAAGTACAGACGAAGGGAGTACTATTTTTTTGATAAAAAGCACTTTTATTAACTTAAAATGTAGCATCAAACGAATACAAAGTATGATGAGCAACACCCGACCTCTGCGTAGTTAAGATGCACACAACCAAAACTGACGGTCTGACAGAATGAAAAAAGAACCCAACATTTGGCAACAGAAGAGTCATACGACTGACACTATGCCTATGTCGAAGGAGGTGATGGACTGATCCGGAGATTATGCGACCACTCTTGAGGTGTTCTAAAAAATCATGTTGCCATCCATGTTGGGAAAAAACTTCATGGCCACCTGCTCCGACCGCATCACACCATTTCTTGGTAAAATCTTGAGCCACTTTTGAACTCAGTCCGGTATTCGGGTATCTTAAATTTCTAAATTAAGTTGTGTACACGAGAACTACTCATCATGAATCCCCTAATTGTTGATGCTTTCTTATTGCTGCTGGATTGGCTGCCGCAG
>NC_041385.1:247324117-247351490 GCF_002162155.2 Triticum dicoccoides
TCCCTGTCTCCTCCTCTCCGACTCGGATTTCGACAACTATCTTAAGCGCAAGGAGTAGCTAGTATATAGGGCTATAGGTTTTATGTTGGATACTTGGGCTAGTTTGATGTCTAATTATGCTATGTATGATGCAAATGTTGTAGGCACAAACTGTTTAATAATAACACTATGTATGGTGTGGTAGGGTTGTTCAATTATGCAATTAGCTAGTTTAAATTAGTGTTTGAAATGAGTTTGTGTACAAAAATTTATGTTTGGACTTTTTTAGAAGATTAAATTTTAGGGGATCTGCAGGATGAACAGAACTTTAAACCTGACTTTTTTTTGCACATATAAGGGGGGATTTCGGGCTTTTAGAATATATAGAGGGTCTGCTTGAGATGCTCTAATTCTACCTTCATAGTAGACACCACCTGACCTTATATACTATTCCCTCCATCCCATAACATAAAAACGATTTTGACACTAGTATAGTATCAAAAATGTTTTTATATTATGGGACAGAGGGAGTATTTTCCATGATGATTTGATTAACTGAGCACAGTATAACAAGTGGGGCTCAGTTTTAAGCGTTCACCATTTTGGAGCAGGCATCCATTTACATATTTGTGCCTGAGATGCCGCGGAAGGACAAATCTGTGCAAGTTGTGAGCGGTGCGTAGTACCATGGCACATGCATGATTTATGGAAGGTAGCCGCATCTCATCAAGGAACTGACGTGACGAGAGTTAGTTTGTCAGTCTGCTGCGCCCACCGGAACCGGATCCATTCAAACTCTTGCACCAGCCGTCTTTCGCTTTCGAGGTGGTACGTACGCGGGGGGTCACGTGTGGCCGCCTGGCTAATATGGTGTCGGCATCGATGAGCCCTCAGAGACGAGGGACGACGCCGTACGCGCGCGGCCGGCTCTTGGGCGCGCCGGGGGTCGCCTTGCCGTTGTTGTGCACCTGCTGGGCTTGCGGCATGGCCACCATATATGACGAGGTCAAGGACGGCACGGCTTTCGGATTCAGTGCACACGTGTTCGGTCCTGCCCTCCTGCTTTGATCATGTTAGAACATCTACAGCTGGCTGCCCTAAACCCGTCTGATCCAGCACCAATCGGTACAAAAATGCGACTCAGACGGGCACCTCAAACGGTCCTTAAATGCTCGGGCCGACCGGCACACGTCATATCCAGCCCAAACATGAAACGAACATGAGGAGCCCGGACGCGCCCGTCATTGTCGTTCTCAATCCACGCTGGCCCATCTGACCCCACATATTTTTTTTTCATCCGCTCGCTGGACCAAACCCTAACTACTTCACCTCACTCCTCTTCGCCACCCAAGCTCGAGTCGAGCGATCTCCGGCATGACATGCAACGGATTAGAGTGCTACACCTTCAGATCCGTCGATCCCGAACTCATTCCACGAGGCCCCGAGGAGGATGGCCGTCCGGCTTGCGATCCACCGCTACCAGGAGGAGGCCCGTGCGAGGCAGCGCTCGGACTCCTTCCGTCGGGAATCCATTGCGTCCACCGTGCATGGATCCGGCGCTAGGTGTGCCATCGCTGCCTCACTGGAGGCGGTGCAGTCTGTCTGGTGTCCGAACGCGATGACGGATGTGCAACCCCTCTGTTGGCACGCCGAGGCCATGGACACATCATGGGCGTTCGTTCGACGCAAACATAGCACAACATGCCCGTCGTGCGAGGCAACGGGCGTGGGAGGCGGCGACAACCCTCGCGTCGGTGGACGTTGGCGAGGCGGAGTCACATTCTTCGGCACCCCGTATGGTCCACCAGTCCGGACACTGCAACCGCATCGTGGTGGATGTCGCCGGCTCGTCTTAGGACGAATCCATCATTGATCTGACATTCACCAGCACCGTTCGGGTTCTGGACTCCGACGAGGAAGAGTAGGGCATGGGAGACGGCGGCGCCTTGAGTCCTGTGAGTCGGCTCGTGTCCCATGCCTTACTCTACCTTGTCGGCGACCGGACCAACACTCTGGGGAGCGCAGTCTGTCACGGACATGGGCAGGGTGGAGCGGACGAGCTCCGCTTAAAGATAGGTTTACATTGCATGTAATAATATGGATTTGTGGTTTCTAATTTAAGATATCAAGTTGTAAATCAAATATTTGAGATGCGATCAGTCACTGTCCGCGTCTGCACTCGGACGCGTCCGCGGGTGTTTGAGGGATCAGATTTGCTAAGTCCGTTTGTATGCTCTTACGCGTTGTATCAGCGCTGGTCTGAAAAGGCCAAGGCAAAACTAAAAGAAGTTCTGAAACATTTGACTAGAACTGTTGTCGGAGTAATGGGCCACGGGTAGACTAACCCGAGTCCCAGAACCTTTCAAGGCATCGGGGCAGGCTGCGCCCCTCGAGTCCCAGAGGCGACTCCAAGATAAGCCGAGTCCCAGAGGCGACTCCAAGGCAAGCCGAGTCCCAGAGGCGACTCCAAGACAAGCCGAGTCCCAGAGGCGACTCCAAGACAAGCCGAGTCCCAGAGGCGACTTCAAGATAAGCCGAGTCCCAGAGACGACTCCATGGCAAGCCGAGTCCCAGAGGCGACTCCAAGCCAAGCCGAGTCCCAGAGGCGACTCCAAGCCAAGCCGAGTCCCAGAGGCGACTCCAAGATAAGCCGAGTCCCAGAGGCGACTCCAAGTTAAGCCGACTCCTGGCCGGCGACTTCCAAAGAAGCCGGCTATAGGGAGTCGGCCTGCAACTCCAACCACCCCGTTTATTGAGGGCAGGCATGACCACAGTATGCCGTACCGACGGAGATCTCCATCCGGCGCGGCACTGTTGCCATGCCAGCCTTGACATCAGACCTTGGGGGCGGAGCCCTGTGCCCACGACGGCCTGTCTATACGACCCAGAGACGGCGGGTCCCACTGGCCAGCGGGAGTATAGAAGGCGGCGAGAGCACCAGAAGACGGACCCGTTGGGAGTCGGTCCCCCAGAGTCGGCTGGCCCCTCCCACGGGCCCCACACACCATTAACCAGACACGACGGGGAATGGCAACAGTGATCGCCCGTCAGGCGGCGACACTGTTGCCATGACCCCATGACCAAGCCAGCGTCATTAGAAGTGCGGCTACAGTAATCCGCAGCCGGCAAGACCCGCCCGCGGCGGACAAGGGATGTCGGCTCCGTACCAGGCAAGTCGGCGGGACCCACCAGTCGGCGGGCCCCAGCCGTCGGCGAAGAAGACGGCGGCCTGAGAGACTGACGGCTAGGACCCGCGTCCATCCGGATTTACCATTGTATCCCTGGGGGGTAGGCCTATATAAACCCCCAGGGCACCCATGCAAAGGGTTCGAATCCATTAGCAGTAGACCAGATCATATAGGAAGGAGAAAGCTAGCCTTGCCTTCTCCTACCTCCAGAAACAGCTCAAGGAGCAACCTTGTACTCACTTTGCCTTAGTGACCATGCGGAGACCCCACAGAGCAGCAGTAGGGGTGTTATCTCCTCGGAGAGCCCTGAAGCTGGGTAAGATCCGCCGGCGTGCATGTCTTCGCCTCATCCCGTTTCCAGGCACCGGCGACGTTCTACTCGCCCCCACCATGATAAGCCACCCGTTGGCATATGTCGCACACAACCCCCGGCATTTGGCGCCCACCGTGGGGCGAGGTGCACCGTCGTCCGGAGATCTGTTCTGGACGGGAACCCTTTTTCTTCCTGGCGAGCGCAGCCAGCCAGGCTCGCCAGACGGAGTCTGCATCGACGCGCAGCGCAGCGCTGAGGCCGCCTGCGCAGCCAGCTGCCTCGCCGAACTTGTCGGCGAGGTTCGCCTCTCCGACGAGCCTGCGTCCGACGCAGGCACGAGCGGCCCCGAGAGCCTCCTCGCGGGCCTCCTCGACCAACTCCACGTCACCGGCGAGCCTGCCGTGGACTTGGAGTTCGTAGGCTCCACCGACCCAATGCTGGTCGACTCCGACGCCGCGTCGCTCGACGCGTTTCCCACCAACGTGGTGGTCTATGACGAGCCGCTCCCTCATGAGGAGAGTGGTGGAAGCGCCGTCACGGAGGTGCTCGTCATTAGTCATGGCGAGCGCTCTGATGATGGAGCTCATGACCCACTCGACGCAGCTCTACGAGACCTGACCGCGCCTATTCCGGAGGACGCTGATGCCGAGACGCTGGAGGCGCATCGCCTTCAGATCATCGAAGGCGCGAAGAAGCTGGCAAGCATGAGGCGCTTGTCAGAAGCCTACCAGCGTGAGATGGATCGCGCTGTGGGCGGCTCGCCGGCTTCGACTGGGCCTAGCCACCTAGGCGCGGTCCAGCAGCGCGGCGTGGCCATCGCCAACCTGTTCGGGGCCAATCGCCCCGTGTATGCCACGCCTGTGGAGAACATCCATGCCGCCCAGGCGGCGACTGACGAGCTGAAAAACTTTGAAGGCGAGGAGCGCCGCATGATGACGGACCGAGTCCAGCAGCTCCTCGACGCGGCTGCCGCGCAGAATGCGGCCGGCGGCCGCACGGAGGCGCCGCAGCAACCAAACGACGACCTGCCTCCCCGCTGAGATCAAGGCGCGACGTCTCGGACGCCGACTGGCGGAGTCCGCGGAAGAAAAGACAAAGAGCCGGCTGTCAGCCACAGTCGGACTCGCATCACCATCGAGCGCGACCAAGACGGCCGCCCAAGAGAAGTGGAACGGCAGGGCGACTATCTGCCTCCCCCACCGCGAAGAGAAAGGCGAGTCTCCCCGCCGCCCGTTGAGCATCCGACTCTCGGTGGCCGCCTTGGCCGCCGAGAGGGAGTCGGAGAGAATGACGCCCGCCACCGGATCGACCGACTCCACCGATCCCTGGCGCTAGAAGAAGAAGACGAGTTGGGTCCGCCCTGCTTCGGACCTCGCATACGAGACGAGCCCTTTCCCAAAGGGTTCACGCTCCCCCGAGACACGCCCAAGTATACCGGCTCTGTGAAGCCGGAAGACTGGCTGGTTGACTACTCCACAGCCGTCAACATAGCGAACGGCAACAAGCGTGTTGCCGTGAAGTATGTTCCACTCATGCTCCAGGGCACGGCCCGGACATGGTTGAACAGTCTAAAGCCCCGCAGCATCAACAGCTGGGTCGACTTCACCGAGGCCTTCATCCACAACTTTACGAGCACGTACAAGCGACCTCCCAAGCCTCGCCAGCTTTCCTTGTGCATGCAAGGCCCCGACGAATCAACTCGCGACTACCTCACGCGCTGGGCCGAGCTTTGGAACTCCTGCGAGGGCGTGCACGAGGTGCAGGCAATCGAATACTTCACAGCTGGGTGCATTGAAGGCACCCTACTCAAGCACAAGCTCTTCTGAGACGAGCCGGAGACCCTCGACGAGCTGCTGATCATAGCAGACAAGTACGCCGCAGCCGACTCCTCCATAGAGACAAGTACGCTACCGCTTCCTGGTGCAGCAACTCAGTGGATACTTCGAGGGGTGCGAGTTCCTTCACGTGCTAAGAAATGACAATGACCAAGCAGACGCCTTGGCACGAGTCGGCTCCACCCACCAAGCGATACCATCCGGCGTCGCTCTTCAGCGCCTCCTCAGGCCGTCTATCAAGCCTTCACCAGAATCAGATTCCATCTTTGTGCCGCCCCTCCGAAGAAGTCGGATCCGACTCAAGAGCCCCAGCAGACGACACGAGAATTCTTACAGACGGCTCCAAGAAAACCGCAGTCGAAGCCGGCCCG
Source organism: Triticum dicoccoides (assembly GCF_002162155.2). Lineage (NCBI taxonomy): Eukaryota > Viridiplantae > Streptophyta > Magnoliopsida > Poales > Poaceae > Triticum > Triticum dicoccoides. The sequence continues at coordinate 247,329,804 of NC_041385.1, forward strand.
GGGACTTCAGAACCCGGCCCGGGGACTGCGGCAACCAGTCCGAAGACTCCAGAGCTTGGCCTGGGGACTGCGCCAGTCGGCCCGGGGACTTCAGTGATCCAGCAGGCGGCCGCAGACTCCAGCCCGCCGCCTCCCAGCCCAGCCGCCCTCGTCCAAGTCGCACTGGTGGCAATCGAAGAAGTAGCAGCACCCTCATGGGCACAGCCCATCCTCAAGTTTCTAGTGAGCAAAGAGTTGCGAACTGATGAAATCTTGGCTCGGTAAGTGCAACGCCGAGTGGCAGCCTACACCATAATCAACAGAGAGCTGGTCAGGCGCAGCGTCACTGGTGTCTACCAGCGCTGCGTCGAGCCAGAGCAAGGCCAAACAATTCTCAGGGACATCCATCAAGGCGAGTGCGGCCACCATGCGGCCTCAAGAGCACTCGTCGCCAAAGCCTTTCGGCACGGTTTCTTCTGGCCAACTACCCTAGAAGAGGCCAAGGAGTTAGTCCAAAAATGCAAGGGGTGCCACAAGTTCCGCTCCAAGCCGCTTCAGCCGGCTTCTGCACTCAAGACCATCCCTATCGCCTGGCCCTTTGCGGTTTGGGGCCTGGACATGGTGGGACCATTCAAGACGGCACGAGGCGGCCTAACTCATCTACTTGTCGCGGTGGACAAGTTCACCAAGTGGATAGAAGTAAAGCCCATCAAGAAGTTGAATGGACCGACTGCAGTGACTTTCATCGCCGACATCACAGTTCGGTACGGCATACCGCACAACATCATCACCGACAATGGCACAAATTTTGCCAAAGGCGCCTTGGCCTGTTTCTGCGTGACACAGGGCATCCGACTGGACTTAGCGTCCGTTGCCCATCCGCAGTCAAACGGCCAGGTGGAGCGAGCAAACGGCCTCATCCTAGCTGGCATCAAGCCTCGACTCGTCGAACCACTTGAGTGTTCGGCCGGCTGTTGGCTTGAGGAGCTGCCAGCGTCCTCTGGAGTCTGCGCACGACTCCAAACAAGTCATCCGGCTTCACACCTTTCTTCCTCGTCTACGGTGCTGAAGCCGTCATCCCGACAGACATAGAGTTCGACTCTCCACGAGTCACCATGTACACCGAGGAGGAAGCAGAAGAAGCACGTCAAGACAGCGTCGATCTGCTGGAAGAGGGTCGGCTGTTGGCACTCAGCCGGTCCAACATCTACCAGCAGAGCCTGCGCCAATACTACAACAGGAAGGTTAGGCCGAGATCTTTCCAAGAGGGCGACCTTGTGCTCCGACTGATCCAGCGAACAGCCGGCCAGCACAAGCTGTCGGCGCCTTGGGAAGGCCCCTTCATCATCAGCAAAGTACTGGGCAACGACTCCTACTACCTGATCGACGCCCAGAAGCCCCGAGCACGCAAGAGGGACGACTCCGGCAAAGAGTCAGAACGGCCATGGAACGCAAACCTTCTCCGAAGATTTTACAGTTGATGCAGTATGTACCACGCTATCCCTTGTATTAAAGTACCGAGACTTTGGGCATCCCGAGACGAGCTCGGGGACTGCCCTTTTTGTTAAGAATTATGTATGATAAGAATTATGCCTTCGAGTATGCTACTCTTTGTTATGCCGCTTGGCACCGGGTTTGACTAGTCGGCCCGGGGACTCGCCGCCTTGCGCTATGAAATGCTTCGTGCGGTCGGACAAGTAGTGTGCGTGCCTAAGCCATCTCCTGTCAGAAGCCACAGTTCGCAGAGCGACTGTTTGGTGGGCAGAGAGTAAGGAAGAATGGGCACCCACACAAAAAATGGCTAAGGACTCAAAGCACAAACATAGCCCAAACCGGCTTCCAGCCTCTCTTCGCAAAGCCGACTCCTGGATAATCGTCTTGCCGCCCTCTATCCAACTTGTTAAAAGACTCCAAAAAATGGCAAGTACTTGACTTCCCCAAAGTAGCCAAGCATTTGTTCCAGCGGCAATCCGCAGAGCGGTTGTCCGGCTGACAAGGCGGCGACTAGGGGAAGGCGGCAAAGGAAAAAGCCAAAAGGAGCAATGAGCAAGGAAAGATAGAATTCAGATAAATATTTACATAATATAGACCCTTGGCCAAGTTCAAAATACACCCCACGGGTGGAATTGTGCAAATTAACAAGTTTTTTCAAGACTACTAAAGCAGATAAGATAAAGGCAAGACGACAGCCTAACAAGCGGCAGACGGATTCGGAGGGTCGGAGGAGACGGCGGTGTCAGGTGCCGGGGCGGTCGGCTGGGCAATCTCGGCTTGATCGTCTCTGGCGACAGCCGGCTCGGTCGGACGTGGCTTGTTGCTGGAGGCGCGGTCGAGCTGAGGCTGGTCGCCCGCTCCGTCTTCTGGCGCCTCCATCTCGCCTCCGTCCTCCGCCTCGCCTTCCTCTTCGACGCTGGAGCCGATCACCTCCGCTGAGTCCTCGTTGTAGTCCGGGTTCATCCCGAACCACTCCGGCGGCACTTCCTCTCCATTTGCGGCCCGCTCAGGGACGAAGATGTTGGTATCTGTGTAGTCGGCAATCGCCGCCGCACGCTCGACTAGGGCGCCTTCCATAGCCACCAGCTCCACCTGGGCCTCTGACCGGAACGCGGCCAGCCAGTCCAGGTCCAGCCCCGGATACCAAGCCTTGACGAATTCCAAGGCCCGGCGCGCTCCAGCCCGGGCCGAGGAACCCTTCCGGGCCTCAAGACGGCCAGCTGCGACCTCCAGCCAGTTGGCAGTCCGACTGGGAGTGCACAGAGCCGGCATGTCTGGCCACAGGGCGGCAATCGCCTGAGCACCAGCACGTTGAAGCCGGCGCAGCAGCTGATGGGCCGGCCGCAGACGGGTCTCGATGCTCAGGAGCTGCTCGTCGATGGTCAGGGGGGCGTTGGCGGCGATCTCCGCACCAATTTCCCTCCGCGCCTCGCGATCAGCCTCGATGGCTCGAGTAACCGCCTGCGAATGGCCAGGGAAGAAGTCTGCCAAAACAAAAAAGAAGCAAGACAGAGAGTCAGGAGTCGGCCTGACTTATAGTCAGCGGCTCAAAGAAAGAAAGCAAAGAAACTCACCGTCGATGATGTCTTCAATCTCATAGAAGCCGGAGGTCAGCATCACCTCCTTGTCGGTCCAGGAGGAGCGCTCGCTTTCGAACTCGGCCAGGAGAGCAGTCTCTCTCTTCTCTGCCTCGTCCTGCGCCTTCTTAAGCAGGTCCTACTGCTCCGCCAGCTGCGCAGCCAGCAGGTCGCGCTCTGTGGCGAGCTTGTTGCATTCCTCCCCTTTGGCGCGCAAAGCAGTATTGGGCTTGCCCAGCTGCTCTTGAAGAACGACATTGGCCTCTAAAGAACAAAAGGAAAAAAGACGTTAAGTCGTCAACAAAGAAGGTCGCCGAGAAGATCCGGCCCGACTGCTCAGCAGTCGTGTAAGTGCATCTAGTGCCACCCCTAGTTGGTTTTGGAGTATTGACGACAAAGTTGGTTGAGGGACTAATGCGTTTGTGAGAATTGCAGGATAACGCAGGTAGTGTCCCTCATTGATTCGGTTTACCTACCGGAGATGACCCCTAAAAATGTATGAAGACATTGAAGACAATGGTGGTATGAGAAGATATTCATATTGAAGACTATGACATGAGAAGACATTGCGTGAAGACTTTGGAGCGCGAAGACTTTGTGGTTTCGTTGTTTCCTTTTCTTCTTTGTTGAGTCATAGGAACCACCGTACTGTTTAGTGGGGTTCAAGTGAACTAAGTCAGAGTGACTGAAGTGATGCTCAACCCAAATCCTATGTCTTCGAGCAAAGACAATGAGAGCAAATCTTATCCAGAGCTGGATGAGTCAGCTTTGCGTGTAGCCCAAGTAAAGTTGCCGCGTATGTTTGAAATCTGACCGTTGGAACATGTGTCAGTTCCTTAGTGACCCAGGGTCATTTTGGACAAATCAGGCTGGGTTGCCTAGTGGCTATAAATAGCCCACCCCCTACACCATAAATTGGTGGCTGCTTAGAGTTTGTGCACGGCTTTTGTCGTTTGAGAGCAACCCACCTCGAAGCATTTGAGAGAGAGAAATCCTTGCGAGGATAAAGCCCTAAACACCCAGAGCCAAAGAGTGTTAGGCATCACTGAAGTCTTTCTGTCTATGTGACCTGAAGACTTATTACAATTGAGGACTGTGAATCCTCCAGCCGGTTAGGCGTCGCGTTCTGAGCATCCAAGAGTCATTGTGGATTGCCGGTGAACGAAGTCTGTGAAGGTTTGGAAGTCTCCCTTGAAGACTTACCAGAGTGATTAGGCGAGGACTGGGTGTCCTTAGCTCAAGGGGAATAAGGTGAAGACACGGTCTTCTGAGTTAAATCTCAGCCTCCCTAACCAGACGTACAGTTGTCACAGCAACTGGAACTGGTCCAACAAATCCTGTGTCTTCAACAAGCAACTGGTTCTATCCTTTCCCAACTTTACTTTAGTTTGTCTTCGTGAAGTCATTGCCTGTCTGTTTATCTATTTGACTTCATTGCTTGACTACTATTGTTGATTGGCTTCATACTATCTTCCATATTGATCCTTACTACCTGGCTGCTATTGGTCCTGTACTTTCACATCATGACATGCTTGACTATGGCTTGTATAGGGTAGTTTATCTTTCGCTGCATATCAATTAGGCTGTTTCTGTTGTTTGTCTTCGAAACTTCCAAGTTTTGAAGACTTTCATAAAAATCGCCTATTCACCCCCCTCTAGTCGATACTAGCACTTTCAATTGGTATCAGAGCAAGGTACTCCCTTGTTCTGTGTGATTCGGTTTAACCACCTAGAGTTTCAGCTATGTCGACTGCAGGGATAATCAAAGTCTCCGCTGCTTGCCCGGTGTTCGATGGAACTGAATATCCCTACTGGAAGAATAAGATGCGTATGCATCTTGAAGCCATTGATGTCGACCTCTGGTATGTCGTCAAGAATGGCGTTCCCAAGACTGGTGAAGGTATCACCCCCACTGATGTCAAGAAGTTCATTCAACTGGACTCTACTGCGAAGAACATCATCTGTGGTCATCTGACCAAAGGACAGTATGGCCGTGTGAGTGCTCTGGAAACGTCGAAGCTGGTCTGGGACTGGCTATCCAAGGTCAATGAAGGCGTTTCAACTCAGAGAGATCAAAGAATCAGTGTTCTTCGCAACCTATTCAACCGCTTCAAGAGAAACGACAATGAGAATGTCCAGCTTACGTTTGATCGCCTCACTGATATCACAAATGAACTTCAAGCTCTTGGCGCAACTGAGATTACCAAGCATGAAATCGTCAAGACACTGCTGAGATCACTTGATAGCTCCTTTGACACCCTTGCCCTCATGATACAAGAACGTCCTGACTTCAAGACACTCGATCCGTCTGATATACTTGAGAGGCTCAACACACATGAGTTCCAGCTATCTGAGAAAAGAGATATCTATGGTCCAAGCTATGGCCGTACTCGTGCTTTGAAGGCAAAAGTTGTTTCCTCATCTGAAGAAGAATCTGACTGCAGTTCTGAAGATCCTGAAGACATTGGAAGGGAACTTGCTATGCTCGTGAAGAAGTTCCAGAAATTCACGAAGAAGAAAGGCTTCAGAAAGTCTTCACGATCTAGCTCAAGGAATGATGAAGTTTCCACACATGATCACAAGAAGAGAACCTGCCACAAGTGCAAGAAACCTAGTCACTACATATCTGAGTGTCCACAGTGGGACAATGAGAAGAAGAAGAAGAAAAGCAAGGAATATGATTCCGATGACAAGAAGAAGAAGAAATCCTCAAAGTCTTCTAAGTCTTCTTCCAAGTCTTCATCATACAAGAAAAGCTCATCTGGCAAGGCTCGTGCTTTTGTTGGCAAGGAAATGGATTCAGAGGAGGAGTCTGCTTCCGAGGAGGCGGAGGTGGAATCTGGAGAGGAGTCTGACCCTGGCGTTGCAAGTCTGGCTCTAGCCACTGCCTATGTTGCCAAGTCCATCTTCAACACTCAAGACAATGACTTCCACACCAACGCTGAAGCTAATGACGAAGACGATCCTACTCCCACCTACTGCTTCATGGCATGTGGTGCCAAGGTAAAATCACGCGATGCTTACTTTCAAACTTCAAGTGAAGATGACTCTGATTGTGAATCCAAACCCAGCTACAAAACACTTGCTAAAATTGCAACTGAACAACAAAAGGCTATGGAACATACTCAAAAACTGTTAGACAAAAGCGATGACCTGTTGGACGCTGAAATGACACGTTCACAGTCCTTAGTTGATGACATAAAAAATCTTCATGCTAAGTACCAAGAACTTGAAGGTCGTCATGAATCGCTCTCAACTACTTACGAAAGGCTCTCCTATGATTATCTTCAAAGGAAACAAGAGCTTGAGAAATTGAGAGCGGCTCATGAAGATCTTCAAAAGGTGAATGAGTCACTTCGCGCTCAACAGATCAGTTCCGCTCAGGATGGATTTGAAGCACCATGTCTAAAATGCATTGAGCGTGATAATGCTACATCTGTTGCTGAATGTTCCACTGCTGCTGCTGTTTCATTGTCTTCACCTACTGATGTGGTCACTAACCCCTCTGCGGAGGATACCACTGCTGTTGCTGATGAAAATGCTATGTTGAAGACATTGCTTGAAACAGGGATGTACAAAAGTTTGAAGGGACATCAGACTCTCTGCGATGTCCTCAAAAAGCAGATTCTGAACCGAAACCCTAGGAAAGAGGGTGTTGGGTTCGAAAGGAAAATGAATGTTGATGGCTCGTACTGGAAACCTGAGCAGTACCCCAAAACCACATGGGTTGCTGCAAAGGAACCTTCAGTAGATCCATCTACCTTGTCTGGCTTTACCTGTGCTAATCCTATTATCATTGATGAATCCTTTGATGCAAACTATAAGCTGTTCAAAAATCAGAATGGTGAAGTGTTTGCCAGGTACATTGTTACTAACTGCAGGAATGGACCACCTATGAAGAAGATCTGGGTACCTAAGCGGTACATTGAGAATCTTCCTGTGAATGTCGTCATGACACCACCGAGGAAGAAGACAAACCCCAGACCTATAGCTTCATATGGCCCAAAGGCTTCATACAGATACAAGACTCACATGAGTCACCCTAACGCCAATGTTTTGCAGGGAAATCATGCTCAGGCTTATGAATATGAGCGTGTATCTTCAAACCGCTATGTTCATAGGACTAAGAACTTTTCTGCTTATTCATATGAGTATCATTCATCTCCTGCAAGGCTATTTGCTAGGGCTTCAAAGCCAAAATTCTCAGATGCTGCACTTAGACTCATTGCTTCTAAGCCCCCACTGAAAATGTGGGTGGCAAAGAAGAACTAACTCTCTTTTGCAGAAAACGGTCTCCGGCCAGCAATCAATGGCGTCCGATACTATTGCTGGGGACCTAAAACTCATTGAGGACGCATGATAAAATGTCATTTTATATTCTTCATCTGAATCTCTTATCAGTCAAACTATGTCCTAACCTTGATACAAGCTGTGACTGTCCCTATATGTATCAAATGCATATGCTTCACAACACTTGTGTGAAGCCTATCCTCCTAACTGCACTGTAGGGTACATCACCAAAAGCTTCAGAGTGGATTATGGACAGTGGGTGCATGAATCATATGACTGGTGATCGAAGTCTTCTCATGGACTCAACTTTACATCCATCTGACAAAAGTCACATCACATTTGCTGACACTGGTAAAAGCAAAGTATTGGGTCTAGGTAGAGTTGCAATCTCAAAGGATCAACACATGGATAAAGTGATGCTTGTTGAATCCCTTGGTTTCAACTTAATGTCGGTCTCAATGCTTTGTGACTTGAACATGATTGTGATATTTGGCAAATATCGTTGCCTTGTACTAATGGAATTTGACAAATCTCTAGTCTTTGAAGGGTATCGAAAAGATGATCTATACATGGTAGATTTCTCAGCAGGTCCACAGCTTGCCGTTTGTCTTCTCACAAAAGCTTCAGAATGCTGGCTCTGGCATCGAAGGCTGGGACATGCTGGCATGAGGAACTTACACTCACTCGTCAAGAAGAAGCATGTCATTGGCATCGAGGATGTCAAGTTCAAGAAGGATCATCTGTGTGGTGCCTGTGAAGCTGGAAAGATGACAAGGGCAAAGCACCCCTCGAAGACAATCATGACAACATCTCAACCCTTCGAGCTGTTACACATGGACTTGTTCGGACCTACCCACTACTCAACCCTCACAACAACTGCCTGTCTCTATGGCTTCGTCATTGTTGATGACTACTCAAGATACACATGGGTTCATATAATTCTGTACAAGATTGAAGTGCAAGATGTCTTCAGACGCTTTGCAAATCGTGCAATGAACAATTATGGTGTGAAGATAAAGCACATCAGAAGTGACAATGGCACTGAATCCAAGAACATTGGACTTGATCTGTACCTGGATACAATGGGAATCACTCATGAGTTCTCTGCTCCATACACACCTCAGCAAAACGGCATTGTTGAGCGCAAAAACAGAACCCTCATTGAGATGGCTCGAACAATGCTAGATGAATACAAGACATCAAGAAAGTTCTGGCCTGAAGCTATTGATACAGCATGTCACATCATCAATAGTGTATACATTCATAAGCTTCTGAACAAAACATCATATGAGCTGCTTACTAGCAAGAAGCCAAACGTTAGTTACTTCAGAGTATTTGAAGCAAGATGCTGGATAAAGGATCCCCATCACAAGTCAAAATTTGCACCTGAGGCTCACGAAGGCTTCATGCTTGGCTATGGAAAGGATTCACACTCCTACAGAGTCTTCAACCTGTATCTCTACAAAATCGTTGAAACTGTGGACGTGAAATTTGATGAAACCAATGGCTCACAGAGAGAGATCCTGCCAAGCACACTGGATGAAGCTCCTTCAAATGAGGTAATCAAGTTGATGGGAACTAGTGAAATCATGCCCTCTGAAGCACAACCTGAAGAGGAACTTATCATCTCTGCACCAAATCAACCTGAAGACGACGCTCAGTCCGAAGACAATCCTCCAAATGACGACAATGGTCAGCCAGAGCAAAATCTTCGTCCTATTCATCCACGTGTTGCAAATGAAGTTCAAATAGAGAAGATAATTGACAGCATCAATGCACCTGGTCCGCTCACTCGATCAAGAGCAACACAGCTAGCAAACTTCTGTGGGCACTTTTCATTTGTGTCAATATCAGAACCCAAGAAAGTTGCTGAAGCTTTTATGGAACCTGAATGGATTCAAGCCATGCAAGAAGAACTTCAACAGTTCAAACTGAATAATGTCTGGGAAGTTGCCAAGCGACCTGATCCTCGCAAGCATAACATTATGGAACAAAATGGATATATCGAAACAAGCAAGATGAGCATGGTCAAGTCATCAGAAATAAAGCACGTCTTGTGGCTCAAGGATACACTCAAGTTGAAGGAATTGACTTCGATGAAACATTTGCTCCTATTGCTAGGCTTGAAGCTATTCGCATACTGCTAGCCTACGCAAATCATCACAATATCTTGCTATATCAAATGGATGTAAAGAGTGCATTTCTCAATGGCAAGATTGAAGAAGAAGTGTATGTCGCACAACCACCTGGCTTTGAAGATCCAAAACATCCTGATATGGTGTACAAGCTAAACAAGGCACTGTATGGCCTCAAACAAGCCCCTCGTGCCTGGTATGATACAACCAAAGACTTCCTGAAGAGCAAGGGCTTCAAACCCGGATCCCTCGATCCCACTCTCTTCACGAAGACATATGATGGTGAACTATTTGTGTGCCAAATATATGTGGATGACATAATCTTCGGATGCACCAACCAGAAGTATAGTGATGAGTTTGGGTACATGATGCAAGAGCAATATCAAATGTCCATGATGGGTGAGCTGAAGTTCTTCCTTGGTCTTCAAATTCGTCAACAGAGGAATGGCATCTTCATATCTCAAGAGAAATACCTCAAAGATTGCCTGAAGAAGTTTGGTATGGAAGGCTGTAAAGGCTACACGACGCCAATGCCAGCCAAACACCATCTTGGTCCCGACGACAATGGTAAAGAGTTCGATCAAAAGGTATACCACTCCATGATTGGCTCTTTGCTTTATTTATGTGCATCTAGGCTAGATATTATGCTTAGTGTTTGCATGTGTGCTCGATACCAAGCGGCACCAAAGGAATCGCATCACTTAGCTGTGAAGCGAATTCTTAGATATTTGGCTTACACCCCAACACTCGGATTATGGTATCCCAAGGGCTCAAGATTCGATTTGGTTGGATTCTCGGATGCTGATTATGTTGGTGACAAGGTGGATCGCAAGTCTACATCTGGCACATGTCATTTTCTTGGTCGATCACTTGTCTATTGGTCTTCGAAGAAGCAGAACTGTGTATCACTCTCAACTGCTGAATCTGAATACATTGCTGCTGGATCCTGTTGTGCTCAGCTTCTATGGATGAAGCAAACTCTCAAGGATTATGGCATCAATCTGAAGCTAGTACCTCTCTTCTGCGACAACGAGAGTGCCATCAAAATAGCCAACAATCCAGTCCAACACTCGAAGACAAAGCACATTGAAATTCGTCATCACTTTCTCAGAGATCATGTTATGAAGAAAGATATCGATATCATTCACGTCAACAATGAAGAGCAACTGGCAGATATCTTCACAAAGACCTTGGATGAGAGAAGGTTTTGCAAGTTACGGTGTGAGCTAAATATCTTAGAATCCTCTAATGTCCTGTGATCAGGCACACATCCTAACACTTATGCATGTTGATGACTTAGATGTGCAACACACAAAGTAAGGTATATCTTCAATCAATGAAGATTTACACTCTGAGTGTGAATACATTAACATGGAATTTGACTTCAGAGCGGCACGATAATTGTGCGCCGTGTCTGGGTCTAATACTTCCTATACGGTGGGTAACGCCACCACCAACTTTTCTTGTTTGAAGTGTTTCACTCAAGGCGTTATTTTGCAATGACTTCCCATTTGGTTTGTCTTCAGTTTCAATTTGTCTTCATGACTTTCTGCACTATGATGGTTTGATTGCTTTCTGATATCTATATATATATACTAGTGTTCTGTGCTCTACAGCATTCACTTATAGCTATGTCTTCAAGATTGGATCTTTTGAACTAAGTGAATGTGATCGGACCCTAACCTCTCTATGCTTCCTACCTCAAAATCTATCTGTCCAAATCATATGCATTCTGTTGAAACTGTCGAATGTCTTCTCTGCGTCCTAGTCAGCAGAAGGCAAAGAGACAAACATTAAATCTGTTTTAAATGTCTTATCTTTACTGTTGAAATCCGAAGAAGACGGAACAACTCTCTGACATGCCTGGCGGGCGTGGGAACGTGGGACAACCCTGAGTGTGTTGCATGCTTGCCACGTGCCCCTCAGATGTGAACCGCCAGGGGCACCAGCGTAATTGTGCTGTGCCTCTCACCTACTTATAAATACCTGTCCCCCTGCGGTAAAGAAATCCTTCTTCCACCTCTCCACCTCCGTCAAAACCCTAGCGCCACCGCTAGCTCGCGACGCCGCCGCCGACGAAGCGCTTAGCTGCCGCGACTTCTCCGACGCCGTCCTCACGCCGGCCGCGGACATTGTCCTCTCCGCCGTCACCGTCGGTGTCCTCCGTCACCAAGTTAGGGCACGGTGGGCTGAACTGCTCGGTCTCCTACTCTTCCATCTAGTAGTTCTTCGTGCGGTAATTAAAACTCTATTTTTACCACCTTTTTGATCTTCAAGATTCATCCTGTTTACCGAATGTAGTTTGTGCATATTCAAAGCTAGATCTAATCAGTCTGCATCTCATACTGCTTAGTCGATTCACTTAGATTTCTTCTAGTTTGATTCCTCACTTGTACCTATTCACGGATTGGTACAAATCTGGAAACTCACCTATATAAGTGAATGTCTTCGCAACATGAGGTCAATGTCTTCAAACTGATTTATCTTCAAAATCTTCTGAGAATGCATATGACCTCTTCCCCTTCCCTCGCATCTCTAATGCTGTCACAGGTACATGTCCGTGGGAGAATCCCTTGGTTCTCATAGTCTGCATTCGTTTGCAGAATATTTACAGCATCATATAAATTCTCCTGAAGCCAGTTCCTACTTGACCAGCAAGCGTAAATCTCTGAAGCCTTTGAACGTATTGAAGCCTTTCAGCTTGAAGTTCATGGCAACAGAAAAATCAGCAAGGAAGTGTGGCAGACAGCATAGAGAAGGAACATCTAAAGATCTGCCTGATGATTTAGCTGAACTGTACAAGACTAACCCTGAAGAGAACTATCATCAGAGAAAGACGCGAATCCAATGGATTCGACGCTATTGGGCTGAGGAGTGGTTCAAGTACAGGTTCGTGACAAAGGAATATGCAGAGAAGAATGCCATAAAGAGACCGTGGGGTGATATCCTCTATCGAGGGCTTCAACCCAAGAGCCGAGCTGAAGCCATTGAACAAGGCTTCTATCCTTGTATGGTCCGTGGGCCACAGCCAGCGAACGCAGATCCCACTTCACTACTATGGTGTCGTGACGATTCGCTCTTCAAGCGCAACTATCAGTTTGCTGTGGCTTCGGCCAAGAAGAAAAAGAAGGCTTTGGGTTTGGACTTCAACCCAGGTCCCTCTGCTCCCCGTGCTGATGGCTCCCGTGAAGCCAATCCCAATGTCATCGGCCCCTACGCCAACCTTGACGGCCTCATCACCTACATCATGGTCCAAGGCGCCAGAGTAGATCATTTTGACAATGGTGCTGACTCTGATGAAGCCCCCGCTCCTCCTCCAAAGCCCCAGAAGCAAAAGAAGTCAAAGGCTTCAACCTCAGCTGCACCTCCCAAGACTTCCTGTGCGAAGCCACTGGCCACTGCACCTCCTGAAGCCAGTGTGCAATCTGAAGATCTGTCCCGTGTCTCCAAGAGAACGGAGAAGAAGAAGAAGCTTGTCAGGCCATCTGATCAAAGAGCCTTGACACCTGCCGCAATTCTGCGTGACGAACCCATTGATCTATCAAGTGATGAAGATCTTGCTGATGATGCTCTTGAGCAGCTGATAAAGAGCAAAGAAGAAGCTGAAATCTTCAGCAACCTGCCTCTCTTTGATGTGGCCATTATCCACAACTTCATTGATGAGTGGTTTGACACCCCCAACGTTAGCTTTGAAGACTTACAGCTCCCCATTGGCCTTAGTGTCGCCTTCAATGGCGCCATTGCTTCTGAGCTAGCTCTTGCTCAGCGCATAGTTGAGCTCAAGAACAAGATTGACTTTGAGAAGGCTCAATTCAAGAAGCATGTGGCCAAGCTCAGTGTTCAAGACGTCCGCAACTTCAAGGTCATGCTGAATGAGCTTAAAGAAGCTTTTCTCAAGAAACGCCAAGAAGCTCAGGGATCTTGAGAACGCATGAAGCTTTTGGCTGATAAGTGTGTGCTTGCCTACAATGAGGCTGAGAAGCGCAAGTCACTTGGCCGTCCTGGCATTGACCCCAGGATGGCTGCAAAGAATAAGAACAAGCGCCCTGCTGATCAGCCTAAACCTTCAAGCCAAGAAGCCCCTCGCATTATCTTCCCAAGCAGCATGACTGGCTCGAAGCCAAAGGTCACCACCACAGCTTCAGAACAGAAGAAGACAAGGGCTGCAGAGGCTGAAGCCAGAAAGAGAAAGCATGCTGAAGCTTCTGATGCCGCTCCCTCCAAGAAAAAGCGCAAGACCAAGAAGACTAGGGCTGCTTCCACAGAGCCCTTAGTCGTTGAACCCATTTCCGTGATTCGCCCTGTGTCTGTTCATCAAGAAAGAAGAATGGTTATCCATGAGCATGCTACCACAGAGGCTCATGAAGCTGAAGATATTCCAGCAGCTAAACACACCGCTGCTGAAGACATTGGTCAAGATGACAATGTGAATGATGATGAAGTTCTTCCTCAGATTGAACATCAAGTGGTATCATCGCCTGTTCGTATGAACAGCGAACTCATCAGCATTGGTCGTCCATTGACACCAATTGCTCAGGATGCATCGTGGGCTGATCACCCACAACAACACCAAGACTCCCCCAGTACTCCCCAACAACAACAACAAGCTACTCCCCCAGTGCAAGAAGAGGATGAAGACTTTCAGGCCCGGCCAACACCATCTCCTAACGTGAAGCCAGCACTTCGCAGGCTTCGCAGAGGACAAAGGCCTGAAGTCCCTCTGTCGAGCGTTCCCGAAGGAGAAGTGCAACGTTCACCTGTTGCACGCCAAGTATTTTGTGAACCAGCTCCAGCAGTGAACGTCTCCATGTCTGAAGCACATGCTGCTGAAGACATTCCGGCTGCATCAGCCGAAGAAAATGAAGAAGTACGTGTCCCAACTCCCCCAGCTATTGAAGAAGAAGAAGAAGCAGTTCCAGATGTGAACCTGCCTGTGCCCGACCCTCCTGCTCGTCAAGAGGAGGCTGACAATGTTGAGGCTACCACCACCAACGCCAATGAAGCAAGTGACGTAGTCATGGCTGACGCTAATGTGGAGCCTGCACCAACCAGTGTGCCTGAAACCAATGAGGCCACTGTGCCTGAAGCAAATGTGGCCACTGAATCTGAAACCAATGAGGATGGTGCCCCTGAAGTCAATGCGGATGCTGCACCTGACGCAAATGAGAATGTTGCACCTGACGTCAATGAGAATGCTGCACCCGAAGCCAATACGACAACTGCTCCTGAAGCACCTGTTGTGCAGCCTGACTCCTCTGATGTTGCCCCTGCTCCTGTTCCGCCACCAAGGCCTCACACTATTGAGCAAGCATACGATCACGGTCAGCTTGTCACTGTCTGATGGCCCGTTCTGGTGCCTCCGCCTTCTGTCTCAGGACCCCAATTCGATTATCATGTTGAGCATCGGCCTTAGGTCCAGAAGCCAAAGCCCAGGTTGCCAAGGTTTCCAGGTACAGCCAACTCCCCCGGGTCCTTCAATGCAAATGGCTTCAAGAGCCACAATACCTTCTTTGACAGCGCCAAGAACCCCTACTCCAAGCCAAGGATTTCATCAGATAGGTTCTGGAGCTATCAGCAAAGAAGCTATTACTCGTGCGTGCTATATGATCAAGGGCGCATTTTCCCTCATATGCGCCTTGACACTGAAGCTATTGCTGGACTGCCGTGCTTGGAAGAAGCACTTGATTGCTTTCGTGATGCAGGTCTGCTCCATTTTGTGACAAACAAAGAACATTGGAATGAAGAGCTATTGCTTCAATTCTATGCCACTCTGCACATTCGCGGCTACTACAAAGACATCAAGACTTGGGTTCTCGAGTGGATGACTGGAAATGTTCATCATGAAGCCAAAGCCATGGATATCATCAAGCTTACTGGGCTAGCCACTCCTGGAGAACTGTATGAGCCTAACTGTCAGCTACGCCGCAATGCTGTGGAGAGCATCTTTCATAAGCCAGAACCCAATATGAGCCAGATGCTGAGAATGATGAAGCCTTTGCCATCTGACGCTAAGTATCCCACACATTTCTTTGTTGAAGACCTTGAGTATCTGCCTCGCACCATATATCATATTATGAGGCGAACTCTATGGCCAGTCAAGGGACACTCACCAGTGGCCAAGCTTGAAGGAGCTATGAAGACTTTGGTCTTCTACATTCTCAATGGCATCATCTTCAACACTCAGGAATTCTTCATCAGGCAACTTGCTGCTTCCGGCTCTGACCTGTTTGGTCTGAAGTTTTATGCTCCATGGGTCATGCGCCTCATCAAGCGACACTCTTCTGTCAATTATCAGCCCTCTGCTCGCAATCACATAATATTTCTGCCCGAGGTTGATATGTCAGTTGATGATGTATACTCTGACCCTGCCAAGACGCCACTTTGTCTTCAGAACATTGAGCACCAAAGCTTCACTCAGCCTATTGAAGGTGTTCAAGCAGCAACAAGATTCTATCCATTGGCTGGTAACACCCGTCTGCCTCACAGAGCGCCAACTGAAGCCACTGAAAGCACCATTGCACAAAGGCCTCGGAAGCATTCTCGTGTTCTCAATGACCGAGAGCTTCTTGTGGCTCTTCATCAGAAGCAGGATAAGCATCATTTCTGGCTCAAGCGCCAAATGCAAAGCCTCTTGGTGGATGTCAATCGCATTCGCAACCTTGCCACCAAGAATGCCTTTGTTGCTCATGAAACTTCCCGAAGATCATGGAAGAGTTTGACCCTGCTTAGTGCTGAAGCTGATCTTCAAGATGATGGCTTCAATGAAAGATTCCAGTTCGACTCCACTCCTCCAAGGACTGCTACCCTGCGTCGAACTCCATCTCTTGAAGACTCTGAATATTCCTCTTCCGCGGCAACAGTAAATTCCAGAGTGATCGATGATGAAGATGACGCTACTTCACCACCTCCAACTACAACTGCGCGCATCGACACTGCACCAAGTTCATCTGCACCGCCAACCACCGACGACAACCCTGCTGCTTCACCTACTCATGACGAGTAGATGCTCTATGTCTTCAAACCTTTTTGGTCATTACTGACAAAAGGGGGAGAAGCGTATGAGTTGATAGTCTTCAAGCGGGTTCATATGGGCGGTTGCACTATATTTTGCTGCGTGCTTACAACTCTTGCATTTTGAAACATTTGGTTCTTTGAGTTGTAACACCTAAACTTGATGGTCGTCTGCTACTTCTGCTACGTGTTTGCTTTACTCTGATGCGATGATAAATTCCGCATGTGCGATGATAACTTCCGCACTTAGATCATTCTGCAGACCTCCATTTTTCATTATGCATGTCATTCTACTTATTATATCATTTCATGCATGATGAATTATCTTCATAAGTTGAAGTGGATCTCCACAAGTACAACCTGCCATGTGCATTTGCAATCCAAAAGAAAATTACTTATATGCACATCTTTAGGGGGAGCCCTTGCAACTTATGAAGACAATTCCCTACCCTTACAATTTCACATACTTTATCCCCGTTGAAAACTTCAACCAGTTTGTCATCAATCACCAAAAAGGGGGAGATTGTAAGTGCATCTAGTGCCACCCCTAGTTGGTCTTGGAGTATTGACGACAAAGTTGGTTGAGGGACTAATGCGTTTGTGAGAATTGCAGGATAACGCAGGTAGTGTCCCTCATTGATTTGGTTTACCTACCGGAGATGACCCCTAAAAATGTATGAAGACAATGAAGACAATGGTGGTATGAGAAGATATTCATATTGAAGACTATGACATGAGAAGACATTGCGTGAAGACTTTGGAGCGCGAAGACTGTGTGGTTTCGTTGTTTCCTTTTCTTCTTTCTTGAGTCATAGGAACCACCGTACTGTTAAGTGGGGTCCAAGTGAACTAAGTCAAAGTGACTGAAGTGATGCTCAACCCAAATCCTATGTCTTCGAGCGAAGACAATGAGAGCAAATCTTATCCAGAGGTGGATGAGTCAGCTTTGCTTGTAGCCCAAGTAAAGTTGCCGCGTATGTTTGAAATCTGACCGTTGGAACACTTGTCAGTTCCTTAGTGACCCAGGGTCATTTTGGACAAATTAGGTCGGGTTGCCTAGTGGCTATAAATAGCCCACCCCCTACACCATAAATTGGTGGCTGCTCCGAGTTTGTGCACGGCTTTTGTCGTTTGAGAGCAACCCACCTCGAAGCATTTGAGAGAGAGAAATCCTTGCGAGGATAAAGCCCTAAACACCCAGAGCCAAAGAGTGTTAGGCATCACTGAAGTCTTTCTATCTGTGTGACCTGAAGACTTATTACACTTGAGGACTGTGAATCCTCCAGTCGGTTAGGCGTCGCGTTCTGAGCATCCAAGAGTCATTGTGGATTGCCGGTGAACGAAGTCTGTGAAGGTTTGGAAGTCTCCCTTGAAGACTTACCAGAGTGATTGGGCGAGGACTGGGTGTCCTTAGCTCAAGGGGAATAAGGTGAAGACACGGTCTTCTGAGTTAAATCTCAGCCTCCCTAACCAGACGTACAGTTGTCACAGCAACTGGAACTGGTCCAACAAATCCTGTGTCTTCAACAAGCAACTGGTTCTATCCCTTCCCAACTTTACTTTAGTTTGTCTTCGTGAAGTCATTGCCTGTCTGTTTATCTGTTTGACTTCATTGCTTGACTACTATTGTTGATTGGCTTCATACTATCTTCCATATTGATCCTTACTACCTGACTGCTATTGGTCCTGTACTTTCACATCATGACATGCTTGACTATGGCTTGTATAGGGTAGTTTATCTTCCGCTGCATATCAATTAGGTTGTTTCTGTTGTTTGTCTTCGAAACTTCCAAGTTTTGAAGACTTTCATAAAAATCGCCTATTCACCCCCCTCTAGTCGATACTAGCACTTTCAAGTCGGCCCGAATCTCGGGGACTACAGCCTGCGGGTGCGCCAGTGCGCCCCCGCGAAAAGGAAGAAGGACTCACTCCGGCTGTCCGACAAGTCGGCGGTCCGCTTCCCCAGCTGCTCAACATTGCAGTTGAAAGCAGTGACACGGAGGTTGTGATACTCCTGTAACAAGTATTTTAGACAAAGATAAATATGAGAAACTCGCCAGATGGAGTTCCGGGCCGCCTGCTCAGCAGCCGGCCCAAAACTCAAGGACTACACCCAGTGGGTGCGCTGGCGCGCCCCCACAGAGAACAACGAGAAAAAAGCAAAGTCAAAAAAGAAAGCATACCCGGATAGTTGCTCGCGATGCTAGATGCGCCTTGGTGCAGCTCTGGATGGCGTCACCCTCAGCTTGCAGCTTCGCCTGGACGTCCAGGAGCGCCTGGTTCAGCGGACCGTTGCCGCCTCCTCGCACCCACCTAACAGGTGCGGCGCTCGTCGCCTCGCCGTCTGGGATGGCCGAGCTGGCGGCACCGGTCTCCAAGGGCCGTGGCGCTGAAGTCGCCTTCTCAAGGCGGCGGTGCACTGGCGAGGCGACTTGAAGGAGCAGCTTCGCCACGGCCTCGTCGTCGGTCGGCAGCACCGGCGGCTCCGCCGGCTGTTTGCCATGCGCACTCCCAGATGGCGGCGGAGGCGGCGGTGGCGGGGCGGCCGTGTCCGACGTGGAAGCCTCGCCGCCGTCCTTCTCCATGATGGGGTTCTCCCCGCCGACTTCCCCAGTCTGCCCCGTGAACTCCGAGGGAGGTGGTGCGGAGTTCAGCGGGATGACGAGCAACGCTGATTGGCGGTGCGTGGTCTCCTCAGCCCACCGTCTCGCTACGACGGCGGCTTCGGCCTCTTCCAACTTCTTCTGGGCGGAGGCCGCCGCCTTCTCGGCCTCCGCCTTCTCCAGACGGTCGGCCTCCTCCTCGTCGCGCTACTCCTGCGCGTTTCGCTCCGTCGCCTCCCGGAGGTCGGCGGCGGGGTCAATCCGCTGAGTATTGGCGGACGTCTCGGCCGACCCCATGACGGAGGGGGCGGCGACCCTCTCAAGGGTAAGGGGGGCCCTGAAGCGAAAAAGAAATGTAAAGGACTCGGACAAGATTCATCAGAAGAAAATAAGACGAAGGCAGAAACACTTATGCAGAGACTAGTGGCGGCTTCTTCACTTCCTTGCGGAAGCGGTTGGCCTTCACGACCGCCTCTTCCCGCTTGGTCGTGGCGGCCGCCCCCTTAAACTTCTTTGGCCGGCCGCCGAGCAAACTCGGCCCGGCACGGCGCTTCTTCGCGCTGACTTGACCGGCCAAGCCGGCGGAGGAACTCGTGCCTGGATGGCCGACTTTCGGTTGGTGGCGCGGGGCGACTTCCTCCTCGGCGTCGTCTTCAGGCCAGTTGGCGAAGGTGTCCAAGGGCCTGAAGCCGCCTCCTGCTCCTCCTCCTCCTTCGGCGTCGGTCTCCATCGCCGCCGCCCCCAAGTCGGGGTCGTCGACGTCGCTCTCCGCTCGGTCGGGGACGAACTCACGGGGCGGTCCCGTGGTGCCGGCCGAAGGCTGCATGAGGGGGTTCCGACTCGAAGAAACCAAACAAGATCAGAAGTCGGATTCGGCTGCAAAGAAAACAGAGGAACCAGAAAGACGACTTACCACAGGCGGGGGGTTGGCGCGCGAGTACGGCTCTTTGCCGAACTGCCAATCCGCCGCGAGCTCGCAGTTCACGATGTGGTTCACCATGTTCGCCACCTCCGCGTGGGGCATGTCCCTGGTGCACATCCGACTCGGGTCGCGGTGGTCGCTCATCTGACTAATCAGATGAGGTCGGCCTTGGAGAGGGAGGACTCGGCGCGCCACGAAAGCGGCCAGCAAGTCGGCCCCAGTCAAGCCCTCCGACTGCGTCAGCACTCGGAGTAGCGCAACGGCGGCGGCGCCTGCGGGTGTCAGCGTCTTGGCCTGGTGGGACCAGCTGAGGAGCCTCCCAGCCGGCGCGCCGGCTTCATAGTGCGGCAGATTGACCCAGTCGCCTTCTGGGGCGACGTTCTTCACGTAGAAGTAAGAACGCTGCCACATCTTCACCGACTTGATCAGCGGGATGGAGGGAAACGGATTGTCGGCTGTCGATCTCCGCATCGCGATGAAGGCGCCACATTGGGCCGGCACGCCGGCGACGTGCGTGCCGAGCTTGGATTGGAAGAATTCTCCCCACAGCTCGATGGTGGGGAGAATGCCGAGAAAACCCTCACACAGGGTGGCGAAGGCGGCCAGCAGCACCACCGTGTTCGGAGTAAGGTGGTGCGGCTGGAGCCCGTTGAACCCCAAGAAGAAGCAGAAGAAGCCGCTCGCCGGCAGCCCTAGGCCGCGCATGAGGTGCGAGCGGAATATGACCCGCTCGCCCTCCTCCGGCGCCGGCGTTATCTCCCTCGTTGGAGCGGCACGGGCTCGCACTAGGTTCGCGCCGGGGAGCCGACGCGTCTTGCGGAGGAGCTCGATGAGGTCGTCGTCCACCTCGGAGCCGTCCCACACGCCAGAGCGCACGGCAGGAGCCGCTACGGCGGAGGAAGAGATCATCGCTGCCGGCGCGGCGTGGTTTGGTGCGACGACGGCAAGAGGAAGAAGAGGCAAGAGGAAGCGGGGGAGCAGGGAAGAATGGGCGAGCGTGCTTCGCCGTCCCGCTCCCCCCGCCTACTTATAGGCCCATAGGCTGAGAAGCCGATGGGGCGGGCGTGGGATTAACTGCGCGCGGAACCCCACGCCCCCCACGATTCACCCCACGAAGTTACTGCACGCAGTAACGACGTGGGAAACCCAACCGTCCGCACGGCCGCAACGGATCCGTTCGCGTGCCGAGGCGCGGTAGTGTCGGGCCCCGCCTGGTGGCCTGTCCCATCGCGCGCGTGGGTGGGAAGACTGTCCCTGCCTCATGGCGCCGCACGACGGGTCCACAGCAAGCGACCACGGGGAAGCGTATCAGGCACGCCGCCTGGTTCCCGCCGCGACTTTCAAACTCATTAGGGGGCAAGACGGCCCTCTACGAGTCCGACTCCAGATAGTCTGCCAGAGGGAAGACGGCAAGCAAGGCCCAAATTCCACCACCAGAAGAATGAAACTGTTGAGGCCCCAGGACGTGTCATCCTCGGAGCCTCACCAGCTTCGGGGACTACTGTCGGAGTAATGGGCCACGGGTAGGCTAACCCGAGTCCCAGAACCTTTCAAGGCATCGGGGCAGGCTGCGCCCCTCGAGTCCCAGAGGCGACTCCAAGATAAGCCTAGTCCCAGAGGCGACTCCAAGGCAAGCCGAGTCCCAGAGGCGACTCCAAGACAACCGAGTCCCAGAG
>NC_041385.1:247351719-247380840 GCF_002162155.2 Triticum dicoccoides
TCCAAGACAAGCTGAGTCCCAGAGGCGACTCCAAGGCAAGCCGAGTCCCAGAGGCGACTCCAAGACAAGCCGAGTCCCAGAGGCGACTCCAAGACAAGCCGAGTCCCAGAGGTGAATCCAAGATAAGCCGAGTCCCAGAGGCGACTCCAAGTTAAGCCGAGTCCTGGCCGGCGACTTCCAAAGAAGCCGGCTATAGGGAGTCGGCCTGCAACTCCAACCACCCCGTTTATTAAGGGCATGCATGGCCATAGTACGTCGTACCGACGGAGATCTCCATCGGCGTGGCACTGTTGCCATGCCAGCCTTGACATCAGCCCTTGGGGGCGAAGCCCTGTGCCCACGACGGCCTGTCTGTATGACCCAGAGACGACGGGTCCCACTGGACAGCGGGAGTACAGAAGGCGGCGAGAGCACCAGAAGACGGACCCGTTGGGAGTCGGCCCCCCGGAGTCGGCTGGCCCCTCCCACGGGCCCCACACGCCATTAACCAGACACGACGAGGAATGGCAACAGTGATCGCCCGTCAGGCGGCGGCACTGTTGCCATGACCCCATGACCAAGCCAGCGTCATTAGAAGTGCGGCTACAGTAATCCGCAGCCGGCAAGACCCGCCCGCGGCGGACAAGGGATGTCGGCTCCGTACCGGCAAGTCGGCGGGACCCACCAGTCGGCGGAGAAGACGACGGCCTGAGAGACTGACGGCTAGGACCCTCGTCCAGCCGGATTTACCATTGTACCCCTGGGGGGTCGGCCTATATAAACCCCGCCAGGGCACCCATGCAAAGGGTTCGAATCCATTAGCACTAGACCAGATCATATAGGAAGGAGAAAGCTAGCCTTGCCTTCTCCTACCTCCACAAACAGCTCAAGGAGCAACCTTGTACTCACTTTGCCTTAGTGACCATGCGGAGACCCCGGAGAGCAGCAGTAGGGGTGTTATCTCCTCGGAGAGCCCTGAAGCTAGGTAAGATCCGCTGGCGTGCATGTTTTCGCCTCATCCCGTTTCCAGGCACCGGCGACGTTCTACTCGCCCCCACCATGATAAGCCACCCGTTGGCATATGTCGCAGCCAACCCCCGACAACTGCGTATCGTATCTTTTGAATATGATGAGTAGTAGTGTATACATAATGCACAAACTATGAGATTTTTATTTGGTTGTAAACTCTCTACTCCTGTGGTACAATGTGATTTATTTGGTTGTAATAAAACTATATGCAATGTTGTTCTTTTAGATATATGCATGTAAATATTGTGCACATTTTGCCATCGGCCAGCCGAGCGGACCAAATAGGTCGGTTAGTTAGGCGCACTGCGGATGTAAAACAAGACGTGCATGAACGATGCCTCTTTAGCCGAGCCAAACGGATGAAAAGTAGACAAAACCGCGTCCATTTGCGTTGGGCGGTTGGAATTGCCCTTAGCCATGTACATGTTCTGTCGTTGCAGAAATAGATTTAATCATGGAAGTTAGAGCAAAGTATTGCTTTTATTGATTACAACATGTGTTTGATTGTCATAGATTGTATCCAGATATTAATCTTGTTGGGAAACGCAGTAATTTTAAAAAAATTCTTACAATCACGCAAGATCTATCAAGGTGATGCATAGCAACGAGAGGGGAGAGTGTGTCCACGTACCCTCGTAGACCGAAAGCGGAAGCGTTATGACAACGCAGTTGATGTACTCGTATGTCTTCACGATCCGACCGATCAATTACCGAACGCACGACACCTCTGCGATCTGCACACGTTCAGCTCGGTGACATCCCTCGAACTCTAGATCCAGTTGAGGCCGAGGTAGAGTTCCGTCAGCACAACGGCGTGGTGACGATGATGATGAAGTTACCGGCGCAGGGCTTCGCCTAATCACTACGATGATATGACCGAGGTGTAAAACATGGAGGGGGGCACCGCACACGGCTAAGAGATTGTCTGTTGTGCCTTTGGGGTGCCCCCCTGCCCCCGTATATAAAGGAGGGGAGGAGGAGGCCGGTGCTACGTCTTGAGCTTGCATTGGTTTTCCTTGAAGAGGAAAGGGTGATGCAGCAATAGTAGCGTAAGTATTTCCCTCAGTTTTTGAGAACAAAGGTATCAATCCAGTAGGAGGCTCCTCAAAAGTCCCATGCACCTACACAAACAAACAAAGAACTCGCAACCAACGCAATAAAGGGGTTGTCAATCCCTTCACGACCACTTGCAAAAGTGAGATCTGATAGAGATAGTATGATAAGATAAATATATTTTTGGTATTTTATAATATAGATGCAAAAAGTAAAGATGCAAATAAAAGTGGATTGAAAGCTTATATGATAAAAGATAGACCCGGGGGCCATAGGTTTCGCTAGTGGCTTCTCTCAAGATAGCATAAGTATTACGGTGGGTGAACAAATTACTGTCGAGCAATTGATAGAAAAGCGAATAATTATGAGATTATCTAGGCATGATCATGTATATAGGCATCACGTCCGCGACAAGTAGAGCGACTCCTGCCTGCATCTACTACTATTACTCCACACATCGACCGACTCCTGCCTGCATCTAGAGTATTAAGTTCATAAAGAACAGAGTAACGCATAAGAAAGATGACATGATGTAGAGGGATAAACTCATGCAATATGATATAAACCCCATCTTTTTATCCTCGATGGCAACAATACAATACGTGCCTTGCTGCCCCTGCTGTCACTGGGAAAGGACACCGCAAGATTGAACCCAAAGCTAAGCACTTCTTCCATGGCAGGAAAGATCAATCTAGTAGGCCAAACCAAACTGATAATTCGAAGAGACTTGCAAAGATAACTCAATCATACATAAAAGAATTCAGAGGAGATTCAAATATTTCTCATAGATAAACTTGATCATAAACCCATAATTCATCGGATCTCGACAAACACACCGCAAAAAGAGTTTACATCGAATAGATCTCCACAAGAGAGGGGGAGAACATTGTATTGAGATCCAAAAAGAGAGAAGAAGCCATCTAGCTAATAACTATGGACCCGTAGGTCTGTGGTAAACTACTCACAACTCATCGGAGGGGCTATGGTGTTGATGTAGAAGCCCTCCGTGGTCGATTCTCCTCCGGCGGAGCGCCGGCAAAGGCTCCAAGATGGGATCTCGTGGATACAGAAGGTTACGGTGGTGGAAATTGTGTTTCGTTGGCTCCCTGGATGTTTTCAGGGTACGTAGGCATATATAAGAGGAAGAAGTACGTCAGTGGCTGCCCGAGGGGCCCACAAGACAGGGGGCGCGCCCTCCTATCTTGTGGCCGCCTCGACTGCTTCTTGACTTGCACTCCAAGTCCTCTGGATCACGTTCGTTCCAAAAATCACGCTCCCGAAAGTTTCATTCTGTTTGACTCCGTTTGATATTCCTTTTCTTCGAAATACTGAAATAGGCAAAAAAACAGCAATACGGGCTGGGCCTCCGGTTAGTAGGTTAGTCCCAAAAATGAAATAAATGTGTAAAATAAAGCCCATAAACATCCAAAAGGGGTAATATAATAGCATGGAACAATCAAAAATTATAGATACGTTAGAGACATATCAAGCATCCCCAAGCTTAATTCCTGCTCGTCCTCGAGTAGGTAAATGATAAAAACAGAATTTTTGATGTGGAATGCTACCTAGAATAATTCTCAATGTAATTTTCTTTATTGTGGCATGAATGTTCAGATCCAAATGATTCAAGATAAAAGCTTAAAAAATATAAAAATAATAATGCTTCAAAGCATACTAACAAATAATCATGTCCTATCAAAATAGCATAGCCAAAGAAAGCTTATCCCTACAAAATCATATAGTTAGGCCATGCTTTATTTTTATTACACAAAATACTCCCATCATGCACAACCCCGATGACGAGCCGAGCAATTGTTTCATACTTTTTAACGTGGTTCAGCTTTTTCACCTCTTACGCAATACATGAGCGCAAGCCATGGACATAGCACTAAGGTGGTATAAGGTGGTGGTTGTGAGGACAAAAAGAGGGAGAAGATAGTCTCACATCAACTAGGCGTATCAACGGGCTATGGAGATGCCCATCAATAGATATCAATGTGAGGGAGTAGGGATTGCCATGCAACGGATGCACTAGAGCTATAAATATATGAAAGCACAACAAAAGAAACTAAGTGGGTGTGCATCCAACTCGCTTGATCACGAAGAGCTAGGGCATTTTGCTGAAGCCCATCATTGGAATATACAAGCCAAGTTCTATAAAGAAAAATTCCCACTTAGTATATGAAAGTGACAACATAGGAGACTCTCTATCATGAAGGTCATGGTGCTACTTTGAAGCACAAGTGTGGAAAAAGAGATAGTAGCATTGCCCCTTCTCTCTTTTACTCTCATTTTATTATTTTTTTCCTCCTTTTTTTCTTTTCTCTTTTTTTCTTTGGCCTTTCTTTTTTTCTTTTTGGCCTTTCTTTTTTTTCTTTTTTTTTTCTTTTTAAAGTCTGAAGTCTCATCCTGACTTGTGGGGGAATCATAGTTTTCATCATCCTTTCCTCACTAAGACAATGCTCTAATAATGAAGATCATCACACTTTTATTGATTTACAACTCAAAGCAAGAACAAGATATGACTCTATACGAATGCCTCCGGCGGTGTACCGGGATATGCAATGAATCAAGAGTAACATGCATGAAAATTATGAAGGTGGCCTTGCCACAAATACGATGTCAACTACATGATCATGCAAAGAGCAATATGACAATGATGAAGTGTGTCATAATAAACGAAACGGTGGAAAGTTGCATGGCAATATATCTCGGAATGGCTATGGAAATGCCATAATAGGTAGGTATGGCGGCTGTTTTGAGGAAGGTAAATAATGGGTTCATGATACCGGCGAAAGTTGCGCGACACAATAGATGCTAGAAGGGTGGAAGGGTGAGTGTGCGTATATCCATGGACTCACATTAGTCATAAAGAACTCATATACTTATTGCAAAAGTCTACTTAGCCCTCAAAGCAAAGTACTACTACGCATGCCCCAAGAGGGATAGATTGGTAGGAAAAGACCATCGCTCGTCCCCGACTGCCACTCATAAGGAAGACAATCAAAAGAGCACCTCATGCAACAAATTTGTCACACAACTTTTACCATACGTGCATGCTATGGGACTTGCCAACTTAAACACAAGTATTTCTCAATTTCATAATTACCCACTAGCATGACTCTAACATTACTACCTTTTTATATCAAAACAATTATCAAGCATCAAATTGATCATAGCATCCAATTCACTTTCTATGATAGTTTTTATTATACCCAACTTGGATGCTCATCATTCTAGGACCAAATTTGTAACCATAGAAAATACCATGTTGTTCTAAAAGACTCTCAAAATAATATAAGTGAAGCATGAGAGACTACCAATTTCTTTAAAATTAATCCACTGCCGTGCTCTAAAAGATATAAGTGAAGCACTAGAGCAAAAACTATTAAGCTCAAAAGATATAAGTGAAGCACATAGAGTATTCTAGCAAATTCTAATCAAGTGGGCTTCTCCCAAAAGGTGTGTGCAACAAGGATGATTTCGGTAAACTAAAAAGCAAAGACTAATATAATAGACGACGCTCCAAGAAAAACACATATCATGTGGCGAATAAAAATATAGCTCCAAGTAATGTTACCAATGAACGAAGACGAAAGAGGGGATGCCTTCCCGAGGCATCCCCAAGCTTAGGCTTTTGGCTATTCTTGAATTTCTTGGGGTTCCTTGGGTATCACCAAGCTTAGGCTCTTGCCACTCCTTATTCCATAGTCCATCAAAGCTTTACCCAAAACTTGAAAACTTCACAACACAGAACTCAACAGGAAATCTTAGAAGCTTCGTTAGTGAAAGAAAAGAAAACCACCACATAAGGTTCATTTTACTGTAATGAACTCATTATTTATTTATTTTTTTGGTGTTAAACCTAATGTATTCCAACTTCTCTATGGTTTATAAACTATTTTACTAGCCATAGATGCATCAAAATACGCAAACGACACACGAAAACAGAATCTGTCAAAAACAAAACAGTCTGTAGCAATCTGTAACTAACACAAACTTATGGAATTCTAAAAATCCTACAAAAATAGGAAGTATTGGAAAATTTGTCTATTGATCAGAATAAAAAAGAATCAACGCAAAAGCTCGTTTCTGTGATTTAGAAAAACTAAATTCGTGCGTGCAAAGTTTCTGTTTTTCAGCAGAATCAGATCAACTATCATCATAGGTTATCCTATAGGTTCTACTTGGCACAAACACTAATTAAAAGATAAAAAAACATCTAAACAAAAGTTAGATGCAAAATTTATTAATAAACAGAAACAAAAACAAAAAACACGAATAAAATTGGGTTGCCTCCCAACTAGCGCTATCGTTTAACACCCCTATCTAGGCATAAAAGCGAAGATAGATCTAAGTAGTGCCATAATAATAAGATAGATCTTGAAAACTCATATCATATTCTCTACGTCCGGCAGCAAGTTTTCTTTGAGGTAAGCAAAAGTAATCAAAAGGGCTAAATTTGGCGGGACAAAAGTCCCCAAGATCAATCTCAGGAGGGACGGGTTCCTCCTTTGGCCCTTCATAATGCAGAACTAATTCATCACTAAAAGCATTCTTTTGGAAAAATTTCATGAGCCTATACTCAAGAGAGTATCCTAGCTCATTATTTCAAAGAGCAAAATCATTATTGAGTTCGGCAATTCTATCAACCAAGACATTGGTAGGAACCATTTTTCTAAGGTTTTTATTGAAAGCAACATAGTTCGAAGATTGAAAACGCCTACTTTCCTCTTGATCAAAGAGGATCACCTCTATCGGAGGACGACCGGCGTCCACCCTATAGTGCGCAAAGATTTCTTTGGCCTCTCTTATAATAAATCTAAACTCATGAGCCAAAAATATAGTAACAACGCGCTTAACAGAAGAATGCTCAATATTGGAAAATTCTAGGAAAATTCTTTGTATGCAAGGATGCATATGCATAAATTGTCTTTCAAGTTCAACTACAAGCATAGCGATAGCATCCGCAAGACTACTAGTTCTATGAAGAATAGAACCACCCATGGAAGGTAAAGCACCAGCACAAGTAAAGAAATCTGGAATAACACCTTTTCCAATGATGTTACCACTACCGATTTGAAACTTTTTAGAATGCAAGATAGGGGGTTCTTCAGCCGGAGCCTTAGAATTTTCCATGTTATCATTATTGTCCATATCAACGATAATCTCCCATTTTTCAGACATAACAGCAAACAAAAGCAAGGAGGAAGAAAGCAAGCGAAAGAGAGAGAGGAGGAGATTGGGAAAGAGAGGGCAAATAAAACGGCAAGGGTGAAGTGGGGGAGAGGAAAACGAGAGGCAAATGGCAAATAATGTAAATGCGAGGGAGATGAGTTTGTGATGGGTACTTGGTATGTCTTGACTTGAGCGAAGACCTCCCCGGCAACGGCGCCAGAAATCCTTCTTGCTATGTCTTGAGCTTGCGTTGGTTTTCCTTGAAGAGGAAAGGGTGATGCAGCAATAGTAGCGTAAGTATTTTCCTCAGTTTTTGAGAACCAAGGTATCAATCCAGTAGGAGGCTCCTCAAAAGTCCCACGCACCTACACAAACAAACAATGAACTCGCAACCAACGCAATAAAGGGGTTGTCAATCCCTTCACGGCCACTTGCGAAAGTGAGATCTGATAGAGATAGTATGATAAGATAAATATATTTTTGGTATTTTAGAATATAGATGCAAAAAGTAAAGATGCAAATAAAAGTGGATTGAAAGCTTATATGATAAAAGATAGACCCGGGGGCCATAGGTTTCACTAGTGGCTTCTCTCAAGATAGCATAAGTATTACGGTGGGTGAACAAATTACTGTCGAGCAATTGATAGAAAAGCAAATAATTATGAGATTATCTAGGCATGATCATGTATATAGGCCTCACGTCCACGACAAGTAGACCGACTCCTGCCTGCATCTACTACTATTACTCCACACATCGACCGACTCCTGCCTGCATCTAGAGTATTAAGTTCATAAAGAACAGAGTAACGCATTAAAAAAGATGACATGATGTAGAGGGATAAACTCATGCAATATGATATAAACCCCATATTTTTATCCTCGATGGCAACAATACAATACGTGCCTTGCTTCCCCTGCTGTCACTGGGAAAGGACACCGCAAGATTGAACCCAAAGCTAAGCACTTCTCCCATGGCAGGAAAGATCAATCTAGTAGGCCAAACCAAACTGATAATTCGAAGAGACTTGCAAAGATAACTCGATCATACATAAGAATTCAGAGGAGATTCAAATATTTCTCATAGATAAACTTGATCATAAACCCACAATTCATCAGATCTCGACAAACACACCGCAAAAAGAGTTTACACCGAATAGATCTCCACAAGAGAGGGGGAGAACATTGTATTGAGATCCAAAAAGAGAGAAGAAGCCATCTAGCTAATAACTATGGACCCGAAGGTCTGTGGTAAACTACTCACAACTCATCGGAGGGGCTATGGTGTTGATGTAGAAGCCCTCCGTGGTCGATTCCCCCTCCGGCGGAGCACCGACAAAGGCTCCAAGATGGGATCTCGCGGATACAGAAGGTTACGGTGGTGGAAATTGTGTTTCGTTGGCTCCCTGGATGTTTTCGGGGTACGTAGGCATATATAGGAGGAAGAAGTACTTCAGTGGCCGCCTGAGGGTCCCATAAGACCGGGGCGTGCCCAGAGGGGGTGGGCACGCCCTCCTTTGTCGTGGCCGTCTCGGCTGCTTCTTGACTTGCACTCCAAGTCCTCTGGATCACAGTCATTCCAAAAATCATGCTCCCGAAGGTTTCATTCCGTTTGGACTCCGTCTGATAATCATTTTCTTCGAAATACTGAAATAGGCAAAAAAACAGCAATACGGGTTGGGCCTCCGGTTAGTAGGTTAGTCCCAAAAATGATATAAATGTGTAAAATAAAGCCCATAAACATCCAAAAGGGGTAATATAATAGCATGGAACAATCAAAAATTATAGGTACGTTGGAGACGTATCAGCCGGCCAACAAGGGGCGCGCTAGGGAGAGGGGAGTCCTACTAGGACTCCAGTCCTAGTAGGATTCGGCCCCACCCCTTTTTCCTTCTACCGGAGGGGGAAAAGGGGAAGGAGAGGGAGTAGGAGAAGGAAAGGGGGTGGCACCCCCTTCCCAAGTCCAATTCGGCCTCCTGCCCAAAGGGGGGCGCACTAGCCCCTTGTGGGCTGGTGTGCTTCCCTCTTATGCCCATAATTCCCATAACTTCTCCCGGGGGTTCCGGTAACCTCCCGGTACTCCAGAAAAATGCCTGAACCACTCGGAATCATTCCGATGTCCAAATGCAACCTTTCAATATATGAATCTTTATGTCTCGACCATTTTGAGACTCCTCGTCACGTCCGTAATCTCATACTGGACTCCGAACAAACTTCAGTACATCATATCACATAAACTGATAATACCAATCGTCATTGAACGTTAAGCGTGCGGACCCTACGGGTTCGAGAACTATGTAGACATGACCAAGACACGTCTCCGGTCAATAACCAATAGCGGAACCTGGATGCTCATATTGGTTCCTACATATTCTATGAAGATCTTTATCGGTCAAACCTCATAACAACATACGTTGTTCCCTTTGTCATTGGTATGTTACTTGCCTGAGATTCGATAGTTGGTATCATTATACCTAGTTCAATCTCATTACCGGCAAGTCTCTTTACTCGTTCTGTAATACTTCATCTCGCGACTAAATCATTAGTTACAATGCTCGCAAGGCTTATAGTGATGAGTATTACCGAGAGGGCCCAGAGATACCTCTCCGAAACACGGAGTGACAAATCCTAATCTCGATATATGCCAACCCAACAAATGCCTTCGGAGACACCTGTAGAGCACCTTTATAATCACCCTTTTACGTTGTGACCTTTGGTAGCACACAAACTGTTCCTCCGATATTCGGGATTTGCATAATCTCATAGTATGAGGAACTTGTGTAAGTCATGAAGAAAGCAGTAGCAATGAAAGTGACACGATCATAATGCTAAGCTAACAGATGGGTCATGTCCATCACATCATTCTCCTAATGATGTGATCCCGTTCATCAAATGACAACACATGTCTATGGTTAGGAAACATAACCATCTTTGATTAACGAGCTAGTCAAGTAGAGGCATACTAGGGACTATAAGTTTTGCCTATGTATTCACACATGTACTAAGTTTCCGGTTAATACATTTCTAGCATGAATAATAAATATTTATCATGAATTAAGGAAATAAATAATAAATTTATTATTGCCTCTAGGGCATATTTCCTTCAGTCTCCCACTTGCACTAGAGTCAATAATCTAGTTCACATCACATGTGATTTAACACCAATATTCACATCTGTATGTGATTAACACCCATAGTTCACATCTCATGTGACCAACACCCAAAGGGTTTACTAGAGTCAATAATCTAGTTCACATCGCTATGTGATTAACACCCAAAGAGTACTAAGGTGTGGTCATGTTTTGCTCGTGAGAGAAGTTTAGTCAACAAGTTTGTCACATTCAGAGTTGTATGTATTTTGCAAATATTCTATGTCTACAATGCTCTACACGGAGCTACTCTAGCTAATTGCTCCTACTTTCAATATGTATCCAGATTGAGACCTAGAGTCATCCGGATCGGTGTAAAAGCTTGCATCAATGTAACTCTTTACGACGAGCTCTTTTATCACCCCCATAATCGAGAAATATTTCCTTAGTCCTCACAAAGGATAATCTTGATCGCTGTCAAGTGATCTACTCCTAGATCAAAATTGTACTCCCTTGCCAAACTCAGGGCAAGGTACACAATAGGTCCGGTACACAGCACATCATACTTTATAGAACCTATGACCGTGGCATAGGGAATGACTTTCATTCTCTTTCTATTTTCTGTCGTGGTCGGGCTTTGAGTCTTACTCAAACTTTACACCATGTACTACAGGCAAGAACCCTTTCTTTGACTGATCCATTTTGAACTTCTTCAAAACTTTACCAAGGTATGTGCTTTGTGAAAGTCCAATTAAGCGTGTTGATCTATCACTATAGATCTTGATGCCCAATATGTAAGAAGCTTCACCGAGGTCTTTCATTGAAAAACTCTTTTCAAGTATCCCTCTATGCTATTCGGAAATTCTATATTATTTCCAATCAACAATATGTCATCCACATATAATATTAGAAATGCTACAGAGCTCCCACTCACTTTCTTATTCAAGTATCCCTCTATGTTATCCAGAAATTCTATGTTATTTCCAATCAACAATATGTCATCCACATATAATATTATAAATGCTACAGAGCTCCCACTCACTTACTTGTAAATGCAGGCTTCACTGCAAGTCTGTATAAAACTATATGCTTTGATCAACTCATCAAGGCGTATATTCCAACTCCGAGATGCTTGCACTAGTCCATAGATGGATCGCTGGAGCTTGCACACCTTGTTAGTACCTTTAGGATTGACAAAACCTTCTGGTTGCATGATATACAACTCTTCTTTAAGAAATATCCATTTAAGGAATGCATTTTTGACATCCATTTGCCAGATTTCATAAAATATGGCAACTGCTAACATGATTCGGACAGATTTAAGCATCACTGCAGTTGAGAAAATCTCATTGTAGTCAACACCTTGAACTTGTAGAAAACCTTTTGCGACAAGTCGAGCTTTGTAAATAGTAACACTACTATCAGTGTCCGTCTTCCTCTTGAAGATCCATTTATTTAATATGGCTTGCCGACCATCGGGCAAGTCCACCAAAGTCCACACTTTGTTCTCATACATGGATCCCATCTCAGATTTCATGGCCTCAAGCCATTTCGCGGAATCTGGGCTCATCATCGCTTCCTCATAGTTTGTAGGTTCATCATGATCTAGTAACATGACTTTCAGAATAGGATTACCGTACCACTTTGGTGCGGACTGTACTCTGGAAAACCTACGAGGTTCTGTAGTAACTTGATCTGAAGTTTCATGATCATCATCATTAGAATCCTCACTAATTGGTGTAGGAATCACTAGAACTGATTTCTGTGATGAACTACTTTCCAATTCGGGAGAAGGTACAATTACCTCATCAAGCTCTACTTTCCTTCTACTCACTTCTCTCGAGAGAAACTCCTTCTCTAGAAAGGATCCATCCTTAGCAATGAATATCTTGCCTTCGGATCTGTGATAGAAGGTGTACCCAACAGTTTCCTTTGGGTATCCTATGAAGACGCAGTTCTCCGATTTGAGTTCGAGCTTATAAGGTTGAAGCTTTTTCACATAAGTATCGCAGCCCCAAACTTTAAGAAACGACAACTTTGGTTTCTTGCTAAACAAGTTACATAAGGCGTCGTCTCAACGGATTTCAATGGTGCCCTGTTTAACGTGAATGTAACTGTCTCTAATGCAAGGTGGTACGTATCCTATAAAAGCTGTCACAATCATTAATAGGAATAAGCCCAAAATGATAGTAGTAACCTGGTAAGAGACATCATAGATCACACCATATCCAATAAAGTGCAGTTATGATGTTCGGACACACCATTACGCGGTGGTGTTCCATGTGGCGTGACCTGTGAAACTATTCCATATTGTTTTAAATGAAGGCCAAACTTGTAACTCAAATATTCTCCTGTACGATCAGATCCTAGAAACTTTATTTTCTTGTTGCGATGATTCTCCACTTCACTCTGAAATTCCTTGAACTTTTCAAATGTTTCAGACTTGTGTTTCATTAAGT
Source organism: Triticum dicoccoides (assembly GCF_002162155.2). Classification (NCBI taxonomy): domain Eukaryota; kingdom Viridiplantae; phylum Streptophyta; class Magnoliopsida; order Poales; family Poaceae; genus Triticum; species Triticum dicoccoides. Next base: position 247,364,504 of record NC_041385.1, read on the forward strand.
AGATATACCCATATCTGCTCAAATCATCTGTGAAGGTCAGAAAATAACGATAGCCGCCACGAGCATCAACACTCATTGGACCGCATACATCGGCATGTATTATTTCCAATAAGTCACTAGCTCCTTCCATTGTTCCGGAGAACGGAGTTTTAGTCATCTTGCCCAAAAGGCACGGTTCGCAAGCATCAAATGATTCATAATCAAGTGATTCCAAAAATCCATCTTTATGGAGTTTCTTCATGTGCTTTACACCGATATGACCCAAATAGCAGTGCCATAAATATGTTGCACTATCATTATCAACTTTGCATCTTTTGGCATCAATATTATGAATATGTGTATCACTACGATCAAGATTCAATAAACCATCAACATTGGGTGTATGACCATAGAAGGTTTTATTCATGTAAACAGAATAACAATTTATTCTCTGTCTTAGATGAATAATCATATCACAATAAACATGATCTAATCATATTTATGCTCAACGCAAATACCAAATAACATTTATTTAGGTTCAACACTAATCTCGAAAGTATAGGGAGTGTGCGATGATGATCATGTCGATCTTGGAACTACTTCCAACACACATCATCACTTCACCCTCAACTAGTCTCTGTTTATTCTATGACTCCTGTTTCGAGTTACTAATCAATCGAACAAGTATCAAATACCCAAGGGATACTATAAACACTAGTAAGGTACACATCAATAACCCGTATATCAAATATACCCTTGTTTACTTTGCCATCCTTCTTATCCACCAAATATTCTGGGCATTTCCGCTTCCAGTGACCATTTCCTTTGCAGTAGAAGCACTCAGCTTCAGGCTTTAGTCTAGCTTTGGGCTTCTTCACGGAAATGACAACTTGTTTAACATTCTACTTTAGTTCCCTTTCTTTCCCTTTGTCCTTTTCTTGAAACTAGTGGTCTTGTCAATCATCAACACTTGATGTTCTTTCTTGATTTCTACCTTCATAGATTTCAGCATCATGAAAAGCTCGGGAATCGTTTTCGTCATCCCTTGCATACTATAGTTCATCACGAAGTTCCAGTAACTTGGTGATGGTGACTAGAGAACTTTGTCCATCACTATCTTATCTGGAAGATTAACTCCCACTTGATTCAAGCGATTCTAGTACCCAGACAATCTGAGTACATGCTCACTGCTTGAGCTATTCCCCTCCATCTTTTAGCTATAGAACTTGTTGGAGACTTCATATCTCTCAACTCGGGTATTTGCTTGAAATATTAACTTCAACTCCTGGAACATCTCATATGGTCCATGACGTTCAAAACGTTTTTGAAGTCCCGATTCTAAGTCGTTAAGCATGGTGCACTGAACTATCAAGTAGTCATCATATTAAGCTAGACAAACGGTCATAACGTCTACATCTGCTCCTGCAATAGGTCTGTCACCTAGCGGTGCATCAAGGACATAATTCTTCTGTGCAGCAATGAGGATAAACCTCAGATCACGTACCCAGTCCATATCATTGCTACTATCATCTTTTAACTTAGTTTTCTCTAGGAACACATATAAAAATATAGGGAAGCAACAATGCGAGCTATTGATATACAACATTATTTGCAAAATACTATCAGGACTAAGTTTCATGATAAATTAAAGTTCAATTAATCATATTACTTAAGAACTCCCACTTAGATAGACATCCCTCTAATCATCTAAGTGATCACGTGATCCAAATCAACTAAACCAATGTCCGATCATCACGTGAGATGGAGTAGTTTTCAATGGTGAACATCACTATGTTGATCATATCTACTATATGATTCACGTTCGACCTTTCGGTCTCAGTGTTCCGAGGCCATATCTGCATATGCTAGGCTCGTCAAGTTTAACCCGAGTATTCTGCATGTGCAAAACTGGCTTGCACCCGTTGTATGTGAACGTAGAGCTTATCACACCCGATCATCATGTGGTGTCTCGGCACGAAGAACTGTAGCAATGGTGCATACTCAGGGAGAACACTTATACCTTGAAATTAAGTAAGGGATCATCTTATAATGCTACCACAATACTAAGCAAAATAAGATGCGTAAAAGATAAACATCACATGCAATCAAAATATGTGACATGATGTGGCCATCATCATCTTGTGCTCATGATCTCCATCACCAAAGCATCATCATGATCTCCATCATCACCGGCGCGACACCTTGATCTCGATCGTAGCATCGTTGTCGTCTCGCCAACTATTGTTACTACGACTATCACTACTGCTTAGTGATAAAGTAAAACAATTACATGGCGATTGCATTGCTTACAATAAAGCGACAACCATATGGCTCCTCCTAGGATAACTTTGTTACAAAACATGATCATCTCATACAACAATTTATATCATATCATGGCTTGAGCATATCACATCACAGCAAGCCCTGCAAAAACAAGTTAGACGTCCTCTACTTTGTTGTTGCAAGTTTTACGTGGCTGCTACGGGCTTCTAGCAAGAACCGTTCTTACCTACGCATCAAAACCACAATGATTTTTCATCAAGTGTGCTATTTTAACCTTCAACAAGCACCGGGCGTAGCCACACTCAATTCAACTAAAGTTGGAGAAACAGACACTCACCAGCCACCTATGTGCGAAGCACGTCGGTAGAACCAATCTCGCGTAAGTGTACGCATAATGTCGGTCTGAGCCGCTTCATCCAACAATACTGCCGAATCAAAGTATGATATGCTGGTGAGTAGTATGACTATTATCGCCCACAACTCTTTGTGTTCTACTCGTGCGTATAACATCTACGCATAAACCTGGCTCGGATGCCACTGTTGGGGAACGTAGTAATTTCAAAAAAAAAGTCCTACGATCATGCAAGATCTATCTAGGTGATGCATAGCAACGAGAGGGGAGAGTGTGTCCACGTACCCTCGTAGACCGAAAGCGGAAGCGTTATGACAACGTGGTTGATGTAGTCGTACGTATTCATGATCCAACCGATCAAGTACCAAACGCACGACACCTCCGCGATCTGCACACGTTCAGCTCGGTGACGTCCCTCGAACTCTAGATCCAGTTGAGGCCGAGGGAGAGTTCCGTCAGCACGACGGCATGGTAACGGTGATGATGAAGTTATTGGCGCAGGGCTTCGCCTAAGCACTATGACGATATGACCTAGGTGTAAAACTGTGGAAGGGGGCACCGCACACGGCTAAGAGATTGTCTGTTGTGCCTTTGGGGTGCCCCCTGCCCCCGTATATAAAGGAGGGGAGGAGGAGGCCAGCCAACAAGGGGCGCGCCAGGGAGAAGGGAGTCCTACTAGGACTCCAGTCCTAGTAGGATTAGGCCCCACCCTTTTTTCCTTCTACCGGAGGGGAAAAGGGGAAGGAGAGGGAGTAGGAGAAGGAAAGGGGGGTGGCACCCCCTTCCAAGTCCAATTCGGCCTCCTTCCCAAAGGGGGGGGGGCGCACCAGCCCCTTGTGGGCTGGTGTGCTTCGCTCATATGGCCCATAAGGCCCATAATTTCTCCCGGGGGGTTCGGGTAACCTCCCGGTACTCCGGAAAAATGCCCGAACCACTCGAAACCATTCTGATGTCCAAATGCAACCTTCCAATATATGAATCTTTATGTCTCGGCCATTTTGAGACTCCTCGTCACGTCCATGATCTCATGCGGGACTCCGAACAAACTTCAGTACATCATATCACATAAACTCATAATACCAATCGTCATCGAATGTTAAGCGTGCGGACCCTACGGGTTCAAGAACTATGTAGACATGACCGAGACACGTCTCCGGTCAATAACCAATAGCGGAACCTGGATGCTCATATTAGTTCCTACATATTCTACGAAGATCTTTATCGGTCAAACCGCATAACAACATACGTTGTTCCCTTTGTCATCGGTATGTTACTTGCCCGAGATTCGATCGTCGGTATCATTATACCTAGTTCAATCTCGTTACGGCCAAGTCTTTTTACTCGTTCTGTAATACTTCATCATATAACTAACTTATTAGTTACAATGCTTGCAAGGCTTATAGTGATGAGTATTACCGAGAGGGCCCAGAGATACCTCTCCGAAACACGGAGTGACAAATCCTAATCTCGATATATGCCAACCCAACAAACGCCTTCGAAGACACCTTATAATCACCCTTTTACATTGTGACATTTGGTAGCACACAAAGTGTTCCTCCGGTATTCGGGAGTTGCATAATCTCATAGTATGAGGAACTTGTATAAGTCATGAAGAAAGCAGTAGCCATGAAACTGACACGATCATAATGCTAAGCTAACGGATGGGTCAAGTCCATCACATCATTCTCCTAATGATGTGATCCCGTTCATCAAATGAGAACACATGTCTATGGTTAGGAAACATAACCATCTTTGATTAACGAGCTAGTAAAGTAGATGCATACGAGGGACTATAAGTTTTGTCTATGTATTCACACATGTACTAAGTTTCCGGTTAATACAATTCTAGCATGAATAATAAACATTTATCATGAATTAAGGAAATAAATAATAACTTTATTATTGCTTCTAGGGCATATTTCCTTCAAATCTTACCTATGACCATCCATGAAACTAGACTAAAAGTGTTTTCTTGCGAATAACCTAGACTAAAAGTGTCGATCACACTCACCTTAAAATACATGCTTTGCTAGACTTATTATCAAAATAATTTATGGAGGTGGCTTATGGAAATCGGCATGGTGTGGCGTGGTGGGATTGGTTGGGCGAGGCAGGGTGGTGTTAATGGTAAGGGGCCGGGATCACGTTAGCACGGGCTCTCATTCTTCCTCCTCAAGAAAAGCCTTCTTCCTTGTTTCGCCGATGCAGACGCCGGTTAACCCTACCCCCTCCGATGGCCTTTGGGTCATGGAGGTGCGGAGGATCTAGCACACCCCCTCCCCCACCGACGGGAGAGACCCCAATGTCGTTGAAAGCACATTTGCTCTCTTGATGGTTTTGGTAATCAATTACAACATACATATTGTTGGACTTATAGTTTCCTCTAGCACTTTTCAAAAAATTTCAATAGTGGCATGACAAGGACAAAAGGATGTGGAACCCTTCAAAATGCTAAGGACATGTATTGGCAAAAGATCAAGACTCTACATTTTTGGTTAAGCGATCCAAGATCATATTGAATCCATAGGAAAGCTAATACTATTAAAAAGGGATGAGGTTTTATTGATGATCTGGTTGCTCAAGTGCTTAGTGATATTGCTCCAACCCTCGGCTACTTTCTCTATCCAAATATGTTCAAAATCCTAAAAACCAACTCGATCCCACCGACTCTTACCTATTCGGACCCACCAAGTTCATATGGGCACTGCCACAGCCAAACCCTAACAATTCGGATCCATCAATATGGATCTCGCTCCCACCGAGATGGCCTTGCCAACTCTCTGTCATCTATTGCAATTATTTCAGTCTTACCGAGTTTTGCAATCGGTGCCACCGAGATGGCTTGCCAACCTTCTGTTTCCTTATTGCTTTATTTCGGTCTTACCGAGATGATGCAATTGTTGGAAATATGCCCTAGAGGCAATAATAAAATGGTTATTATTATATTTTCTTGTTCATGATAATTGTTTGTTGTTCATGCTATAATTGTATTAAACGGAAACCGTAATAAATGTGTGAATACATAGACCACAACATGTCCCTAGTGAGCCTGTAGTTGACTAGCTCGTTGATCAATAGATGGTTATGGTTTTTTGACCATGGACATTGGATGTCATTGATAACGGGATCACATCATTAGGAGAATGATGTGATGGACAAGACCCAATCCTAAGCATAGCACAAGATCGTGTAGTTCGTTTGCTAAGAGCTTTTGTAATGTCAAGTATCATTTCCTTAGACCATGAGATTGTGCAACTCCCGGATACCGTAGGAATGCTTTGGGTATACCAAACGTCAGAACGTAGCTGGGAGGCTATAAAGGTACACTACAGGTATCTCCGAAAGTGTCTGTTGGGTTGGCACGAATCGAGACTGGGATTTGTCACTCCGTATGACGGAGAGGTATCTCTGGTCCCACTCGGTAATGCATCATCATAATGAGCTCAATGTGACTAAGGAGTTAGTCACGAGATCATGCATTACGGAACGAGTAAAGAGACTTGCCGGTAACAAGATTGAACGAGGTATTGGGATACCGACAATCGAATCTTGGGCAAGTAACATACTGATGGGCAAAGGGAATTGTATACGGGATTGATTGAATACTCGACATCATGGTTCATCCGATGAGATCATAGTGGAATATCTGGGAGTCAACATGGGTATACAGATCCCGCTATTGGTTATTGGCCAGAGAGATGTCTCGGTCATGTCTGCATGATTCCCGAACCCGTAGGGTCTACACACTTAAGGTTTGATGACGCTAGAGTTGTAATGGGAATTAGTATGTGGTTACCGAATCTTGTTCGGAGTCCCGGATGAGATCCCGGACATCACGAGGAGTTCCGGAATGGTCCGGAGATGAAGATTTATATATGGGAAGTCCTCATTCAGCCACCAGAAGTGTTCGGGGGTTTACGGTATTGTACCGGGACCATTGAAGGGGTTCCGGGGGTCCACCGGGAGGGTACACCTGCCCTGGAGGGCCCTATGGGCTGAATATGGAGGGGAACCAGCCCCTAGGTGGGCTGGGTGAAAGGATCGAGAAGAGGTGTCTAGAGGGGGGTGAATAGTCTCTAAGTAAGAAAAGTTGCAGTTTTTAATCTCTTTAAGTTGAAGTGGAGTTTTGGCACAAGTTTTAACATTCACAATACATATCAAGCAAGCGTGGCAAGAGTATATGAGCAGCGGAAAGTAAAGCATGCAAATTGCAAGAATGTAAAGTGATGGGATTGGAGTGTGCAAACGCAATTTGGTGACACGGAGATGTTTTATCCGTGGTTCCGATAGGTGGTGCTATCGTACATCCACGTTGATGGAGACTTCAACCCAAGAAGGGTAACGGTTGTGCGAGTCCACGGAGGGCTCCACCCACGAAGGGTCCACGAAGAAGCAACCTTGTCTATCCCACCATGGCCGTCGCCCACGAAGGACTTGCCTCACTCGGGTAGATCTTCACGAAGTAGGCGATCTCCTTGCCCTTACAAACTCCTTGGTTCAACTCCACAATCTTCACGGAGGCTCCCAAGTGACACCTAACCAATCTAGGAGACATCACTCTCCAAGAGGCAATAGATGGTGTGTTGATGATGAACTCCTTGCTCTTGTGCTTCAAATGATAGTCTCCTCAACACTCAACTCTCTCTCACATGATTTGGATTTGGTGGAAAGAATATTTGAGTGGAAAGCAACTTGGGGAAGGATAGAGATCAAGATTTATGTGGTAGGAATGGAATATCTTGACCTCAACACAAGTGTAGGTGGTTCTCTCTCAGAAAACGTATGTTGGAAGTGTAGGCATGTTCTGATGGCTCTCTCCATGAATGAAGAGTGGGTGGAGGGGTATATATAGCCTCCACACAAAATCTAACCATTACACACAATTTACCAAACTTGGTGGGACCGAATCGTGAAACTCGGTCAGACCGATTTAGTTCATAATGTGACTATTAGGCATTTTGGTAGACCGATATGATCAACTCGGTAGGACCGATGTGCTAGGGTTAGGTTAAAGCCTCAACTCGGTTTGACCAATTACACAAACTCGGTGGGACTAATTTGGGTAATAAGCAAAACAGAGAGTTGGCCAGGCAAACTCCGTGGGACCGATTGCATATCTCGGTGGAACCGAAATTATTGCAATAGGCAACAGAGAGTTTGCAAGCCCATCTCGGTGAGACCGAGATCCCATCGGTGAGACCGACTTGATTAGGGTTTCTGGCAGTGTCTATGTCAATTGAACTCGGTGGCGCCGGATAGGAAGTTTTGGTGGGGCCGAGTTTGACTTTTGGTTTGGGACATATGTGGATGTGAGAAAGTGGTTGAGGGCTTTGGAGCATATCACTAAGCACTTTGAGCAAGCAAGCCATTAAGCAACACCTCATCCCCTCTTAATAGTATTGGATTTCCTATGGACTCAATGTGATCTTGGATCACTAAAAGTAAAATGTAGAGTCTTGTGCTTTGAGCTTGAGCCAATGCTTTGTCCTTAGCATCTTGAAGGGTTTCCACATCCTCTAGTCCGTGCCACTCCATTGTTGAACTTATCTGAAACATACTAGGTAAGAGTATTAGTCCAACAAGAGATATGTTGACATTAATTACCAAAATCACCCAGGGAGCACTTGTGCTTTCAATCTCCCCCTTTTTGGTAATTGATGACAACATACATCAAAGCTTTAGATAAAGATATAGAGAATAACAAGTAAAGCTTTGGAAAAACATGTAACATGCATAGGCTCCCCCTACATGTATGCAACCATGTAAATATGGAATATAGGAGCATGTGAGTGCATAAGCATGACAGCGTAAGCAATGTGTTACATGTATCTTGGCTATATGCATCAGAGCAAATGATGTGAATATAGGAAATGTACCTTCATGCTCATGAGTCCTTGCAAACAGTATGTACATCAGCAAGAAATCCTCATACACATGATTATGATGCATATACTTACCTTGTGGTCTTGAGTTGGCTTAGGAAGGAATGAACCTGCGTAAACAAGGTTAGATAACACAGATACACCTACTAGCCAGAGCAAACAAAAGAAACCACAAGAGTACCAAGACTGGGATGACATGTAGAGAGTGAGTACTAAGTACCCCATTGGATATAGACATGTCCCCAAAGGTAAAGATGTGCAATGAATTCAAGGATTTCCTTCCCTTAGATGTCGTGCTCCCCCTGAATCTAGCATGGGATACTGGGAGAAGATAGGGAACAGAAAATCAGAGCAAAGAAAAGAAACAGAGCTAATGCAAACAATCAAATGTGAACATGTCTTTCCCCTCTTAAAGACATGTGACTTCTCTCCTCTTGAACACCAAGCATCTGGGGTCTTTTGAAGTGATACTCCTATCTCCTTGTAGAAGAACTCTCTCTCCCTGAGTATTCTCTCCCCCTATAGAAATTATTAAGCTTTGATGTGATCTCTCTCTCCCCCTTTGACATCAATTTCCAAGAAGGGTTCTTCTGGATTTTTGTTACAAATGGGTTTGGTCCTTGAGTCACAGAACAAAGCAGCAAGTCGAATGTGATGCTGGTAGAGGACAAGAATCATTGAGTGGAGCTGGATCAAAACGAATGCAGGAACAAATGGCAAGCTGTCTTTCCTGCAGTGAAATCGGTGGCACCGAGTTGTGTGCTTTGGTTGCACCGAAAGATTTCGGTTGGACTGAAGGCAACAGACTGGTGTGACCGAGTTTATCACAGAGAAAACACTTGTCACCTCAGCTCACTAGTCAAGTATGATCTCACAAGGATTTGCAAGGAATTAACTGAAAGATTTGCAAAGAATTGGATGCAGGGAATGCAGAACAAAAAGAAACAGAAAAGAAATCTAGATGAAGTTTTTTTGAAAGGGGAAACAAATATGCATGAGACAAATGCAAGAGCACAGAAAAGAACACAAGAGAACTTCATCTAGAATTGGTCGGCAACAATGTCACCTATGTTAGAGTATATTGACTTAGGAGTCAAGTGAGATCACTTGATCATAGGTCATACTCATCGTTTAAGCTCAAAATGGGGTTACCATTTTTCCTTTAAGCATTTTGATGTATTCACCTCTTGTTGAGTTTCTTTGACTCATGACTTGGAGTAAAGCTTCTCTAAGATGGAATAACATACCTTGGGTGGTGGTGTTGATCGTGATCATGTAGTTGAACTTGTGTGGGTTGCTCAAGGTTGATGCAGCTCATCAAGAGTTGGGAGCTCCACTTGGAATTTGAGCTCATCTACCTACATGGGTTAGTCTTGCAAGGAAGAGCACTCATGTATCCAAAATGACAATCATAAAACTCAATATAGAATTTGTCAAAGGATATGTTTGAAGGGTTTCGTGCTTCCTTGTCTTCAACCACCATTGTGTAGAGACTTGGTGATGTAGAAATTTGCTCAAGATGTGAGTGGGTTGCAATCTCATAGATTTAGATTCATCCGAGTACCTACAAGGGTTAGATGACATGCAAGGGTGCAAATATATCCAAGACATATAAATAGCAACATGAAAGAATTATCAAGGATTAGTCAAAGGCTCATGCCTTGCATGTATCCAAATGGAGTTCCTACTCCAAGTTTGAAGCATCAATGATGTTCAATTCACCTCTCAAACGGCAAAAGACTTTCTCATCAAGCAGTTTGGTGAATATATCAGCCAATTGCTTATCGGTGCGAACATGCTTAAGATTAATGTCCCCTTTGGCAATGTGATCTCGAATGAAATGATGATGAACTTCAATATGCTTAGTTCGAGAGTGTTGCACAGGATTGTGAGCAATCTTGATAGCACTTTCATTGTCACAAAGCAATGGAACATGTTTCACATATATCCCATAATCCTTGAGAGTTTGGGTCATCCAAAGTAATTGAGCACAACATGAACCAGCGGCAATGTATTCCGCTTCGGCGGTGTATAAGGATACCGAGTTTTGTTTCTTGGAGGACCAAGACACAAGAGATCTACCAAGAAATTGACAAGTACCCGAAGTGGACTTTCTATCAATGTTGTCTCCGGCAAAGTCCGAATAAGAGTAACCAGCAAGATCGAAAGAAGACCTCTTATAGGATACCAAATGCCAAAATTTGGTGTGTGTATTAAGTATCTCACTATCCTTTTCACAGCCTTAAGATGACATTCTTTAGGGGCCGCTTGATATCGTGCACACATGCACACACTTAGCATAATATCGGGATGAGAGGCACATAGATATAACAATGAACCAATCATGGAGCGGTAAACCTTTTGATCAATCGGTTCACCATCTTTGGTCAAATCAAGATGTCCACTAGTAGGCATGGGTGTAGTCATACCTTTGCATTCTTGCATATTGAACTTCTTGAATAAGTCCTTGGTGTATTTTGTTTGAGAGACAAAGATACCTTCCTTAGTTTGCTTGATTTGCAAACCGAGAAATAATTTGAGTTCACTCATCATAGACATCTCAAACTTCTCCGACATTAGCTTCCCAAACTTCTCACTGAAGTGAGGGTTAGTCGAACCAAATATAATATCATCAACATAGATTTGGCACACAAATAGTTCTCCATTAACCCTTTTAGTAAAAAGAGTAGAATTAATTTTTCCAATTTCAAAGCCTTTTTCAATAAGGAACTTGGTCAAGCATTTATACCACACTCTAGGAGCTTGTTTAAGACCATAAAGAGCTTTATGAAGTTTGTAAACATGATTAGGTTTCTTAGGATTGACAAAGCCAGGAGATTGCTTAACATAAACTTCCTCCTCTATTTCACCATTTAGAAAAGCACTTTTAATGTCCATTTGGTACAAGGTGATATCATGGTGATTAGCATAGGCAAGTAAGATGCGAATGGACTCAAGTCTAGCAACGGGGGCATATGTCTCACCATAGTACATACCTTCGACTTGAGTATATCCTTGGGCGACGAGACGTGCTTTGTTGCGAACTACTTGTCCATCTTCATCTTGCTTGTTGCGAAACACCCATTTGGTACCAATGATGTTGTGGTTGTTGTCGAGCTTCTCAACCAATGTCCAAACTTGATTTCTCTCAAAGTTGTGTAGCTTTTCATGCATGGCGTTTATCCAATCCGGATCTTCCAATGCTTCTTCAACCTTCATAGGTTCAATGCTAGAGATGAATGAATAATGTTCACAAAAGTTATCCAAACGAGTTTTAGAGCGAGTGATTCTCCCGGTTTGGATATCACTGTAGATTTGCTCGACGGGATGGTCTTTGGCAACTCTTGCTCGAACTCGTGGAAGCTTTTGCTTGGATCGGGGTGGACCATCTTCTTCATCTTGTTCTTCTTCTTGGCCTTCTTCATTGTTGAAGTTGTCGTTCTCTTGTCGTGGTGGAGAAGGAGGTTGTTGATGTTCATCTTGGTGTACTTCCTCGTTTTCTTCGTCTTGGTGTGTACCACTTGTGGATGCTTCTGTATCAACTCTTGGTTCAACTTGTCGTGAGTTGTAAGCTTCCACTTGGATGGACGAGGTACTCTCCTTCACCTTTGTTGGACGAATCTTGCCAATAGACAAGTCTTGGATTGCTTCCGAAGGGTCTTTGTCTCCTACATCAATTGGCAATTGCTCTACTTGCGAGCCGTTAGATTCATCAAACTTCACATCTACCGTCTCTTCAACCTTTCAGGTGAAATTATTGTAGACACGATAAGTGTGAGAGTTTGAGCCATAACCAAGTAGGAAACCTTCATGAGATTTAGGAGCAAATTTAGAACGACGATGCTTATCAAGAATGTAGCACTTTGAGCCGAATACTCGAAAGTATCCAACTTGGGGTTTCTTACCGGTGAGGAGCTCGTATGCCGTTTTGCCGAGTAGCTTGTGAAGATACAAGCGATTTGTTGCATGACAAGCTGTCTCAACCACTTCCGCCCAAAAGTGCTTCGGTGTCTTGTACTCATCAAGCATCGTTCTCGCCATTTCGATGAGCATCTGGTTCTTCCTCTCAACAACTCCATTTTGTTGAGGTGTGTACGTAGCCGACAACTCATGTGAAATCCCTTCTTCGTCAAGAAAGGTGTCCACATTTGCATTCTTGAACTCCGTTCCGTTGTCGATGCGAACCTTCTTGATCTTCACTTCAAATTGATTTTGGGCCTTCCTAGCAAAGTTTTTGAAGATCTTTTGGACCTGTGATTTATCATCGAGAAAGAACACCCACGTAAATCTTGAAAAATCATCAACTATAACTAGACCAAAAGAATTTCCACCGTGACTTTTGTAAGCGTTGGGACCGAAAAGATCCATGTGAAGTAGCTCGAGCGGCCTCCTTGTGGTTATGATGTTCTTCACGAGATGCCTTCCTCCAACTTGTTTACCTGCTTGACAAGCGCTGCGAAGTCTATCCTTATCAAATATGACATCGGTAACGCTGAGGATATGATTACCTTTAATAAGCTTGTCAAGGTTTCGCATGCCCACATGACCTAACCGTCTATTCCATAACCAACCTTTAGAGGATTTAGCAATTAAGCAAGTTCTAGGTTGAGCCTTTTTAGTGAAATCAACAATGTAAAGATCACCTCTACGTATACCGGTAAAGACCATTTTATGATTATCTCTACGAAACACTTGGCAATCTACTTCGGTAAATAGGACATTGAAACCAAAGTCAGCTAGTCTAGAAACAAAAAGCAGATTATAGCCAAGAGATTCAACGAGCATGACATTTTGTATGGAGCTATCATGTGAGATGTCCACCTTATCGAGGCCAACCACCTTACCCTTTGGGTTATCACCAAAAGTGACACACTTTCGAGGGCTATCGTTTTCAGCAAGCTCACGAAACATATCTTTATCTCTGGTCATGTGATCGGTACATCCACTATCAAGAACCCATTCCTTTCCTCCTGCCATGTATCCTCGAAGATTTGCCATAAGACCGAAGTGTCTCATTGCATCATCAAGATCAAAGTCACTATCATCATCCTCATCATAGTATCCATGTTCAACATCGTCATGTGATGGATCAATTCCTAGAGAGGGTGATTCATTAGAATGAGTTTGACAATGATCTTCTTTATGAATTCTAATAGCTTCGAAAATAATATTGCTAATAATTCCAACATCTCCTTTGGCACGCATAAGATTTGTAAGCTCAAATAGACAATCACCAAACTAAGGATCATTGGAATTCATCTTACACAAGGCAATAGACTTATGGGGAATTTCATCTAGATTTGCAAGGAATAATTTGGAAGACGTTCCTCAAGAAATTTTCATATGGTGTAGGCACACTTAAAAGTAGGAAAGCAACCTATCAAGTTTCTAGGCAAACCTCTAGTGATAAGATCAACAGTTCTAAGATTGCAAATCATGTCAATTGACTGATCAAGGGTAGGATGCATAGGATCAACATGATGTGCACAAGGGCTAGTAATGTACTTGTTCAAATGATATTCATTGAAAATCACAAGCATATCATTTTTTCACTCATGAAAATACTCTCCATCAAGTATAGGCACTCTATGTCTAAGACTCCCCAACGCAGACTCATCCATCTTCCTCCAATGGTGTTTAAACCAAAGCAATGGAGACCAAAGCTCTAATACCAATTGAAAGGATCGAGAAGAGGTGTCTAGAGGGGGGGTGAATAGACTCTAAGTAAGAAAAGTTGCAGTTTTTAATCTCTTTAAGTTGAAGTGGAGTTTTGGCACAAGTTTTAACATTCAAAATACATATCAAGCAAGCATGGCAAGAGTATATGAGCAGAGGAAACTAAAGCATGCAAATTGCAAGAATGTAAAGGGTGGGATTGGAGTGTGCAAACGCAATTTGGAGACATGGAGATTTTTTATCCGTGGTTCCGATAGGTGGTGCTATCGTACATCCACATTGATGGAGACTTCAACCCACGAAGGGTAACGGTTGCGCGAGTCCATGGAGGGCTCCACCCACGAAGGGTCCATGAAGAAGCAACCTTGTCTATCCCACCATGGCCGTCGCCCACGAAGGACTTGCCTCACTCGGGTAGATCTTCACGAAGTAGGCGATCTCCTTGCCCTTACAAACTCCTTGGTTCAACTCCACAATCTTGACGGAGGCTCCCAAGTGATACCTAACCAATCTATGAGACACCACTCTCCAAGAGGTAATAGATGGTGTGTTGATGATGAACTCCTTGCTCTTGTGCTTCAAATGATAGTCTCCCCAACACTCAACTCTCTCTCACAGGATTTGGATTTGGTGGAAAGAAGATTTGAGTGGAAAGCAACTTGGGGAAGGCTAGAGATCAAGATTTATGTGGTAGGAATGGAATATCTTGACCTCAACACAAGTGTAGGTGGTTCTCTCTCAGAAAATGTATGTTGGAAGTGTAGGCATGTTCTGATGGCTCTCTCCACGAATGAAGAGTGGGTGGAGGGGTATATATAGCCTCCACACAAAATCTAACCGTTACACACAATTTACCAAACTTGGTGGGACCGAATCGTGAAACTCGGTCAGACCGATTTAGTTCATAATGTGACTATTAGGCATTTTGGTAGGACCGATATGATCAACTCGGTAGGACCGATGTGCTAGGGTTAGGGT
Source organism: Triticum dicoccoides (assembly GCF_002162155.2). NCBI lineage: Eukaryota > Viridiplantae > Streptophyta > Magnoliopsida > Poales > Poaceae > Triticum > Triticum dicoccoides. The sequence goes on from NC_041385.1 coordinate 247,379,654, forward strand.
AAAGCCTCAACTCGGTTTGACCGATTACACAAACTCGGTGGGACCGATTTGGGTAATAAGCGAAATAGAGAGTTGGCCAAGCAAACTCGGTGGGGCTGATTGCATATCTCGGTGGGACCGAAATTATTGCAATAGGCAACAGAGAGTTTGCAAGCCCATCTCGGTGAGACCGAGATCCCATCAGTGAGACCGACTTGATTTGGGTTTCTGGCAGTGGCTATGTCAATTGAACTTGGTGGCGCCAGATAGAAAGTTTCGGTGGGGCCGAGTTTGACTTTTGGTTTGGGACATATGTGGATGTGAGAAAGTGGTTGAGGGCTTTGGAGCATATCACTAAGCACTTTGAACAAGCAAGCCATTAAGCAACACCTCATCCCCTCTTAATAGTATTGGCTTTCCTATGGACTCAATGTGATCTTGGTCACTGAAAGTAAAATGTAGTCTTGTGCTTTGCGCTTGAGCCAATCCTTTGTCCTTAGCATCTTGAAGGGGTTCCACATCCTCTAGTCCATGCCACTCCATTTTTGAACTTATCTGAAACATACTAGGTAAGAGTATTAGTCCAACAAGAGATATGTTGACATTAATTACCAAAATCACCCAGGGAGCACTTGTGCTTTCACTGGGCGCCAAACCCCCCTAGGGCCCATGCGCCTAGGGTTGGGTGGAAACCCTGAAGGGGGCGCCCCCCTTGGCTTGGGGGGCAAGCCTCCCCCCTTGGCCGCCGCCCCCCTCTAGATCCATCTGGAGGGGGCCGGCCCCCTCTCCCTTGCCCCTATATATAGTGGGGAGGTGGGAGGGCTGCCGCACCCTTCCCCTGGCGCAGCCCTCCCCCTCTCCAACACTTCCTCCTCCTCCGTACACTACTAGGAAACCACTTATAGATAGAAGTTTACCAGTAGCGTTTGTTTATGACCCCACGCTACTAGTAGTTTGTAGTAGCGTTGCCTAGAAAGAGCGCTACTGGTAATTGTTAGCAGCAGCGCCTGTTATCTAGACCATGCTACAGCTAAGTGTAAAACACCACACCCCCTGATTAGTAAATATTAGCAGCGCTTTTCGCCCAACCAGCGCTATAGCTAGTGGGCTTAGAAGTAGCGCTGGGCCGTGCCCTTGCTGCTGTTAAGCCCACTACCTCCCCCGGCCCCCGCGCCCCCAGCCCGGCCTCATCTCTCACTTACACTCCA
>NC_041385.1:247381141-247442882 GCF_002162155.2 Triticum dicoccoides
CCTCCCCACCGGCCGCCCAGCTCCCCTGCGCCGGCCCTCCTCCCCGCCGGCTGCCCAGCTCCCCTGCGTCGGCCTCCTCCTCCGCCCACCGCCCCGGCCCCCGCGCCGGCCCTCCTCCACCGATAGGTACTCCCCCTTCCTTCCTCCTCCTCCCTCCCTCCCTAGTTATAGTTATTAGAGTAGTTATTTTGAATCCTATATAGTTGAAAAAATGTAGGTTATTAGAGTAATGTAGGTTATGATTGAACCCTTGCTAGGATAGATTAGGTATGAACCCTAGTGAATTCGTATGAACCGTAGGTTTTTAAATTTAGCTAGGTTCTAAAGTTAGGACAAAAATTCAGCTAGGTTTTAATTAGGTGTAGTTAATAGAATTTAGGTGTTTTAAGTGTATTTAAAAGAGTTTTAGGTGTTTTAGTTGTTTTAGGTGTAGTTAACAGAATTTTAGGTGTTTTAGTTGTTTTAGGTGTAGTTAACAGAATTCTAGGTATTTTTTTAGTTAAAGCAATTGTTGTTATTTTTTTTAGTTAAAGCAATTTTTCCTGTTATATGCAAACTTGCAGTGGACATGTCATGTTTTGAACATGTCACATTTTGGACATGTCATATTTTTCCAAGTGGCCTATGTTTTGCCAGAAATGTCAATTCGTTTATGTTCTGGCAAATTTCAGGCGCTCGATATGTCCTGTTTTTAGCAAAGGTCATGCCAAATTTTGCTAAGTGTTTATTAATTTTGTTTTCATAATTAAGCATTTTGTTCTCGATGTCGACGATGCCTATCCTGCATCCTCGTCGTCGACTCGGCGGAGGACTCCTGGTTGAGCCGAGGGGACATGTCCGGGACTGGGCTCCGCCGGGCTGGTACTGGGTTGTGCTACCTTCTGGTGAGCGCAGCTTAGTGAGGAGCCAACCCGTCGTCGACCCGGAGCTTCTTTGGTGGCGGTCACGTGGACCTGCATCGGTGGAGAGGCTTGAGTCCCCCGCGCAGGTGGTGCGACACCGTGTCATGGAGGAGAACGCGCACGTCCAGTGCTACTTGGTTGAGTTGGCGAACGGCTGGTTCTCCAATACCTGGCAGTTTCTTTGGGGATCTCACCGGAGCTATGATCCGGTGATGGTTCCTTCTCTTTGGGTGTCCACCGCGGCACACTAACCTAGAGGAGCTATTATTCGAGATGTATTAGTGATATTATATGATGATCTTTGCTACAAACTACTATATATGTATTCGATGATGGCTTATTAATTACCTATTAGTTATTTGCTTATTGAATGCAAAAGATGAGCGCGGTTTGTGCTACAAACTACTATATATGTATTCATGATGGATTATATGATGATCTTTGCTACAAACTACTACAAACTACAAATTTTAGGTGTTTTAGTTGTTATATGATGATCTTTGCTACAAACTACTACAAACTACAAATTTTAGGTGTTTTAGTTGCCATATGATGATCTTTGCTACAAACTACTATATATGTATTCGATGATGGATTATTAATTACCTATTAGGAAATGTCTGACGACGAAAGGGAATTCGCTATGTGCGTTTACTGCGAAGATAAGCGCGGTATGTGCAATAGGCCTCACCTGGTAGAAGGTCGGCGCTTCAGCATCAAGCTCCAAGAGACCTTCGATGTTTGATATGGTACGCAACGATGACAAGTGTTTTTTGTTATTTTTGCACGACTTCTCTGCTTCTTCAACGTGTAATTTCCGTCTTTTACAATTCGACTAGCTTATCCCATGCCATGCAAGACGCTATGTCTTGGAGAAGATGGGGTTTGAAAATCATGAAAGCACGGAGACAAAGATAATTCAACTAAGGACCCATCATGGTTATGATTTTGCTGTAAAACTATACAATTCTGTGAACTCATCCAATTTTGGTTGCCCGAATTGGGAAGCCCTTTCCAAGGCGTATGATTTTCATGAGGGTATGCTTCTCACCTTCGATCTTGGTGATCCTGACATCGACGAAAATGATATGACCATGTGGGTCCTTGTTGACACGCTTCCAGTTCTACCGCTGTGTGAGTTTCTTAAACATATTTACTAAGTAATTTATATTGTTTATTTCAAAATATTTGACAGCTTATTTCCATTGACAGCTTATTTTCATTCTTCAAAAAATGTACGGAAGATGGTAGACAGAACCTACTACTACAGTGATGAAGCACAATTAACTTATAAGGAGAAAGATGGTCTGATCACATTTTTTACTGATCTTGAGAATTACAATAGCTAATATCGAATTCCTCAAAATTATGGTCCATATGTGCCACTAGTGCACACGGTGTGCTACGGTAACATCAATGGAGATATCATGGTAAGATTTTGTACTATTATGACATCCGTGCATCTTTTGCATAAATTTTTCTAAAACTAAAATACATTGCTAACTACAAAGTTATTACTATGTTTTTGAACAGAAAATCCCGATGGATTGTGTGCCTCATCTGATGTTGCCAAGAGGTCGCGTTGATGTTATGAGCTTACGGCCACCACGGCCAGGTCAACCACAGTATCCACATCACTCCTGTCCATACCGGATTTCTAAAAGCGAGGAAGCCATGATAATAAAAGATTGGAAAAAATGTTTCAACCATCGTAGAGAGCTACTTGGAAGCAACATTGTGCGTAGGCCAAGACTTGGAGACAGGATGATCTCCGTTCTTCATTATGGAGAGTTTAGTTTCCTTAATGAAGAGTCAATGTCTATCTTGTTTTATGATATTTTACCTAAGAGAGGGTAGAGCAGGTCCTATGAGAGGGTCCTAGGTAGAATGTGTTATTATGTGCTATAATGTGTTAGAGTTGATGAGGAGGATGAGGAGTTGTGATTATGACTAGTGACCAAATTGTTATATATATGATGTCTCATTGACGAACATTGTTTGGTTGTGATGACTAGTGGTAATGAATATGCTATTTAAACAGACTAGTTCATGATGAGTTGTTATTGTATAAAAGATATATCTGTTTAAACATGTACAACGCCAAAATATTAAAAAAAGACATAAATGTTAGCAGTAGCGCTGTCCTAAAAATGCGCTACTAGTACTTGAACTTACCAGTAGCGCTGGTCTAGAAGCGCGCTACTGCTACAATATAGCTGTAGCGCCATAGCAGTAGCACTAGTTCCCGCGCTACTGGTAGCAAAAAAACCAGCACTACTGGTAAGCTTTTCTCTAGTAGTGGTAGTGCTTGGCGAAGCCCTGCCGGAGAACTGCAAGCTCCACCACCATGCCGTCGTGCTGCCGGAGCTCTCCCTCAAGTTCTCCTCTCCCCTTGCTGGATCAAGAAGGAGGAGACATCCCCGGGCTGTATGTGTGTTGAACGCGGAGGCGCCGTCCGTTCAGCGCTAGATCAGATCTTCCACGATTTGAATCCCTGCGAGTACAACTCCATCATCCGCGTTCTAGAAACACTTCCGCTTAGCGATCTTCAAAGGTATGAAGATGAACATCCTCTCTCTCTTGTTGCTAGGATCTCTTAGCTGGATCTTGGTGATGTGTAGGAAAATTTTGAATTATTGCTATGTTCCCCATCAGTGGTATCATGAGCTAGGTCTATGTGTAGATTCTATGCACGAGTAGAACACAAGTAGTTGTGGGCGTTGGTTTGTTCAATTTGCTTACCTTTACTAGTCTTATCTTGGTTTGGCGGTATTGTGGGATGAAGCGGCCCAGACCAACCTTACACGTACGCTTACGTGAGACAGGTTCCACCGACTGACATGCACTTGTTGCATAAGGTGGCTAGCGGGTGTCTGTCTCTCCCACTTTAGTCAGATCAGCTTCGATGAAAAGGGTCCTTATGGAGGGTAAATGGCAATTGGCATATCACCGTTGTGGCTTTTGCGTAGGTAAGAAACGTTCTTGCTAGAAACCCATAGTAGCCACGTAAAAACATGCAACAACAATTAGAGGACGTCTAACTTGTTTTTGTAGGGTATGCTATGTGATGTGATATGGCCAAAAGAATGTGATGAGTGATATATGTGATGTATGAGATTGATCATGTTCTTGTAATAGGAATCACGACTTGCATGTCGATGAGTATGACAACCGGCAGGAGCCATAGGAGTTGTCTTGTATGACCTACGTATCAATGAAAACGCCATGCAATTATTTTACTTTATTGCTAACCGTTAGCCATAGTAGTATAAGTAATAGTTGGCGAGACAACTTCATGAAGACACGATGATGGAGATCATGGTGTCATGCCGGTGACAAAGGTGATCATGACGCGCCTCAAAGATGGAGATCAAAGGCGCAAGATGATATTGGCCATATGATGTCACTTTATGATTTGCATGTGATGTTTGTCATGTTTTACATATTATTTGCTTAGAACGACGGTAGCATAAATAAGATGACCCCTCATTAAAAATTTCAAGAAAGTGTTCCCCCTAACTGTGCACCGTTGCGAAAGTTCGTTGTTTCGAAGCACCACGTGATGATCGGGTGTGATAGATTCTAATGTTCGCATACAACGGGTGTAAGCCAGATTTACACATGCAAAACACTTAGGTTTGACTTGACGAGCCTAGCATGTATAGACATGGCCTCAGAACACAAGAGACTGAAAGGTCGAACATGAGTCGTATAGTAGATACGATCAACATGGAGATGTTCACCGATGATGACTAGTCCGTCTCACGTGATGATCGGACACGGCCTAGTTGACTCGGATCATGTATCACTTAGATGACTAGAGGGATGTCTATCTGAGTGGGAGTTCATTAAATAATTTGATTAGATGAACTTAATTATCATGAAAATAGTCTAAAATATCTTTGCAATATGTCTTGTAGATCAAATGGCCCACGCTAATGTTGCCCTCAACTTCAACGCGTTCCTAGAGAAAACCAAGCAGAAAGACGATAGTAGCAACTATACGGATTGGGTCCGAAACTTGAGGATCATCCTCATAGCTTCCAAGAAAACATATGTCCTTGAAGCACCGCTAGGTGACACACCCATTTTCCTAGCAAATCAAGACGTTATGAACGCCTGGCAGTCTTGTAGTGATGATTACTCCCTGGTTCAGTGAGGCATGCTTTACAACTTAGAACCAGGGCTCCAAAAGTGTTTTGAGAAACACAGAGCATATGAGATGTTCCAAGAGCTGAAAATGGTTTTCCAAGCTCATGCCCGGGTCGAGAGAAATGAAGTCTCCAACAAGTTCTACAGTTGTAAGATGGAGGAAAACAGTTCTGTTAGTGAGCACATACTCACCATGTCTGGGTTGCACAACTATTTTTCTCAGCTGGGAGTTAATCTTCCAGATGACTCGGTCATTGACAGGATCCTCTAGTCGCTCCCACCTAGCTACAAGAGCTTTGTGATGAACTACAGTATGCAAGGGATGGAGAAGTCCATTCCTGAGTTATATTCAATGTTGAAATCAACGGAGGTGGAAATCAAAAAGGAACATCAAGTGTTGATGGTGAATAAGACCACTAGTTTCAAGAAAGGCAAGGATAAAAAGAACTTCAAGAAGGACGGCATGGGAGTTTGCCGCGCCCGGTAAATCGGTTGCCGGGAAGAAGCCAAACAATGGACCTAAGCCTGAGACTCAGTGCTTTTATTGCAAGGGAAATGGTCACTGGAAGCGGAACTGCCCCAAGTACTTAGCGGACAAGAAGGCTAACAACACCAAAGGTATATGTGATATACATGCTATTGATGTGTACCTTACCAGTACTCGTAGTAGCTCCTGGGTATTTGATATCGGTGCATGCTACCTCTTGAGCATGCGTTGGTTTTCCCTTGAAGAGGAAAGGGTGATGCAGCAAAGTAGCGTAAGTATTTCCCTCAGTTTTTGAGAACCAAGGTATCAATCCAGTAGGAGGCTACACGCAAATCCCTCGTACCAGCACAAACAAATAAGAACCTTACAACCAACGCGATAAAGGGGTTGTCAATCCCTTCACGGCCACTTGCAAAAGTGAGAACTGGTAGAGATAATAAGATAAATATTTTTGGTATTTTTATCATATAGATTGGAAAGTAAAGATTGCAAAATAAAGTAGATCAGAAACTTATATGATGGAAAATAGACCCGGGGGCCATAGGTTTCACTAGTGGCTTCTCTCAAGATAGCATAAGTATTACGGTGGGTGAACAACTGTCGAGCAATTGATAGAAAAGTGCATAGTTATGAGAAAATATCTAGGCATGATCATGTATATAGGCATCACGTTCGCGACAAGTAGATCGAAATGATTATGCATATACTACTATTACTCCACACATCGACCGCTATCCAACATGCATCTAGAGTATTAAGTTCATAAGAACAGAGTAACGCATTAGGCAAGATGACATGATGTAGAGGGATAAACTCAAGCAATATGATATAAACCCCATCTTCTTATCCTCGATGGCAACAATACAATACGTGCCTTGCTGCCCCTGCTGTCACTGGGAAAGGACACCGCAAGATTGAACCCAAAGTTAAGGACTTCTCCCATTGCAAGAAAGATCAATCTAGTAGGCCAAAACAAACTGATAATTCGAAGAGACTTGCAAAGATAACAAATCATACATAAAATAATTCAGAGGAGATTCAAATATTGTTCATAGATAATCTTGATCATAAACCCACAATTCATCGGATCTCGACAAACACACTGCAAAAAGAATTACATCGAATAGATCTCCAAGAAGATCGAGGAGAACTTTGTATTGAGATCCAAAGAGATAGAAGAAGCCATCTAGCTAATAACTATGGACCCGAAGGTCTGCGGTAAACTACTCACACTTCATCGGACAGGCCGCCTCGTTTCTTTCTTGACGTCCACTCCAAGTCTCTTGGATTGCGTTTGTTCCAAAAATAACTCTCCCGAAGGTTTCATTCCGTTTGGACTCTGTTTGATATTCTTTCTGCGTAACACTTAAATAGGAAAAAAAAGAAGCAATTTGGGTTGGGCCTCCGGTTAATAGGTTAGTCCCAAAAATAATATAAAAGTGCATAGTAAAGCCCATTAAACATCCAAAACAGATAATATAATAGCATGGAACAATAAAAAATTATAGATACGTTGGAGACGTATCAAGCATCCCCAAGCTTAATTCCTGCCCGTCCTCGAGTAGGTAAATGATAAAAACAGAATTTTTGATGTGGAATGCTACCTAACATATTTCTCAATGTAACTTTCTTTATTGTGGCATGAATGTTTAGATCCAAAAGATTCGAGATAAAAGTTTAATATTGACATAAAAATAGTAATACTTCAAGCATACTAACAAAGTAATCATGTCTTATCAAAATAACATAGCCAAAGAAAGCTTATCCCTACAAAATCATATAGTTAGGCCATGCTTCATTTTCGTCACACAAAATGCTCCCATCATGCACAACCCCGGTTTCAGCCAAGCAATTGGTTCATACTTTTTAACGCGCTTCAGCCTTTTCAACCCTCACGTAATACATGAGCGTAAGCCATGGATATAGCACTATGGGTGGAGTAGAGTATGATTATAGGGATTATGTGAGAAAACAAAAAAGGAGAAAGTCTCATATTGACACGGCTAATCAATGGGCTATGGAGATGCCCATCAATTGATGTCAATACAAGGAGCAGGGATTGCCATGCAACGGATGCACTAGAGCTATAAATGTATGAAAGCTCATCAAAAGAAACTAAGTGTATGTGCATCCAACTTGCTTGCTCACGAAGACCTAGGGCATTTTGAGGAAGCCCATCATTGGAATATACAAGCCAGGTTCTATAATGAAAAATTCGCACTAGCATATGAAAGTGACAACATAGGAGAATCTCTATCATGAAGATCATGGTGCTACTTTGAAGCACAAGTGTGGTAAAAGGATAGTAACATCGTCCCTTCTCTCTTTTTCTCTCATTTTTTTCCTTTTTTTCTCTTTTTTTGGTGGGCTTCTTTGGCCTCTTTTTTTATTTGGGCTTCTTTGGCCTCTTTTATTTTTCATAAAGTCCGGAGACTCATCCCGACTTGTGGGGGAATCATAGTCTCCATCATTCTTTCCTAACATGGGACAATGCTCTAATAATGAAGATCACCACACTTCTATTTATTTACAACTCAAGAATTACAACTCAATACTTAGGACAAAATATGACTCTATGTGAATGCCTCCGGCGGTGTACTGTGATATGCAATGAATCAAGAGCGACATGTATGAAAGAATTATAAAGGTGTCTTTGTGACAAGTACAATGTCAACTACATGATCCTTCTTGCTACCTCTTGAGCATGTGTTGGTTTTCCCTTGAAGAGGAAAGGGTGATGCAGCAAAGTAGCGTAAGTATTTCCCTCAGTTTTTGAGAAACAAGGTATCGATCCAGTAGGAGGCTACACGCAAATGCCTCGTACCTGCACAAACAAATAAGAACCTTGCAACCAACGTGATAAAGGGGTTGTCAATCCCTTCACGGCCACTTGCAAAAGTGAGATCTGGTAGAGATAATAAGGTAAATATTTTTTGTATTTTTATGATATAGATTGGAAAGTAATGATTGCAAAATAAAGTAGATCGGAAACTTATATGATGGAAAATAGACCCGGGGGCCATAGGTTTCACTAGTGGCTTCTCTCAAGATAGCATAAGTATTACAGTGGGTGAACAAATTACCGTCGAGCAATTGATAGAAAAGTGCATAGTTATGAGAAAATAGCAAGGCATGATCATGTATATAGGCATCACGTCCGCGACAAGTAGATCTTAATGATTATGCATCTACTACTATTACTCCACACATTGACCGCTATCCAGCATGCATCTAGAGTATTAAGTTCATAAGAACAGAGTAACGCATTAGGCAAGATGACATGATGTAGAGGGATAAACTCAAGGAATATGATATAAACCCCATCTTCTTATCCTCGATGGCAACAATACAATACGTGCCTTGCTGCCCCTGCTGTCACTGGGAAAGGACACCGCAAGATTGAACACAAAGCTAAGCACTTCTCCCATTGCAAGAAAGATCAATCTAGTAGGCCAAACTAAACTGATAATTCGAAGAGACTTGCAAAGATAACAAATCATACATAAAAGAATTCAGAGAAGATTCAAATATTGTTCATAGATAGTCTTGAGCATAAACCCACAATTCGTCGGATATCGACAAACACACCGCAAAAAGAATTACATCGAATAGATCTCCAAGAAGATCGAGGATAACTTTGTATTGAGATCCAAAGAGATAGAAGAAGCCATCTAGCTAATAACTATGGATCCGAAGGTCTGTGGTAAACTACTCACACTTCATCGGAGAGGCTATGGCGTTGATGTAGAAGCCCTCCGTGATCGATTCGCCCTCCGACGAAGAACCAAAAAAGGGCCCAAGATGGAATCTCACGGGTACAGAAGGTTGCGGCGGTGGAAATAGGGTTTCGTGGTGCTCCTGGATGTTTTCAGGGTATATGAGTATATATAGGCGAAGGAAGTCGGTCGGGGGAGCCACGAGGGGCCCACGAGGGTGGGGTGCACGCCTACCCCCTGGGCGCGCCCTCCTACCTCGTGGTTGCCTTGTTTGTTCCTTGACGTCCACTCCAAGTCTCCTGGATTGTGTTTATTCCAAAAATAACTCTCCCGAAGGTTTCTTTCCGTTTGGACTCCGGTTGATATTCCTTTTCTGCGAAACACTGAAATAGGCAAAAAAACAACAATTTGGGCTGGGCCTCCGGTTAATAAGTTAGTCCCAAAAATAATATAAATGTGCATAGTAAAGCCCATTAAACGTCCAAAATAGATAATATAATAGCATGGAACAATAAAAAATTATAGATACGTTGGAGACGTATCAGTGCAGTTGCTCATATTTGTAACTCAAAACAGGAGCAGCGGAATAAGTGGAGACTGGCGAAGGACGAGGTGACGATGCGCGTCAGGAATGGTTGGTAATCACCGTCGGCACGCTACCTCTACATTTACCTACGAGATTAGTTTTAAACCTCAATAATTGTTATTTAGTGCCAGCTTTGAGCATGAACATTGTATCTGGATCTCGTTTAATGCGAGATGGCTACTCATTTAAATCCGAAAATAATGGTTGTTGTATTTATATGAGAGATATGTTTTATGGTCATGCCCTGCTGGTCAATGGTTTATTTTTACTAAATCTCGAACGTGATGTTACACATATTCATAGTGTGATTATCAAAAGATGTAAGGTTAATAATGATAGTCCCACATATTTGTGGCACTGCCGCCTTGGTCACATTTGTGTCAAACACATGAACAAACTCCATACAGATGGACTTTTGGAGTCTCTTGATTATGAATCATTTGACACATGCGAACCATGCCTCATGGGCAAAATGACCAAGACTCCGTTCTCCGGAACAATGGAGCGAGCAACCAACTTGTTGGAAATAATACATACTGATGTGTGCGGTCCAACGAGCGTTGAGGCTCGCGGTGGCTATCATCATGTCCTCACCCTCACTAACTTAAGTAGATATGGGTATGTCTACTTAATGAAACACAAGTCTGAGACCTTTCAAAAGTTCAAGAAATTTCAGAGTGAGGTGGAGAATCAACGTGACAGGAAAATAAAGTTCTTACGGTCAGATCGTGGAGGAGAATATTTGAGTCACGAGTTTGGTATGCACTTAAGGAAAATGTGGAATTGTTTCACAGCTCACGCCGCCTGGAACACCTCAGCGTAATGGTGTGTCCGAATGTCATAATCGCACTCTATTGGATATGGCGCGATCTATGATGTCTCTTACCGATTTACCGCTATCATTCTGGGGTGATACTTTAGAGACAGCCGCATTCACTTTAAATAGGGCATTGTCTAAATCCGTTGAGACGACACCATATGAATTATGGTTTGGGAAGAAACCTAAGCTGTCGTTTCTAAAAGTTTGTGGGTGCTATGCTTATGTCAAGAAACTTCAACCTGAAAAGCTCGAATCCAAGTCGGAAAAATGCGTCTTCATAGGATACCTTAAGGAAACCATTGGGTATACCTTCTACCTTAGATCCGAAGGCAAGGTCTTTGTTGCCAAGAATGGATCCTTTCTAGAGAAAGAGTTTCTCTCGAAAGAAGTAAGTGGGAGGAAAGTAGAACTTGATGAAGTACTGCCTCTTGAACCAGAAAGTAGCGCAACTCAGGAAGATGTTTCTGTGGTGCCTACACTGAGTAGAGAGGAAGTTAATGATGATGATCATGGAACTTCGGATCAAGTTGCTACTGAACTTCGTAGGTCCACAAAGGCACGTTCCTCACCAGAATGGTACGGCAACCCTGTCCTGGAAATGATGTTGTTGGATAACGGTGAACCTTCGAACTATGAAGAAGCGATGGCGGGCCCGGATTCCAACAAATGGCTTGAAGGCATGAAATCCGAGATAGGATCCATGTATGAAAACAAAGTATGGACTTTGACAGACTTGCCCGATGATCGGAAAGCCATTGAAAATAAATGGATCTTTAAGAAGAAGACTCACACGGATGGTAATGTGACCGTCTATAAGGCTCGGCTTGTCGCTAAGGGTTATCGACAAGTTCAAGGGGTTGACTATGATGAGACTTTCTCACCTGTAGCGAAGCTGAAGTCCATCTGAATCATGTTAGCAATTTTCACATTCTATGATTATGAGATATGGAAAATGGACGTCAAAACGGCATTCCTTAACGGTTTCCTTAAGGAAGAATTGTATATGATGCAGCCGAAAGGTTTTGTCGATCCTAAGAATGCTGACAAGGTGTGCAAGCTCCAGTGCTCCATCTATGGGCTGGTACAAGCATCTCAGAGTTGGAACATTCGCTTTAATGAAATGATCAAAGCGTTTGGGTTTATGCAGACTTATGGAGAAGCCTGTGTTTACAAGAAAGTGAGTGGGAGCTCCGTAGCATTTCTCATATTATATGTGGATGACATACTATTGATGGGAAATGATATAGAACTTTTGGATAGCATAAAGGCCTACTTGAATATATAAGTGTTTTTCAATGAAGGACCTTGGATAAGTTGCTTACATATTAGGCATCAAGATCTATAGAGATAGATCAAGATGCCTCATCGGTCTTTCACAAAGCACATGCCTTGATAAGATATTGAAGAAGTTCAATATGGATCAGTCCAAGAAGGGGTTCTTGCCTGTATTGCAAGGTGTGAAATTGAGCACGGCTCAATGCCCGACCTCGGCGGAAGATAGAGAAAAGATGAGTGTCATCCACTATGCCTCAGCCATAGGGTCTATTATGTATGCCATGATGTGTACCAGACCTGATGTGAACCTTGCCGTAATTTTGGTAGGGATGTACCAAAGTAATCCTGGCATGGAATACTGGAAAGCGGTCAAGAATATCCTGAAGTACCTGAAAGGGACTAAGGATATGTTTCTCATTTATGGAGGTGAAGAAGAGCTCATCGTAAAGGGTTACATCGATGCTATCTACAACATAGATCTGGATGACTCGAAATCACAAACCGGATACGTTTATATTTTGAATGGTGGGGCAGTCAGCTGGTGCAGTTGCAAGCAAAGCGTCATGGCGGGATCTACATATGAAGCGAAGTACATGGCAGCCTCGGAGGCAGCACATGAAGCAATCTGGATGAAGGAGTTCATTACCGACCTAGGAGTTATTTCCAACGCGTCGGGCCTGATGACTCTCTTCTGTGACAACACTGGAGCTATTACCCTTGCCAAGGAGCCTAGATTTCACAAGAAGACCAGGCATATCAAGCGTCGCTTCAACTCCATTTGTGAAAATGTTCAAGATGGAGACATAGATATTTGTAAAGTGCATACGGATCTGAATGTCGCAGATCCATTGACTAAACCTCTTCCACGAGCAAAACATGATCAACACCAAAACTCTATGGGTGTTCGATTCATCACAATGTAACTAGATTATTGACTCTAGTGCAAGTGGGAGACTGTTGGAAATATGCTCTAGAGGCAATAATAAAATGGTTATTATTATATTTCCTTGTTCATGATAATTGTCTGTTGTTCATCCTATAATTGTATTAACCGGAAACCGTAATACATGTGTGAATACATACACAACAACATGTCCCTAGTGAGCCTCTAGTTGACTAGCTTGTAGATCAATAGATGGTTATGGTTTTCTGACCATGGACATTGGATGTCATTGATAACGGGATCACATCATTAGGAGAATGATGTGATGGACAAGACCCAATCCTAAGCATAGCACAAGATCGTGTAGTTTGTTTGCTAAGAGCTATTCTAATGTCAGTATCATTTCCTTAGACCATGAGATTGTGCAACTCCTGGATACCGTAGGAATGCTTTGGGTATACCAAACGTCACAACATAACTGGGTGGCTATAAAGGTACACTACAGGTATCTCCGAAAGTGTCTGTTGGGTTGGCACGAATCGAGACTGGGATTTGTCACTCCGTATGACGGAGAGGTATCTCTGGGCCCACTCGGTAATGCATCATCATAATGAGCTCAATGTGACTAAGGAGTTAGTCACGGGATCATGCATTACGGAACGAGTAAAGAGACTTGCCGGTAACGAGATTGAATGAGGTATTGGGATACCGATGATCGAATCTTGGGCAAGTAACATACTGATGGACAAAGGGAATTGTATACGGGATTGATTGAATCCCCGACATCGTGGTTCATCCGATGAGATCATCGTGGAATATGTGTGAGTCCACATGGGTATCCAGATCCCGCTGTTGGTTAATGGCCAGAGAGATGTCTCGGTCATGTCTGCATGATTCCCAAACCCGTAGGGTCTACATACTTAAGGTTCAATGATGCTAGAGTTGTTATGGGAATTAGTATGTGGTTACCGAATGTTGTTCGGAGTCCCGGATGAGATCCCGGACGTCATGAGGAGTTCTAGAATGGTCCGGAGATGAAGATTTATATATGGGAAGTCCTCATTCAGTCACCGGAAGTGTTCGGGGGTTTACCGGTATTGTACCGGGACCACCGAAGGAGTTCCGGGGGTCCACCTGCCCCGGAGGGCCCTATGGGCTGAATGGAGGGGCACCAAACCCCCATAGGGCCCATGCGCCTAGGGTTGGGGGGAAACCCTAAAGGGGGTGCCGCCCCCCTCTAGATCCATATGGAGGGGGCCGACCCCCATCTCCCTTGCCCCTATATATAGTGGGGAGGTGGGAGGGCTGCCGCACCCTTCCCCTGGCGCAGCCCTCCCCCTCTCCAACACTTCCTCCTCCTTCGTAGTGCTTGGCGAAGCCCTGCCGGAGAACTGCAGGCTCCACCATCACGCCGTCGTGCTGCCGGAGCTCTCCCTCAACTTCTCCTCTCCCCTTGCTGGATCAAGAAGGAGGAGATGTCCCCGGGCTGTACGTGTGTTTAATGCAGAGGCTCCATCCGTTCGGCGCTAGATCGGATCTTCCGCGATGTGAATTGCCGCGAGTACTACTCCATCATCCTGTTCTAGTAACGCTTCCGCTTAGCGATCTTCAAAGGTATGAAGATGCACATACTCTCTCTCTCTCTCTCTCTCTCTCTCTCTCTCTCTCTCTCTCTTGTTGCTAGAATCTCCTAGATGGATCTTGGTGATGTGTAGGAAATTTTTGAATTATTGTCTAAGTGCATCTAGTGCCCCTTAGTGATTTTGGTGTATTGAAGACTTATAGGTTAAGGGACTGATGCGTTTGTGAGTGTACACAGGTCTATAAGTCTATGAGGAGTTTGATATTTACAGAGAAAGTCGACCCCTAAAAATGAAGTTCTTCGACTGAAGACTTTGATATTCTGAAGACTTTCTGAAGACTTTGAAAGTGAAGAAATTGGTGTGACCTTGAAGACTTGATATTCATTTGAGGAACATGAAGCGTGAAGACTTTTGTTTTCGTAGTTTCATTTTCTCTTTCTTGAGTCATAGGAAACACCGTACTGTTAAAGGGGGTCGAGGAAATACTAAGGAAAAATTTCCATGTGATGCTCAACTCAAAATCCTACATCTACCAATCCCTTCGAGTGAAGCCATTGGAAATCTCATACAGTTCAGTCAATTTCTTCAGTGACAGAGACGCAGTTCTTTTGGTCACTGAGGACTTTGCTCTGACTGAGGAGTTAGGAATTCGCCAGTGCGAATTGCCTACACAGTGAGGAACATGATAGCCCTGAGGACTTTGATAGTCAAATTTCCGACCGTTGTTGTGCTGTGCGCCGGCTGTCCCAAAATATCTTATCCACCTAACGGTCATATCATTGAAGGGCATTTATGTCTTATCATGTCGGGCTGCTCCCTAGGCTATAAATAGCCGCCCCCTACAACCACTAGTTGGTTGGCTGCTCCGAGAGAACTTGACACTTGTCATTTGAGAGCAACCCATCCTCCGAGGACTTTGAGCGAAAATCATCAAGTGAGGAAAACCAAAACCAAACCCCCACAAACCCAAAGTGATTGAGCATCACTGAAGAAATTGATCCTGCGTGGATCCGACGCTTGTTACCTTTGAAGACTGTGCTTCTTCCAGACGGTTAGGCGTCAAGGTCTAGAGCATCCAAGAGGAATTGTGGATCACCGAGTGACCAAGTCTGTGAAGGTTTGGAAGTCACCTGAAGACTTACCACGAGTGATTGGACGAGGCCTGCATGGTCTTAGTTCAAGGAGAATACGGTGAGGACTAGGTGTCCTGAGTTGCGGCTCAGTGACTGGGTGTCCGGGACTGCGTGTCCTCGAGTTTAAATACTCGGCCGCTCCAACCAGACGTACAACTGAGACAGCAGTTGGAACTGGTTTACCAAATCATTGTCTTCACCAACTAACTGGTTCTATTTCCTCAACCTTTCCATTTCCTCATTACTGTGTTGAATGTTGTTCATATCTGTGTTTGAAGACTTTGACTGATGACTTTCTCAATTTCCTCAGTTCAATTTCTTCAGTTTGTTTGTCTTCATCTTGTGTTATCCTGTGATTACGCTTTCTGTACTCTGTGCTAGTCCTCATTTCATCATGATGACCATGCTTGTATTCTGTTATGTTTATTTCTGAGTACTTATTCCATTGCTAGTAGTTCTTCAGTAAGGAATTTCCTCACCGGCAAATTCCTCAGTGAAGAATTCATAAAAATCGCCTATTCACCCCCCCCTCTAGTCGATATAACGCACTTTCAATTGGTATCAGAGCAAGGTACTCCCTTGTTCTGTGTGATTTTGGTTTAACCGCCTGGAGTTTCAGTTATGTCGACCGCTGGTATGAAGAAAGTGACATGCCCTATCTTTGACGGTCATGACTATCCCAAGTGGAAGGCCATGATGAGGAAGCGCCTCATGGCAATGAACAGCGAGCTGTGGACCGTCAGTGAGATTGGTCTTACTGATCTATGCAAGATGGCGGGTGCTGATGATATTCGCAAGTACACTCGACTTGACATCATGACGAAGGATATCATCTGTTCCTGCCTATCCAGAGATCAATTCGGACGCATTATGCATCTTGGAAATTCAAAGCTTATCTGGGACCGAATCTCTGATGTCTATGAAGGTCATCGAACCCGTCATGATCCCTAGTTTGAGGACTTCAAGGAATCTCTCAAAACGATGACTTTCGAGCCAGAATCATCACCTTCTGCATCATGTCTCATGGCAGACGGTGCTGAGGTAACCGAATGCTCCTCATCCGAGTTTTGTGATGATAAATCTGATAATGATGAATCTGATGATGATATTGAATCTTGTTATACCAAACTCGTTTGCATTGCCACTAAACAACAAACGGCTTTGGAACAAGTTCAAGACATGCTAGACAAAAGTGATGATATGTTGCGTAAAGAAATGGATCAGTCAAAAGCATTGGGTGAATGTCTTCAGAGAATTCACTCCAAGTTTGACGCCCTTCAAGATCAACATAATACTCTCTTGACTGATCATGAGAAGATTTCTTCTGAATCTCTTCAAAGAAAGGAAGATCTTGAACAGCTAAGAATGTGTTATGAGGATCTTCAGAAGGAGCGCGATTCATTACTAGCTCAACAAATCAGCGCTTCTCAGGAAGAATTTGTTCCTCCATGCTTAAAGAGCATTGAACGTGAATCTGCTAATTCTTCACCTGAATGTTCAAATGCTTCAACTGTTACAAATTCTTCATCTGCCTCTGCTATCATTAATTCCTCATCTGAGGACATTGCTAGTATCACTGACAATGCAGGGCTGAAGGAATTGTACATGACAGGCATGTACAAAAGCCTCAAAGGGCATCAGACTCTTTGTGATGTGCTTAAAAAGCAGATCCTCAACAGAAACCCTAGGAAAGAGGGTATTGCCTTTGAGAGGAAACTCAATGCTGATGGAACATATTGGAAGCCTGAGCAGTACACCAAAACCTCATGGGTTGCTGCAAAGGGACCTCCAGTTGGTCCATCTAACTTATCTGGCTTTACATGTGCATCTCCTCATTCTTCTGATGAGTCATTTGACTCCAACTATAAATTGTTCAAAAATCAGAATGGTGAAGTATTTGCTAGATATGTTGGCACTAACTGCAGGAACGGTTCCCCTATGAAGAAAATCTGGGTTCTGAAAAGTTATGTTGAAAGTCTTCAAGTGAATGTCCTCATGACACCACCAGTGAAGAACAGGAACCCCAGATCAAATTCTTCATATGGACCAAATTCTTCATATGGATCCAAGTCCTCATACGGACCAAATTCCTCACAAGGATCAAAGTCCTCATATGATTATCATCGTGCTAACAACTCTGTCTCGCAGGGTAGAGCTAAGGGCCATGAATATGTGCATTATTCTTCAAATCATTATGTTCATAAGTCCTCGAAGAATTTCTCTACTTATTCATATGCTTACCCTAACCCCTCTTATGTGAAACGAACTGGTTTGGCATCTTTGCCACCTTTCTCATATGGTGCTCGCAGAGTGATAAATTCTTTGCCACCCCTCCAGATGTGGGTGGTGAAGAAAAAGAACTAATTTCTTCTGTATGGTCAGGTCTCCAGACGTGTTTTAACGTCTGAAGAATTTGCTAGGGACCTGACAAAATGCCTGAAAGGATGCAGGCGAATCATGATGAAATGAACTTTCATTTCACACTTCCTCATAGTGCTATATCTGTTTACTGCTTGATGAAATTCATCTAATGAACTTGATATCATATTCTTCACTGATGAAGCATATGAGATTGTAAGCTACACTAATTCATCTGCAGGATGATCAACCCAAAACTACTGAATGGGTCCTCGATAGTGGATGTACAAATCACATGACTGGTGACAAGAATCTATTGATGGATGCTCCCTTATCACCGTCACCTCTGAAGCATATCATCTTTGCTGACAAAGGCAAAAGTCAGGTATTGGGTCTTGGTAAGGTTGCAATCTCTAAGGATAAACACATGGACAAAGTCATGCTTGTTGAGTCCTTAGGATACAATCTCATGTCAGTCTTAATGCTTTGTGATCTTGATATGGTTGTTGTCTTTGGCAAGTATCGCTGTGTTGTGATTATGGAAGCTGACAATTCCAAAGTCTTCGAAGGCTTTAGGAGAGGAGATTTGTATATTGTTGATTTCTCTACAGGACCACAACCAGCCGTGTGCCTACTTGCAAAAGATTCAGAAGGTTGGCTATGGCATCGACGACTTGGTCACGCAGGCATGAGAAATTTGAACACGCTTGTGAAGAAGAAGCATGTCATTGGCATTGAGAATGTAAAATTCCTCAAGGATCACTTATGCGGAGCCTGTGAAGCGGGAAAAATGACCAAGGCCAAGCATCCAGCAAAGACTATCATGACCACTACTCGTCCATTCGAATTGCTTCACATGGACCTCTTCGGACCTAATCATTACTCAGCAGTCACTAATGATGCATCTCTATATGGTTTTGTCATTGTTGATGATTATTCTCGATATACATGGGTACACATTGTTACTTACAAACATGAAGTGCAGGAAGTCTTCAAACGATTTTCCTTGAGGGCTTCAACCAACTTTGGTGTGAAGATCAAGCATATCAGAAGTGACAATGGAACTGAGTTCAAGAATTCTGGTCTTGATGCCTATCTTGATGAACTTGGTATTACTCATGAGTTATCTGCTCCCTATACTCCTCAGCAAAATGGCGTCGTGGAGAGCAAGAACAGAACTCTTGTTGAGATGGCTCGCACTATGCTTGATGAATACAAAACGCCTCAGCATTTTTGGATTAATGCAATTGATACTGCGTGCCACATCATCAACAGAGTATATCTTCAAAAATTCTTCAAAAAGACGGCCTATGAACTCCTCACTGACAAGAAACCCAATGTGAGTTATTTCAAAGTCTTCGGTGCTAAATGTTGGATTAGAGATCCTCACCACAACTCTAAATTTGCACCGAAAGCACATGAAAGTTTTATGCTTGGTTACGGAAAGGACTCGCACACCTACAGAGTCTTCAACATTGTTCTTCACAAGATTGTTGACACTGTAGATGTGCGGTTCGATGAAACTAATGGCTCGCAAAGAGAGCACCTACCTTCTGTGTTAGATGAACCAACACCTGAGGAGTCTATCAAGTTCAAGGCAACTGAGGATATCATTCCTACTGAAGAATCTGCTGAAGAATTCATTCCAGTTCATGAAGAACGTCGAGCTGATGCACCTGAAGAAAATCCTGAGGAAAATGGTGCTGAAGAAAATGCTGATCAAATTCCTCAGCGACAACCAGCTCATCCTCGCGTTGCAAAAGAAGTGCAAGTGGAGAAGATCATCGATGACATTAGAGCGCCAGGTCCTCTCACACGCTCAAAAGCTTCACATTTATCTAACTTTTGTGGGCACTATGCTTTTGTCTCTATCACAGAGCCCACTAAGGTAGATGAAGCATTTCTGGAGCCGGAGTGAATTCAGGCTATGCAAGAAGAATTACATCAATTCGAGCTTAACAATGCCTGGGACTGGTCAACCATCCAGATCCTCGCAAGCATAATATCATTGGCACAAAGTGGATCTACCGCAACAAGCAAGATGAAAATGGCCTTGTGGTGAGGAATAAGGCACGACTAGTAGCTCAAGGCTACACACAGGTTGAAGGAATTGATTTCGATGAAACTTTTGCACCTGTTGCTAGACTTGAGGCTATTCACATATTACTTGCCTATGCTAACCATCATGATATCATATTATATCAAATGGATGTGAAAAGTGCATTCCTCAATGGTAAGCTTGAGGAAGAAGTATATGTTGCTCAACCCCCAGGTTTTGAAGATCCAAAGAATCCTGACAAAGTCTTCAGACTTAATAAGGCCCTCTATGGCCTCAAGCAAGCCCCTCGGGCGTGGTATGATACATTGAAGGAATTCTTCGTGAAGAATGGCTTCACACCCGGTTCACTCGACCCTACTCTCTTTACTAAATCTTATGATGGTGAACTGTTTGTGTGCCAAATATATGTTGATGATATTATCTTTGGCTGTACTGACCAACGTTACAGTGATGAATTTGCCTATATGATGAGTGAAGAATATCAAATGTCTATGATGGGAGAGTTGAAATTCTTCTTAGGTCTTCAAATTCGTCAGCAGCACAATGGCATATTCATATCTCACGAGAAATACCTCAAAGATGTACTGAGGAAATTCGGCATGCAAGATTGCAAAGGCGTCAAAATTCCTATGCCCACAAATGGCCATCTATGCACTGATGAAAATGGTATTGACTTCGATCACAAGGTATACCGCTCCATGATTGGTTCTTTACTGTACTTATGTGCATCTAGGCCAGATATAATGCTTAGTGTTTGCATGTGTGCCCGATTTCAAGCTGCACCGAAGGAATCACACCATAAGGCTGTGAAGCATGTACTTCGATATTTAGCTCACGCACCAACACTAGGATTATGGTACCCCAAGGGCTCTGCTTTTGATCTCATTGGATATTCTCACTCTGACTATGCTGGTGATCGTGTGGACCGCAAGTCAACATCTGGCACTTGTCATTTCCTCGGACGATCTTTGGTCTGTTGGTCCTCGAAGAAACAGAACTGCGTATCACTATCTACTGCTAAAGCTGAATACATTGCTGCTGGCTCTTGCTGTGCTCAACTGCTTTGGATGAAGCAAACCCTCAAGGACTATGGCGTCAACGTGAAGAATGTGCCTCTCCTCTGCGACAATGAGAGTGCCATCAAGATTGCTCACAACGCAGTTCAGCACTCGAAGACAAAGCACATTCAAATTCGTCATCATTTTCTTCGTGATCATGTGTTGAAGGGCGACATCTCCATCGAGCACGTGAAGACTGAAGAACATCTAGCTGATATCTTCACTAAGCCCTTGGATGAGAAGATATTTAGCAAGTTGCGGTGTGAGCAAAATATCTTAGAATCTTTGAATGTTCTTTGAAAAGGACACACATCCTAACACTTATGCAAAATTGATGACTTAGATGTGCAACACATGAAGAAACGTTTTTCTTCAATCAATGAAGAATAACACTCTAAGTGTGAATAAATTAATGAAGAATTTGATTCTCAGAACCCTACGACAATTGTACGCGGTGTCTGAAATCATCATTCTTATACGGTGGGTCACGCCACCACAAAAAGTTGAAAATCTTCAATTTGAGTTTTTTTTCTCAGTTTTGAAATTCTTCAGTTTCTCAAATTCTTCAACTTTGCAAAATCTTCACTGGTTCCGTCGTTTTTCTTCATTGGCTATACATATATATGAGTTTATGTCCTCTACAGCATTCACTTATGGCTATTTCTTCAAGTTGTGTTTTCTGCTAAGTGAATGTGATCGGACCCTTCCCCCTCTATGCTATACTCAACCCAATCTATTCACAAATTCTTCATATGCGTTCTATTTGAAACTCGTTCAAAGTCTTCACTGTGTCCTTGTCAGCTGAAGAAATTGCGAACGAAACTTTAAAACAAATCTTATCCAGATTTTCGGTTTTGCCGCTCAAACCGTTCCGCATCCCACGATGCATTATTTTATTCACCCACGACCTTACATGATCTCATCTGCACAGTACGTGGGTGACACATGTCGCGTGAAGGAGAAAGGGCAGGGGCATGTTCGTCCCAAAATCTTCGGGCGAACAGTTTTTACCGTGGCTATAAATACCCCTCTCCCCTTCCTCACTTCATTTACTCCGCTCGGTCGCTGTCCTTCGTTCGAGCTCCTCAAACCCTAGCGCCGCCGCTACTCCATCGTCGCCGGTGAGGAAGAGCTTCACTGCCTCGACCTCGTCGCCGTCGTACTCGCGCCGGTTGCGGAAATCTTCACTCCGCCGCCGCCGTAATTGTTTCCCTCTGCCAAGTTAGGGCGTGGGAGATCTAACCTGACGAACTTCGCATTCGTTCTTCTCAGTTCGTCGTGTTCTTCATTTCGGGTAATTAAAAGTTACTTTTATTACTCACTTTGATTCTCAAGCTTTCCTAAAAATCATCAAAGGTGTTTGTCTTCAAATCCTCACACATATGAACACCTCACGGATCGTATGATCTTAAACTATTTCTCTAAGCAATCATTTTCTTCAAGATTCCTCAATTGTGTGGATCTTCGATCTATACAACTCTGGAACCTGAGACAAAACGCTTGGTGAAATTCCTCAAGGCTCATTTGGTCAAATTCCTCAAAACTTGTCTTTTCGAAAAATCTTTTGAGAACGCATATGACCTCTCCAAATTCCTCGCACCTACACTCTGTTCACAGGTACTCATGTCCGCTGCTGAATCACTAGGTTCTCATCAACTTAACTCATTTGCAGCGTTCCTCGAAGAAAAATTGCATACTTCTTCAGAGTGTTCAATTGTTCAAATTCCTCATCTGAAGAATATGGCTGAAGGAAAGAGACCGCAGAAAGGAGGAAAGAGGCCTGAGGTCATGACTGCTTTCGAGATCCCTGATGAAATCTATAAGGACTATTGCACACCTGATGAAGCCAAGTTTGGCAAAGAAAACAAGAATCAGCGAAAGTTGCGCATTCAGAGGATTGAACAGAGATGGGCAAGAGAATGGAGGGAGTACAGATATGTGACTCCAAAATACATGAAGAAATTCGCCCTCAATCCTCCGTGCCCAAGAGCTCCGTTGGCACCTGGCCAAGTAGCTGATCCCACTAGCATCAAAAGTGGTGAGGACTTTCCTGAAGGATGGGCAAAGCGCCAAGCCAAACTGGCAAGGCAAGCCAAGGAGGCTGTGAAGAAATTTAATGAGGATTCTGCCGCTGCTGCTGTTGCTGAGACCTCGGTCAGACCGAGGAAATCAATGCCAAAGAAGCCTGCTCGCAAGCCAAGTGCTTCACCGACAGCGCCCTCACAGCCCAGTTCCTCAGCTATGCCCTCATGATAAATTCCTCAGACTACTACAGCTCCATCGAAGTCCTCAGCTCCTGTGCATCTGGCTACATGCCAAAGGACTACTGGTTTCTCAATTGCTTCTGGTGTCTCAGCAAGTTCCTCAGCTGCACCAAAGTCCTCATCAGGCCCCAAACTGTTGAAGACTAAAGCAACAGCTGGACGCGGTCCTCGGCCAAGTCCAAAGAAGAAGCAAGTCGCGTTCCATGTGCCCTCTGATGATGAAGCTTCTGATGATGAACTTGCAGATATCATCAGAGATCGACAAGTGAAGGCCGCTAGAGCCAAAGGCACATCTGTGCCACTGCTTTTGGATCCGAGGAAAATCCTCGATTACATTGACCTCTGACACAAGGATCCAAACACCCCCATGCCTGATCTTCCTCTGACTCCTGGTCAAAGTCACATGATTACCCATTTCATCACTCAAGAGAAATGGAAATTTGAGAAGGCAAGAGAGATAAAGAGAGCTCAATATAGAAAGGAGAAGCTCCTGAAGAAAAATGTTGTCAGAATGACACATGAGGAACTTCTCAAGGCTCAGTCTGAAATTCAAGCCCTCAGCAAAGACTTCGATGCATACTATGCTGATTGGCAAGGAGCCAAAGTGAGATTCGTCGATCTGACGAAGAAATTCACGAATGTTGCAGCCCCATCGCAACAAGAAAATCTTCAGGCTGCAGACTCTGCTCAGCCTGCTGAAGAACATGCCAGCACCGCTGATGACTTTCAGCCTGCTGATGAAAATGTAAGTTCCAGGGCTGATGACTCCATTCCAGCCGCTGAAGAAATTGCCAGGGCATCCACTAGTGGTGCGCCTGAAGAAACTGAAGAGATCAGGGAAACTGCACCAGTTGCGCCTGAAGAAAATCAACCAGATTCCTCAGCTCCTCCTGCGCCTACACCAACTCCAATTCTTCCTTCTGCCTATGAGGTGAAGAAGACCAAGGCTGCAGAGCGAGCTACAGTGAAGAAAAGGAAGGCATCAGCTGCGTCAAATTCTTCGGCTGCGAAGAAAATGAAGCCAATGACCAGCTCTTTTGAAAATCCCATTGATGTTGTTCCAATTTCCTCCATGTCATCAAAGGAAATTGTTCCTTATGGAGAAGACTACAAGATCCCAAGCGGATCCGATGAAGAAAATCATTCTGCTGCTACGTCAGAGCAGCTTGATGAAGAAATTGAAGTGGAAGCAATCCCTTCAATGCCAATCATTTCCTCACCTATGCCTCAGTTCACAGCTGAAGAGGCTGGTGTTGAGGAAATTGAAATTGAAGATGAGGATGTGGATATTGGATGCACCACACCAGTGATGACTGATGACTTTTGGGAAAGTCAGCATCCCAATACTCCTCCATTCACACCTATCCAACAAATTCCTCAGTCCCCGGCAACAACAGTTTAGATGGGCTCTGAAGAAACTCATCCCACTCCCTCTGTTCATGAAGAAATTCCAGCCGCTAGTGCTGAAGAACCTGTTGTTGCTGATCCTCAAGTTGCACAAGAAGAGGAATCAGAAATTCCTCAGCCTGAAGAACCTGAGCTCGCGATTCCTGAGGTTGTGCTGCAAATCACTGACACTCCTCTGCCCAAGCCGAAGAATCCGTTCTCAAGCAAGCAAAAGTTCAAGGCTGAAGACTTCTTTTCGGAGCATGTGTTCTTCACTGACTATAATCCATATGACTCTGCTCGCATAAGGAAGAGGCGTTTCTGGACTGCTAGTCAAGCCAACTTCTATTCCTCAGTGCTCTTTGACAAGGACAAAATCTTCGATCATGAACATATTCCTCATGTGGATATGGAATCTCTGCCATGCTTCGAGCCAGTCCTCAGTGTTATTCACGATGCAGGACTACTCAATTTCAGCACTGATATTTGCGATTGGAATGAAGAACTCATTCTTCAGTTCTACGCTACACTGCATATCACCGGAGATGCCGAAGATGTCAATTCATGGGTGTTGGATTGGATGACCGAAAACACTCACTACAAGGCACCAGCAACTGAATTACTTCGTGTCCTTCCTCTTGATCCTCCCCATGACAGTGCACGTTGCATCTACAATGACCCTGAACTGACAAATCATTATATGCAAGTGCTCATGAAGCCTTTGAAGCCAGGGCAGGCCCCACGAACCAAATTCCTCGTCAAGGAATTGCTCTATGTGCCTCGGACTATCTATCACATTCTGACGAAAACAATGAGTCCTATCAAAGGCCACGACTCCAATGATGAAGAAGTCGTTGGCATCATGAAGAATATGCTTTTCAACATCATTCATGGCGTTCCCGTCAACTTCCATGATTTCTTCATGAGGACTCTGGCAAATGTTGCTATGTCACCATTCGAGCTGAAGCCCTATGCACCTTGGATTATGAGATTCATAAGGGCTAGATCTTCACTGAATTACAAAGCTGACACTCTGAACCACGGTAGCTACTTGCCTCCCATTGAAGTCCTCAAACGGCCAGTTTCATCATCTGATGACAAAGGCAAGGCTGCTGCTGTGATCGATGAAGGCACTCGTCCATTGGATGGTCAATTTCGTCTGGCTACATCTTACTCAACCAATGACGACTCTGCCACACATGACACTGCCGCAAATACTTCAGCCAAGCAAAATCCTCAAGCAACAGCACCCAGGGTGATGACTAATCGTGAGTTACTCCTCAGTCTTCATCAGAAGGTTGATCGCAATCACAACTGGGTAAAGCGTCAGTTTGGTGCAATTCTTCACAACCTAACCTCAACACATAATGCAGTGAAGAAGAACCACTACTACCTTCATGAAACCCTCAACCGCACCTGGGCTGTTCTCACTCATATTTATAGCACTGAAGAACTGAAGACTATGAGTCTTAAGGAAGAATTTGACTGGTCTGCACCTCCTCCGAAGAAATTCAAGAGGGTCAAAGTTCCTCCACTGGTGGCCAGCTCTTATTCTTCATCGCGTGACACTGATGAATATGAAGATTTGGACGACACTGCGGCAGGCCCTGCTACAACAAACAACCCCGACAACGTTGGCGCTCCTCCATCGACTTGAAATTCTTCAGGGGCGTTAGTCCTCAGTTTCGATCCTTTTGGTCATTTGATGACAAAGGGGGAGAAATCTGAGTTAGTCTTCAAGCGGGTCTATACTAAGGGCGTTTTTTTTCTTAAGTTACAACTCTCGTTCTTCCGAAACTTTTATTGGATCGAGTTGTAATCTTAAACCCGATGGTGCTCTGATACTTTTGGATGGTGCTCTGACTTTTGATGCACTATGATCTGATACTTTTGATGTGATATTCTGCATGCTTATTCCTCGTTAATATTATTGCACGCATGCTGAATTACATCAGGCACCATATTTCATCATGCATTTCAAATTCTTCATATTATATATCAAATGCGTGTATGAATTACAAGATATAGGGGGAGATCTCCATGATTCAACTCTTCAAATGTGCATTGCCTCAAAAGCAAATTCCTCACTATGCACATCTTCAGGGGGAGTTCTTCTATATCTTGCAATCAAATTCCTCAATATCAGTACTTACACTTCATATATTTATCCCCGTTGAAAACTTAACCTATGTTGTCATCAATCACCAAAAAGGGGGAGATTGTAAGTGCATCTAGTGCCCCTTAGTGATTTTGGTGTATTGAAGACTTATAGGTTAAGGGACTGATGCGTTTGTGAGTGTACACAGGTCTATAAGTCTATGAGGAGTTTGATATTTACAGAGAAAGTCGACCCCTAAAAATGAAGTTCTTCGACTGAAGACTTTGATATTCTGAAGACTTTGAAAGTGAAGAAATTGGTGTGACCTTGAAGACTTGATATTCATTTGAGGAACATGAAGCGTGAAGACTTTTGTTTTCGTAGTTTCATTTTCTCTTTCTTGAGTCATAGGAAACACCGCACTATTAAAGGGGGTCGAGGAAATACTAAGGAAAAATTTCCATGTGATGCTCAACTCAAAATCCTACATCTACCAATCCCTTCGAGTGAAGCCATTGGAAATCTCATACAGTTCAGTCAATTTCTTCAGTGACAGAGACGCAGTTCTTCTGGTCACTGAGGACTTTGCTCTGACTGAGGAGTTAGGAATTCGCCAGTGCGAATTGCCTACACAGTGAGGAACATGATAGCCCTGAGGACTTTGACAGTCAAATTTCCGACCGTTGCTGTGCTGCGCGCCGGCTGTCCCAAAATATCTTATCCACCTAACGATCATATCATTGAAGGGCATTTATGTCTTATCATGTCGGGCTGCTCCCTAGACTATAAATAGCCGCCCCCTACAACCACTACTTGGTTGGCTGCTCCGAGAGAACTTGACACTTGTCATTTGAGAGCAACCCATCCTCCGAGGACTTTGAGAGAAAATCATCAAGTGAGGAAAACCAAAACCAAACCCCCACAAACCCAAAGTGATTGAGCATCACTGAAGAAATTGATCCTGCATGGATCCGACGCTTGTTACCTTTGAAGACTGTGCTTCTTCCAGACGGTTAGGCGTCAAGGTCTAGAGCATCCAAGAGGATTGTGGATCACCGAGTGACCAAGTCTGTGAAGGTTTGGAAGTCACCTGAAGACTTACCACGAGTGATTGGACGAGGCCTGCGTGGTCTTAGTTCAAGGAGAATACGGTGAGGACTGGGTGTCCTGAGTTGCGGCTCAGTGACTGGGTGTCCGGGACTGCGTGTCCTCGAGTTTAAATACTCGGCCGCTCCAACCAGACGTACAACTGAGACAGCAGTTGGAACTGGTTTACCAAATCATTGTCTTCACCAACTAACTGGTTCTATTTCCTCAACCTTTCCATTTCCTCATTACTGTGTTGAATGTTGTTCATATCTGTGTTTGAAGACTTTGATTGAAGACTTTCTCAATTTCCTCAGTTCAATTTCTTCAGTCTGTTTGTCTTCTTCTTGTGTTATCCTGTGATTACGCTTTCTGTACTCTGTGCTAGTCCTCATTTCATCATGATGACCATGCTTGTATTCTGTTATGTTTATTTTTGAGTACTTATTCCGCTGCTAGTAGTTCTTCAGTAAGGAATTTCCTCACCGGCAAATTCCTCAGTGAAGAATTCATAAAAATCGCCTATTCACCCCCCTCTAGTCGATATAACGCACTTTCATATTGCTACGTTCCCCAACAGCAATCGGTGCCACCAAAGCGAGGTTTTGCCCTAACATTGCATATCAATCGCTCCAGATGTTTCCATTTGGTCCCAATGAGACCTTCAATGTTCATATCTTTTACACAAGTCGGTACCACCGAGATTTTTGATCGGTGCCACCGAGTTGGGTCAAATGTGTGTAACGGTTGGATTTCGTGCGGAGGCTATATATACCCCTCCACCCCCTCTTACCTAGTGAGAGAGCCATCAAAACATGACTACACTTCA
Organism: Triticum dicoccoides; assembly: GCF_002162155.2. Lineage (NCBI taxonomy): Eukaryota > Viridiplantae > Streptophyta > Magnoliopsida > Poales > Poaceae > Triticum > Triticum dicoccoides. The sequence goes on from NC_041385.1 coordinate 247,409,817, forward strand.
CCGTTTATTTTCTGAGAGAGAACCACGTATTCATGTGTTGAGATCAAGAGATTCCATTCCAACCATTTGAACCTTGATTTCTAGCCTCCCCCAAATTGCTTTCCACTCAAATCCTTCTTTCACCATAGCCAAATCAGCGAGGGAGAGTTGAGTGTTGGGGAGACTATCATTTGAAGCACAAGAGCAAAGAGTTCATCATCTACACACAATCTATTACCTTTTGAAGAGTGGTGTCTCCTAGATTGGTTAGGTGTCGCTTGGGAGCCTCCGACATGCAACTGTTACCCTCCGTGGGTTGAAGTCTCCATCAACGTGGACATATGATAGCACCACCTATTGGAAGCACGCAAAAACCTCCACGTCTCCATTGCGTTTGCTCATTCCAATTCCCATCTCTTTTACATTCTTACACTTGCATGCTTTACTCTTCCGTTGCCTATACTCATGCCATGCTTGTGTAAAATGTATTGTGTGCTCTTTAACATGTGCTAAACTCAACCTTAACTTGAAGAATTGTAAAAACTGCTACTTTTACTTGTTAAGGGTCTAATCATATAACACCCCCAAGGGTTAACTACAATGACCACATCCTAATCATGCCATGCCATCTAATTTTTACTAAACCAAAATGCTACTAGTCTAAAACCAAACTTAAATTTAAGTTCAAAATAAATCAAATTATTATCTCTTCAAATACGAAAAGTAAAGTGTTCATATTTTTGTAAATAATCAGTAGGTAATTGTCATGAAGGAATCAACATTAATTGAAATATTTAAATGAACTTAATTAGTTAAAATAGTGCCAAAATATCAATATTTAAGCCGTTTTCGTTTAATAAAAATTCAAATGAAAACATTTTGTCTCCAAACTTTTTCTGGTAGTGCTAAATATTGCTTGGTAGTTATTGAACCAAGTCTCATATTTTGCAAAAGTGAATTGGTGGCCAGACATTTTACAAAATAAAAGAGAATTAAAAGGGCAGCAAATAAAAAGAGAAAATAAAAAAAGACCCTATACACTATGGCCCAACCGCGCTACAGGCTGGCCCGGCCAGCGAACGCCGGCCTTTCCCCTACCTCTCACCAGCGACAGGGAAAGGCCGACGCCATGGCCAGCGCCCGAACCCCCCTCGCCATTGTTGCACCGTGGAGTGGATAAGACCACTCCCGACCGTCTCTCTCCCCCACGAACCCTAGTTCCTCACTCCCCCCTCCCTCGCATCGCTTCTTTCTTCCCCGCGCAAAGCAGACGCTGCCGTCGCCATGGCACTGCCGTAGGCGTAGCCCCCGGCCTCCCCTCGCCAAGCCAGCATGACCAGGAGGTACCCTCGCGGTCGTCTTCGCCTTCTCCGCCACTGGACCGAGGCCGAGGTGCCTCTCGAAAGTGAAAAAAAAGATGTGTTTCTTTGATTCCGCGAGAGACATGGCCTGGCTCTCGAAAACGGGAAAAACACGTTTTTTTTCAGTGAGAGGCACAGTTTTGCTTCCGCGAGAGGCACGGCTGTCCGTGCCGGGCTCGCGTCCGACGAAAAAACCGTGCCCCTCGCAAATAAAAAAAATGCATTTTCATTTTTTCCTTCCGTTAGAGGCACGACTTTGCTTTCGTGAGGGGCACAAATTTCTTCTGTGAGAGGCACGGCTGCCTCTCGAAAACGAAAAAACATATTTTCTTTTTTTTCTCCTTCCGCGAGAGGCACATATTTGCTTCTACGAGAGGCACGGTCGTGCCTATTGAAAACGAAAAAAATGTGTTTCCTTTTTTTTTTCCTTTCGTGAGAGCCACAGTTTTGCTTCCGCGAGAGGCAAGGATTTGCTTCCGCAAGAGACACAGCCGTGCCTCTCGGAAACGCCTTTCGAAAAGGAAAAGAAATGTGCTCCCAGTTCTGTTTTTTGTCCAGTTTTCGTGAAAAAAAGTTCGTCAAACCAATCAATCTAGTTTTGAAGATCTTGACGCGAGAAATCCAATGATGAAAACAATTTGAGATTTAGACACACAATTTAAGAGATAAATGTTTTGAATAAACGGATCTACGAAAAAAAGGAAAACTGCCTGTTATGACAAGTGATGCACATGCCGCGTGCCATTTGTCGCAATTGAGGCAGAGTGAAAATTAGTGAAAATGATAGTGCTCTGATTTCGTTTCGCCGGCCTATGTGTGTATTTGGAGAGGATACCGGGCCCAAAGTCCCAATACTAAACTCCGACCCGGTTGGTTTGGTCTCCAGGCCTGTTCAAAACACGGTACCCCGCGTCACGAATGCACGAAGTCCGGCCACTGTCCGGCAGTCACCACCCCCGCCGCATGCCGCCGCTGCCGCCTCTGCCCCTAGCGCTACACCGCGCGTTCTCCCTGCTCAACCGACTCGATTCCCCGCGCCACCTCCTGCAGGCGCACGCCTTCCTCCTCCCCCGCGGCGGCCACCGCAACGCGCGACTCCTCTCGGCGCTCCTCCTCGCCTCTCTCCGCCTCCCTCTCCGTCCCCACGCCCTCGCGCTCCTCCGCCGAACACACCCCTCCGTGTCCCTCAACGCTGCCGCCCGGATTCCCCACCTGCGTGGCACTCTCGGCCCGCAGCTCCACTCCGTTGTCGTCCGTGCCGGGCTCGCCTCCGACGCGCACGTCTCGGCCAGCTTCATCCAGGCCTACTTCTCCTGTGCCTGCGCAGCCTCCGCACGCAGTGTGTTCGATGAAACGGTCCACAAGGACATCTTTTGCTGGAACGTCACCATCTCGGGGTATGTCAAGTCCGGGGACCTGGTCTGTGCGCGTGAGCTGTTCGATGTTATGCCACAGAGGAACGTCGTGTCGTGGACGACCTTGATCGGAGCATATGCGCAGATGAAACGGCCAGCAGAGGCAGTTGAGGTGTTCCGGAGGATGCAGGTTGAGGAGGGCATCGAGCCTGATGGGATAGCAATGCTGTCGGTGTTGTCGGCTTGTGGGGATCTCGGAGCGGTTGATTTGGGGGAATGGGTGCACAGGTTCGTGGTGAAGCGGGGGTTATGCTGGCATATACCGCTGATGAACGCCATAATTGACATGTACCTCAAATGCGGGTGTGTTGCCAAGGCGGTGGAGGTGTTTGAGGGTATGGGGCAGAAGAGCATTGTGACTTGGACGACGTTGATCGCTGGATTTGCTTTGCATGGCCTTGGTTTGGAAGCTGTTGATATGTTCCGCCGGATGGAAAGGGAGAATGTGGCACCAAATGACATTACTTTTCTTGCCATCCTGTCAGCATGTAGCCACATTGGACTGACTGATTTGGGTCGCTGGTATTTCCAAATCATGGTATCTCAGTACAGGATTAAGCCACGAGTTGAACATTATGGATGCATGGTCGATTTACTTGGCCGTGCTGGTTGTTTGATGGAAGCTCGAGACTTAGTTAAGGACATGCCTTTCAAGGCAAATGCAGCAATATGGGGGGCTCTTCTTGCCGCTGCTCGGACCCATGGTGATGCTGACCTTGGGGAACAAGCCCTGTTGCATCTAATTGAGCTTGAGCCTCACAATAGTGGGAACTATATTCTCCTGTCAAACATTTATGCAGAACAGGAGAGGTGGGATGAAGTGAGAAAACTTCGGAAGGCAATGAGAGACGGGGGCTTAAGAAATGTACCAGGGGCAAGTTCTATTGAAGTTGATGGTGTGGTTCATGAGTTCACTTCCAGAGATGGATCACATCCTTGCTTACATAAGATACGTAAAGTATTGTGTGAGATCACCGCTGACATGAAATCCATTGGTTATGTCGCCGTGCTCCCTGAAGCACCGCATGATATTGAAGAAGGGTAAGACTGTAAGAGCATTAAGTAAGAGCATTCTTCGAAGAGTATATCGGTTTGTGTGTACGAAAGGTCCAAATTCAGATAGCTGATCCTTGATGGTGTAATCGTTGGCTTGTTATATGAGAGATTTGTTCTCATGATGCGAACTAACCAAGCCTGTGAGCTTTGGCTACAGGTAAGGGTAAGGGTATCATCTATTAACTAACAAGAGCCCCTTACCTGCTGTTAAGTGATCAGTTGTTTCCCTTGGCTTTGAATTTTAGCTAAGAATATGTAGCATAGTACCTTAAGTTACTGTTCTGGCCTTATGGCATGCATTACTTTGACATGTAACTAAATCAGCTAGCTAAATACGACCACTGAATTAATATAGTGCAGTTTCATCTGTACACACTTTAACAGTTGCTGTTTCAGGATATGTCAAATTTCTCATTCATAGTTTGTTCACTCAAACACTTTTTTTTACAACTTCCACTATATTCCTAGAACAATCCATCTGGCATCAAACCAACTGTTGCAGCAATGCAGCATCAGATCAGCAATTCACCTGCTGCAGTGACAAACCGGCAGTACAATTCCTAAAGTAGTGTACTCTCAAAAGTGAGTACTACCTCTTAAAATGACGACATTACAGTTACTTCAAAGTATCAAGCTTTGAAAGAACTCGTGCTCTAATCCAAGGTTGACAATGCCTAATCCTAGACGAACACAGCCCCATGCTGTTTGGAGAGCTTGAAAGAACTTTTTCAGTTTTCCTGTGCAAAACAATAAAATAAGTAAACATATAGCCTCTGTAGGGACTATATGTACATTGAAAGAAGTGCAGAAGTGGAAATTTAGGCCACTAAAATTAATAAACATTTATGCTAATTGTGCAGTTTGTGTTATATAATAATATGGTAACATCACAAAGATTTACATCATTACTTCTGTTAAGGCGACAACAACACAGTTAGCTTTTGTAGTATAACCTAACTGTATCCCATCACTGTTTTCTTAGTTATTATGTATAAACTACTCCCTCCATGGAACGGAGGGAGTATTATCCTCTTAGGACTTGATTTTGCTGAATTCACTGTTCTTCCTTCACAGGAAAGTCTAAACAACATCCTTAGATAGCAATCATAAAGTCTCGTGTTAATTTGAATTTCTTTCTATTATTGTCCATAACTCAAGCTCCAGAAGGCTTATTCTAGTTTCACTCTGGGATGGTGACTCTGTAGCTCAGTTATTTGTTTGAACAGTGAACAGTGAAGCTCACAACTTTGCCATAGGTTTTTTCAACAGTCCACTATCTAGCAGCAGTTGCATTAAACCACACATGGTCTATGAGTTTTTTTTTAAGTTTGTCTTAGTGATGATCTTCTTTGATTTATTTTGCCTTCGCTGCGCTCGAGTACTTTTGCAGTAAAAGTACTATAAGAACCATATTACCATCTGCAGGTTTCGCTGTGTTTCCTCAATCTGCCTTATCATTGCTAAATGAAGATGGTGGGTATGAGGGAGAAAACAGTTCTAGACCACACATAATTTAATTTAAACCATCTGCAGGTGTTTGTAATCACTTGAATAGATGTGAACGCAGCAAAGTTTGTTTATGTTAATGCATATGAAAGCGTTAAGTGACTGGAGTTTTGATCTTTTTGCCCACTTTTGTTTTCTAAATAATCTACTTCTGTATATGCATACTCTAATTTTGTTTATGCCAAGCCATTCTCCTATGTTGATTCCAAGTTTATAAGATATAACATCAACCGATCCAGATATCACTGGATGTATAATGCCCTTTTGTCGCCAAATAAATTATTCCCAAAGCACATTCTCCAATGGTAGACAACATTACCTATGCTGTGTTCCTCTTCCTGGGGCCTGATTTCAGGACTTGTATCGAGATCAGATTCTGGCAGCTTTAGCATGCAACCATCCAGCTTTTCTTGAAGAGATCTTCTGGATCTCCCCTGATATGCAAGATTTTCATTCATATGTTTCTTTGTCTCGTTGGTTCTGCAATGTTCTCTTGATGGAGGACTGTATAATTCTGCTGTGGCGAAATGATTAACTGCCTTGGGTCGCTTTATATCCTTTGCATCGAGTGGTGGGGGTTGTAGGGTTAGTTCACTTTTTTCGTCCTGTGCTTGCTTACAACTTTTAGTCCCTTCAATCTTAATTGGTGAAGGAATATTGAAAGTTTCTTCTTCAGTTACATTGGGAACAGTTACAACCCTTTTGCTTTGGCATGTGTCAGCACTTTGAAGTATTTGTTGGTGGATCCAATTATCAATGTCTATAATACTCCTTTCTTCAGTTTTGTTCTGCATATTCTCTGATTCTGTAAGTTGCCATTCTTTGAAGGAAATGACTTGACCCTGTGATGGTTTCTCATGTTCTGAGAAAATCACCTGTTTGATCTCGTACTCTGATGCATCTTGGCTACATTGAGTCCCATCTAGTATGCTCGGTGTCCAATTCATGTCACTTGTCATGGAGATACTGCACTCAGAACTGCATTCTGACTGCCAAGTATCGGCATTTACTGGAAATCTTACAGATTCTGCATATACAGAAGAAGGCCTTCTCTTTGGTGGCATTGGTGGTTTCATCCTGTTAATACTGGGAACATTGTTGTTTAAACCTATCCTGTGCTGGCTAGCAGCAGTTGGCTTCATGAACCTTGGTAACCCACGCGGAACTTCTCTATGATTCTTCAGACTTCTTACATTCTTTGACATGTCAATCTTCAGTTCCTGAGTGGACGGATGTGAAGTTGCAAAATTTGTGCTAGCAGATGTTTGAGGCCCTCTCAAATGTTCCACTGTATCCTCGAGCTTCTTAATTTCTCTTCTAATATTGTCACATTCTTGTTCCAAATTACTGACCGTCTGTTCTAACTCCTTTAAGAAATCTTCCTTCCTTGTTTTTACCTCCTGATTGATATCAAAATATTATTTACCTTGTAGCAAGAGTGTTATCAAGTAGATAAAAACTTTGACCCATATCTAAAATTGTTGGGTTACTCATGGTGTGTGCATGAATGCATACCATTGTGTTAATTTCTGGAATGTTCATTAATTTGGCAGATCTAAATGAGTCTCATATCAGCTGAGTTGTCATTTTATCAATCGAAATGTTTGGCATTAGCTTTGAATTGACTAAACCACGCAATATTTGACCCATAGGCTCATAGAAATGATGAATACCGTTATCATTTTCTTGGATGTATATTCATGTTAGTGATAATTGCAAAAACTTACTGGCGATTCTTCACTTTCTAGACGGATACTTCTCACTCTTGTTGCAAAACCCAAGGTACAAACGGTCTCGCACAAATCATTCTCATTTGGTCTAATATGGACAAGCATCAATGTTTTGGACTCGCATCCTGTGAACATGAATACAGCATGGTGAGCTACACGAAATCTAAGTTTATAAAACAAGAAAGTTAAAAACTTCCTCCAGAACATTCAGTGAGGCTCTGTTTACCTAGAGAATCTCTCAGAACTTGTGTAAGCTTACTATTCCTGCAAAATCAAAGAAGTGGAAGGTATCACTGTCTTCAACTTTAATGGTAAAATAACAATGATTTGTGCCAACTGTCAAACATGAGCATGGTGAATTTCACATACCTGTAAGGTACATGAGGTTTTTTAGTCTGTAGTGCATCAATCACATCCCCTAGGGCTGACAATGACAAATTTATGGCTTTGCCTTCCTTCAGCCTTTTACCAGTTGCTTTGGTCTTTACAAGTCTCTCACTTCCACCTAGATCAATCATCCATATTTTGTTTCTTGCTTTTTTTCTCTCAGGTGCATCAAAGGAGGTCAATGAAATGCGAATCAAACTGTTGCATAAATGAATACAAAAGAATATAAGCTTCAGGTTAGCAATCCATCCGCCCTGTTCTCTTTCTAAAATGAGTCATTTCTCTTTACACAAGCATAGGAGGGTTTAGTGAGAATTTGTTCTCCACTTCTGATTCAGGACCTCTTTTAGCCAGGTGCAACCATGGTTAATGTCTTCTCAATTGTTATGAAATAAGGCATGCTTTCTTCAATAAAATAAATAAATACGTTTTTTTACCAATAAGTACATAAATACGTTACCAGTGAGATCTACTTGATGTAGAATTAGCCATAGTGGAAGCTGTTGATCTAAGACGGGTCCCCACACCATATAATCTTTTCACTTCTTGAAAATTATTCACGGTAACTGCCACTAGATTTTCAATCTCAATGGCACCATCAGGATCCGTTTTAATAGAGAGGCTGTATGCAGAGATGCATTAAATAATTTTCTACATAGAAAGAAAGAAACTGACAAGGTGTGAAGATATACAGAAATTAGTTAACCTCCACTATCGGAAAACATAGGAACTACCCAAACAATTCATGTAGATGATGTACGATTCTCTTTCTCTTCCCTAAATAAAATGATTCCGTTTCCTAGGAAATGACTATCTTTCATTTTGATCCCCAATGGCTCTCTATCATTTTGATCTTTAATAATGGCATAAAAAAGTAAAAGTTGGATTCTCCACACATATTTCTTGATTGACTATATATTTATGGTTTTTACAGTGTTCAAGAAATCATGATAACATTCATATGTTGGCTCTGTTACACCATTATGCAGGGTAGGATAGGAACAAAACAAGTAAGCACTCACGTGACAATATTAATTGATCTAAACAATACCACATTGACATGAGATATATCTTCTTAAGTTCATATATTTACATGAGGCCCTTTTAATATTTGAGCCAGATGGCTAAGCGGTCCCCCCCGCTCCCTCCCTCCTCCCGGGTCGCCCCGCTCGTGACCAGGAGGAAACCCTAGCCGCCGCCGACGGGGTCCCCCGCCTTCTCCTCCTCCACCTCGCCGCCGCCAGAGGGCGCGGCCAGGCGAAGCCTGGTCGGCGCCGGCGCGCGCCGGCGGGGAGATTTCGCCCCTTCGCTCGGCGGGCTCGGTGCAGGATGAGGCGGCTGGGCCGGGTTGTCGCGCTAGCGGCAGGCGCGGCAATGCGGTGGCGCGCTGGAACCGACCGATGGTGGCGGGGCTGCGGCGTGGCGGGCGGCGTGCTGGAGGTGCGTGCCTAGGGGCCAGTTCTGGTCGCGGCTCCGCCAGATCTGGCCCTCCGGGTGGCGGGGGCCGGGGGCGGTGCTGGTCACGGGCGCCGGCCCCTGCCTTGTCTTCCGGCTGGTGGGGGTGGCACCGTGACGTTGGTGGTCGACCCTCTCGCCTGCTGCTCGGCTGGGGGTTGTGGCGGACGGTGGCGGCCTGTTGGTGGACGTCGGCGGCTCGGCGGGTGCCGTTGGCCGGCCGGTGGTGGTGGGCCGCACCCGGGAGGGAGGCAGAGGCCTCCTGGTCCCTGTCCCCGGTGTCGTGGTGTGGTGGCTCCGGCGAGGACGAGGCCGACACCTGCGGAGAGGTCGAGGCCGGCGACTGCGGCGAGGTCGAGGCCCGCGGCTGCTTGCAACCCTCTCCCCTACCTGGATCTGGCCGGCTGGGCCATCTTCCCGCCAAGGGTTCGTTTTGGGGTGAAGGAAGTCCCTTTTACCTCTCATCGGTCGGTTACGTCCATTAGCCGTCGTGGTGGTTGCGGAGGGGTCATGGATGCCGGGGCGGCGGCCTCGGTGGTGGTAGTCGCGCTGCTTGTGGGTGAGGTGCGCGACTCAGGTGTGGGCTGGTTGCTATGGCCGCTCGGGCGGCGTGGCGGCCGGTGCTTCGGCGAGCGGTGGCGTTTCGAAGGTGGAGCGTGCGTGCCAGGGGCGATCCCCTGCTCGGCTTCGGTCGGGCCGCGGCGTCCGTGGGTGTCGTCTCCTTCCTGAAGGCGTCGTCGTGGCTACTCTTCCCCTTCGAATGACCCAGGTGAAAGCCATGATCCTTTGGATCCGGCGGCGACGGCGCTCCGGTGTCGTTCCCCTTCTTGAAGGCGCCGTCTTGGAGGCCTACATTCGCCGAGCTCAGCCTTGTCTTTCCGTGACAGTCTGTCATGGTGGACTACTCCGACTACTTCAAGCTCTGCCCTTATTGCTCATTTGTTGTATGCTTGGAGTGTTGGGGTGTTGTGGCTGTTCCTGTACCTTCTGTATCCGGCCTTGGGTGTGTTGTGTGGTGGTGTGGTGTGGTGTTGTGTGGTTTCCGTTGTCTGTATCGGTGATCGTTGCTTTATACTCCCTCCGTTCCAAAATAGATGACCCAATTCTGTACTAACTTTGTACTTAAGTTAGTACAAAGTTGAGTCATCTATTTTGGAACTGAGGGAGTAATATAAAGTAGGGGGAAACCCTCTTTCGGTAATATTTGAGCCAAGAACCTACACAGGCATTCCTGTTTGATCTGGAAAGCATAGTGCCCCAGTCGATACCTGACAGCCTCATACCTATGCAAAGACATGCTACCCAAAATTTTGCAAAATATTGACAACTCAACAGAGCAAGCTCTCGTGTCATTATATTGGAAATAAGGGTACAACTTATCCAGAAATGGCATCCAACATGATTGGAATGGTGTCCAACACCTCCTTAAAATATCATGAAATAACTATAATACATTTTAGTTATATGGATTTAACATAATTAGACAACAGGCACCCAACTGACAGTTGTTACTTGTGCATTGCTGTTACTACATCACAGTCAGGATTCGGGAGCTGGCTCCAACTTTCATTGTCTTCTATTTGTTACAAGTGGGAGTTCAGAACCAGCATATCTTGATATTTAGTATTCCCTCTGTAAAGAAATATAAGAGCATTTTTATCACTATTTTAGTGATCTAAACGCTCTTATATTTATTTCTTTACGGAGGGAGTAATATGTATCTTTAGCTGTTTTGGTAATAAACCATACTGTAAAAGAAACCCTGTTATTTGAAAGCAGTCCATTCTCCTTCTATCAAGTTTAGGAAATTACCTCGGAACATTCTTTAACCCATTGGTCTTGCTTCCTGGAACTAGTAGATCTCGTAGGTTTCCCATATATATCTCGAGCATGCTGAAAGTGAACTGAAATCTGCTGTTGCTCTCTGAAGCTCGATCAAACAGTACTTGAATCCCGCGTGGTATGACACCCAAATCTTTAGGCTTGCCTTCCTAATTCATATGGTAATGAATTGTAAGTAAACATTAGCCTTTCAGTCTGTCTGGGGTGTTTGAACTGTGAACTTTTTGTTTATTTTTGTGTGCGGAAAGAGGGAGGGAAAGTGGTGGATGAAGTACATCTTACCATTGTATAAGTTTTTCCACTACCTGTCTGACCATAGGCAAATATGCAAACGTTGTAGCCATCTATAGCTGATTTTATCACTGGTTCGACTTCAGAAAATACATCACCTGGAGAATCAAACTATCTTCAGTAGACTTGAATTCAAACAATCAAGAAAGGAAGATTCTTATTAAAAATCTGATGAAATACCTTGTGTTGAGCATGGGTCGAAAACCTTATCGAACTTGTATTGCTTTGTCTTGGTTTCAGCAACTTTTAAGAAAACATTACTCTCATCAAGGGTGAACATGGTTCTGGAGCTGTAACTTTCTTCATGGTTGAAAGGCCTCATACGACAGAACACCCTTATACTTCCTGGGGAATAAGGCATGATAATTAACAGATAAGCAAACCCATTTTTCTTTCTTGAAATATACTGATCAAACACAATTAAATTCCTGGGAGTAGTAAACTTGACAAAAGTTCTACCTTTCAAGTCCAAATAGTTATTTAGTGACTCTCTCTTCTGCAGTGTTTTCTGCTTTAGTTGGGCACCCAGTGAAACCATTTCATCTGTTATACGATAAAAGAAAAACAATAATAGTTTCAGAAGTGCCTGGAGGTTTTGAGGGCAAGAACTAGAAGTGCATACCTTGAATTTTCGCAACTTTAATGTCTAATTCTGTGTCATGACACTCAAATACATTTTGAGCATCCTCTTCCATTACTTTCTGTGGTTTGGTTGGTGTCAACTCCTTGAGGATGTGGGACACTGATTCAATCCAACCGGGTGTGAGGTACTTGTTGAACCCCTTGAGGGATGACAATGTATCCGGTAGACTCTGCATGGTTTTCCCTGACTGCCCATCCATGTATGTTGCCTAGCAAGTTATCACCAAGAAGCAGGATTGATGATGGCTATCCTGCTGCTCCTGTTTCATTCTTTGCTGGTGATACCGCCTGCCATTTGGAATGAGATTCTCAAATTTAATAGAAAAGAAAACAGAGTGACGTTGTGTCAAAGTCAGATGCAGTTCAAACTAGACGGTTTCAGCAAGCCGAGTCTACCACATGTAGCTGACATCCAAGGCCTCTTGTATTATTTTCTAATCATTTTTCTGACCAAGTATTTTGTTGCAGCTAGACTCGAGAAGCATGCGAAAAGAATGATGCGGAGAAATTTCAAGACACCACATCTATAGACCATATGAACGAGACATTGGTAGTTCATACCTGCACTTCCATACCGCGTCAAATGCCTAGAGTGTGCAAGAGCAAAGGGAGTTGCCTTCAGCGGAGGAGCCCATACATTGCTTAAATCCTTGTTGGAGTTCCCAGGTCTCTATCACTTTTCAAGGAAAAGGTCAGTTCTACTTCAGAGCCGCCAACTACTACATTTCCTAGGTTAGATGAAACAGAGACCATCATCATGAAGCAAGGCAAAAGAAAGAATACATTGCTTATTCTTGCAGAGTGATTCAAGTGTCAAAGAAGGTTTCCAAGCATTGGAAGAGAGGAAACTTTGCAATACCTCAATTCCTCAACTAGCTCTTTCCCTCCAAGGCAGTCTATCGCCGTGTCACTATCAAAGATGACAGCGCCCAACTACAAACCAGTGACTGCAATTCTACATCAGCATATGCAAGTATGTTCTGGTTGTTTCAGCATTTTGAACCTTGGCAGTAGAGTCCGCCATAGCTGCCACCTCCATAGAAGTTCCTGCAGCTAATAGATCAGTCAAGAGGACTCGGAGGTTGGAGATAACATAACCATGGGGCTTCTGCTTCAACTGGCTAAACAAAGCATATGCACCATACCTGGGATCTTTTGGTCAAGGGAGCTCAAATCCAGTCAAAACTGATAGCAGCTCAGTAGCGCCCGCTCTGTGTGCGTTTGAGTGTCTGCTTCAGAGAGAAATGGAGAGGCAGGGGAGGGAGAGGAACAGACAGAGAGACCGAGACAGAGGGAGAGAGGTGATGGTGATTAAAGCCCTGTTCGGATTCACTCGGCTCCACGGCTGCGACTCCCGGAGCGGAGGGAGCGGCAGTGGAATCCTACGGAGTGGCTCGGAACCAGCTCCTAGCACGGAGCGGAGTTTTGAAACTGGCGAGATACCGAACAGGCCTTAAGTATGACAGATTCTGTGCTCTGGCGTATGGCGACAATATTTAATGGGTGGATGTTGTTTGGCAAATGAAATAATCACTCCTGTTCTGCTGTCATCGAGGAGCTCACCCACCATGTGCCATGCTGAGCTTTTCAGAGAGGCAGCAGCAGGTGGGTCTGCGCCTCAAAAATGCTGGGGTTCTCATCAATCTTGTGATCATCGCTCAAAACAAAAGGCCATGCTAGTATTTATCCGCGAGCTCGTACTACTGTGCTCGCAGCAGCACTATTCCTGATCATGTCAGCAGGAACTGAACTGATAGTGTGGTGCGTTCTGGCATTGGTTCATCCACGAGATGCTCCCAGTCTTTGCTGATGACCACGTACGTTCATCATATACATGTACTAGTTTTTTTTTGACCCCCTTTGGATGGTATCATTGAACACTAGTCATTGGAGATTCCCTAGTCAGCTTCACCAGTCCGTAGAGCCAGTCTTCTCTTATCTGGTTGTGATCATAAAATGACCTTGTACTGTACATTTCCGGTGCCTTCCATGGACCGTAGAGTAGAAATGAAGCAGCTAGCTATGAATGTCTTGCAATATAATTCTTGTGTGCAGCTAGGTGTCTGCTAATAAAAAATAACCTAGTGAGGCAATTACAATTTATATTATTTTCAAGACAATCCAGTGAGGCAATCAAGCAAGGACAGACATGATTGTGCTGATATGTGGGTCTCAACAGGGAAATCTCACCGGTGAGGCAGCGACCAACTGTGGACTAATAAATCAAGGGCCCACCACTCTTTTGGAGAGCTTTAGAGCTTGTCACCATCCTTAATTACTAAGGAATTGTACCTTCGAGTACGCTTTGCTGTCCAACACAAAAGGAGAGGAGACATTACTGTGCAGAACCGACTACATATACTGGTAAGCAAAGCACACTAGTACTCTCTGAAAGTTTCCCCAACTATGTAAGGGCTTGTTATTTGTTTTGTTTATGCAGATTGCATGTCTGTGGCTGATCAAAGCTCGGCCATTTCTGGGCACAGAAAACTGATAAATGAGAGTAGTACCAAGGATATCTTTACAGATCCGGGGAGATAAGATGAACTGGAGCCATGGCCATAAGAATCGTATGATCATGAGTACAGTACTTGTCTACACCCCTATGCATGGCCCAGAGTCTTCCTGGTTCCCTTGTCTCTCGCTGGCAAGCACGTTTTGAGCCCCCAAGTGAGTAAAGACATGACCAGTTTTTTTGGTTCTTTAAAAAAAAAAGGAAGGGGAAAGACATGAACATGTTGATGGCCACATGTGGGATGGAGGATATGGTACCAAAATTTTAAGCGGAATATGCCACCAAAATCAATGGACATCGGACAAATAGCAAAAGAATGACCTTTAAGGAAAATCCAAGTGACTTATTGAGGTCATACCATGTCTATAAAACAATAACATCAAGTATACAAGAATTGGAAGGTAAAAAAAAATGTCAGCACCAGCCCCAGGCTCATTTGGTGACATATCGATAGTTAGAATATTATATGTTTTTGCTTCTTCTTTTTACATATTTCCAACCGATAGGCTGATATAACAAATACTCCTATATCAGTAGCATGCATCTTTCTCTCAACCACCTTGTTAGCCTCATCAATGGATCTCTTTGGACCTTGCTAGCCAGCGACAGTGGACCGAGGTGCATGCATATATGTTATGTGTGAATTGCAAGCACTTGGTGCCAGAGGTGCTTGCATTATAGTTTAAGATATGCATGCATGTTGTTGGAGGGGATTTGTGGCACGCAGGGGCGGGCCACCGACCCATTTTTTTCTTTTGATTTTCAATCTTTGATATCTTTTAACCAAAAGTCCAAATTAAGTTTTGTTTTCATATTCATGTTTTTAACACAGTACAATTGCAGATGCTCACATACACACACATACAGTTTCTTGTGACACGAGCTTTCAAATAAGATCCATTATTATTTTTTTAGATAAAAGGCGGAGGCCCGGCGTTAAGAATAAAACCCTTACAAAACAGCGGGAGATACAAGACACTCGGGAGCCAGCTAATTGAAATGCACAGGCGCAGAAGAACACCGATGCCATTCACCTATGTCGCGAATGTGCCAAAGGGGAGAGAGATCAAGGAAGGTGGCTCGCTGCCAGAGGAAATCCATTAGTCGTCAAGTCCCCGAGGTCACACACCATGGTCGCGCCAACTACCTCCGCCTCCGAAGAAGGCCTCCTGCCCTCTCGCATTGGCTCGTAGGTGCAACACCGTCGGCAGGCGGAGATGCTCCTCTAGAGCACGCGTGGACATGGACACGTTTTGATGAGTTTTTAAAACTTCTTTAAGCTTCAACCGTTGAAACTTGGTATGATCGAACTATAAAATCACAAGTTTTAGAAACTAAAACTTAAAACTTGGTGTGCGTGCGGAGTCCAACAACTTTGCGGATCGCGAGGCAATCGGGCGGCCGGGCATGGCTGGGCAGGCGTGTGCCCCTTTGAGTTTCTGCATCTTCTTGATATACTATATATTTAGTACTGGTTATTGATCAATAGGTTTAGAAATTTTGTTCTACTCCCCCCGTTTCTAAATATAAGACCTTTAGATATTTCAATACGGACTACATATGGATGTATAGACATATTTTAGAGTATATATTCATTCGTTTTGCTCCGTATGTAGTCCATATTGTAATATCTAAAAGGGCTTATATTTAGGAGCGGAGGGAGTACATGTAAGTAGCGTGTAACTTATTAGAATGAAGTGTCACTTAGGTAGAAGCTAATAAGTTGAATTAGTAGGCCAAGGTTAGCGTGAACATGCATATCACATTTACTGTCTACTACAACATCAAATTAGATAGCACGTCAATGTTCCTACAAACTAACTGTCACATAAAATTAGTTCAAGTTTGAAAAGTATTAGGCAACTTGCGGACAACGAAATATTTTCCACATATTATTTGAAACTTGAGTATAAATAACGAGCATATGAACATGTGATGGCAGTGGCGAATCCAGGACGAAAATGGAGGGTGGGCTCAAAGTTAGCGGCCGGAAAAACCAAAACGTTATTTTGCAGAAAAAACCATCTCGTAATTCTTTTGTCCAAATAGATATTCCCAAATTACTACTGGAAACATGCAGTATTACTGAAATGTTTCTGGAATTTTTGAAAAATAATAATTTGTGTACCAAATTTTGAATCTGCTTAGCCAAATATCCATAATTTCCTCGTCCATTTGTCTAAATGTTCTCTGGTTTTCCCAGAATACTAACGTAGTATTGACTGGAATTTTTGAAAAATATTAATTTTTGAATCTGCAGAGCTAAATAGCCATAAACTCCTAGTCCATTTGTCCAAATGTGCTCGAATTTTCGCACAATACCATTGAAAACATGTACTCCCTCCGTCCGAAAATACTTGTCATCAAAATAAATAAAAGGGGATGTATCTAGATATATTTTAGTTTTAGATACATCATTTTTTGTTCATTTTGATGACAAATATTTTCGGACGGAGGGAGTAGTATTTACTGTAATTTTTTGGGCTGGGCGCGACTCCGAGCTCCGGCAGTCCGCCGCCTCCGCCAGCTCCCTTCTCGTCTGGTCTGCCGCCGGCCAAGGCTAGGTGAGGACGCGGAGCGTGCAGCGGCTCGGTCCTGTGAAAGATGTGCTGCAGAACTGTTCTACACTATGGCCTAGGGCACTTAGCAGTTGGGCCGGCTATTGCCATATTGAGATGCTGTCCTGGGATGAAGTGTAGTAGTAGAATAATTCGTTTTTTTGGAGGGTAGGCTAGAGCCTGTTTAAGCCTGGCTACTGGACTCGCCACTGTGTGATGGTATAAGTATAATGTGGTCTCATACCACTTCTGAAGTAATAACATGTTTCTTGTGACGAGGGCTTTCAAACAAGATCCATTATAAATATGTTTTGACGAGTTTTTAAAACTTTTTTAAGTTTCAACTGCTAAAATTTGATACGATCGAACGACAAAACTGCAAGTTTCAGAAACTAAAACTTTAAATTTGGTGTGCCCTCGTGCAGAATCCAAGAACTTTGTGGATCGCTAGGCAATCGGGCGGCAGGGAAGGTACGTGCCTGTGAGTTTCCGCATGTTGTTGATACACAATATTTTTAATAGTGGTTACTATTCAATAGGTTTAGAGATTTTGTTCTATATATCAGTAGTGCGTAACTCATTGGATTGGAGTGTCACTTTAGGCAGAAGCTAAAAAGTTGAATTGGTAGGCTAAGGTTAGCGTGAACATGCATATCACATTTATTGTCTATTACAGCATCAAATTAGATAGCACGACATTGTTCCTACAAATTAACAGACACAAAATGGTTTGAATAGTATTAGGCAACTTGCGAACAACAAAATATTTTGCATCAGGCAACACCTATTGTTTGAAACTTGTGTATGAATAACGAGCATGTGAATATGTGATGGCATAAGTATAATGTGGTCTCATGCCACTTCAGATGTACGAGTACAACCCAAAAATAATAATCTAATAACGAGTAGGATAACCAAGAATGCTACTGTACATGTTAGGTTAAAAGAGGAAAAAGGAGATACCATAGGCCATAGATAGAACCAAAAGGGACAAACAAAATCCTTACAAGCCTATTATCAAACATCATTGAACATACGCTAACAAGCAAGCATTGCTTAACACCAACTCACGACAAGTGAATAAGTTCGAGTAACATCATACGGCACCAACCAGTTAGATAGAACATCCCTAAAGATTATCAGCGCTTCATAGAACTTTATGCATGTCATAAACAAAAAATATCACATGTATACCATGATCCTCCCCGATATAGCACAGATAGCGAGTTAGGTGACCATATCAAGAACAAACGTAGCAAGAAAAAAACAAAAGAAAGGTTAATTTACGCAATTATTTTTGTACAAACATTTATTGTGCTTGCGCCAGCGATACGTAGAGCGACATCAGCCTTCCGACGCCACCCGCCTCCCTTCCCTCTACCTTCTCTTTACATCACCGGATGATGACATCAGGCGAAGCAATAGCAAGAAAAAAAACAAAAAGGAAAGGTCAAATTGCACGTTTATTTTCGTATGATTGTCGGTTTTGCTCGCATGAACGATATGCAAAGTGAGTTCATCCTTCTACCGTCATCATCCTCCCTCCCCTCTCCCTTCTCTTCACATCGTCGGAGGAAGACGTCAGGCGAAGCAATTGCAAGAAAAAACAAAAAAGAACGGTTAATTACACAATTATTTTTGTATGAACGTCGGTTCTACTCGCCCGAGCGATATGTAGGGCGACCTAAGCCTTCCGCCGCCACCAACCTACCTTCCCTCTCCCTTTTCTTCACCATCGTCGGACATTGGGCGAAGCCTCATGCGGCAGATAGATGCGGTAGGGTTCTCTCCCCAATGAGCATATGATTTAGATCACCTGGACTTTCGTTTGGTGCGGTAGAGTGCAAGCATAGACTACACTGGCATGGCGTGAGAATGGCAGTCTTGTGGCTCTATTATTGCTTCCGACATCTTGGTAGCGGAGGTTGCAGGCCAGTGAAGTGAAAGCCATCAAATGTAGCTCTCTTCTCCGCGGCGGTAGTCCAAGCCGGCGACTTGTTTTCACTTCGATTTTCTTTGATCTTTGAGGATTGACGGATATGTGACATCGAGAAATCCCAACTTAGCGCCGGTTGATGCAGACAACAACGGTGCATGTGACTTGCTTCTCCTCCTTGGAGGCATTATCATGGCACTATTCATGCCCTCCTCGAGAAATGGGGTAAACACTAGGCCCGGTTCGTCGGGCTAGGCAACGGTGGTACCACGACATCATTCCCTCCTTGGAGGCATTGCCGGGTTGAATGTTGAGTACCTAGAGAGGCAACCAGAGTTGCCATGTCTCTCCGATGAGGCTTGGTGGTTGCTACTAAGGGCATGGGCCTCCTGGGCGTAATGTATGTTGTTGTCGGTGCCTTCTAAGCGGCATCTTCCTCGGGTCTTGTTTCCCACTCACTGACTCCTCCTAGGTGCTTGAGTGGAGAGTACATTGACCCGGCCTGCCCTGGAGTTATGGTCGTGATTTCTTAGGTGTCCAACATTGGTCGTGGCACGACCTTGATGATATCTCTCCCGCCCCTCACCATTCGTGGCTAGAGGTTGGACAAGGTGCGACGTCTGCCTGCCCGGCCCCTGCGGAGTCATGGGCTGCCCTCAGGACAGCCGCTAAAATGACGTGGACTGCTACATCATGGCGAGATGGAAGAGGCCATGGTAATTTTCAATCATGCAGGCCTCGGAGGGGAGAGTGCCGGATGGTGCTAGGAATTCCATGCTTGCGGCAAAAATTCAGGCGACGCAGGGGGATGATGAACCTTCTCCAACACCTCTTGTCCGCCCTTGATGCCACCGGTAGCGTCCTCCCACCGCCAATCCACGGGCACAACGCTGGCGCCTTCGAGTCCAACATTATCCACTTTACCCTCGAGCACCCTCGAAATCGGTTCGATCTCGTCGTCGTAGCTCTAGCAGCTTGCTGGTCTATTTTCACTACTTCCTGATCCTATGATACGTGGGCGTGATTCGCTAGGTATGTGGGTTAGGAGAGAGTTGATTTTATAAATCTCTTTCGACAGGTATCATGCATGGAGTGAAAACGGAATTTTCGAGGACTCGATGGATATCTTACGTGGGGGTGGAAATCAAGTTGGTTCACGTGGGTTATCGTACATGTAAAACCAATCTACTTTGTTTACGGCTTTTGTCTTCATGTTGCCTTTTCAGATTTGTTTCCACATATGAGTGGCATTGAGGGTAATTTTTGTCAGCTACACGAGATGGACGAAAAAAATTGAAGAAATGCGTTGTTCAATATTAGTAGGTATAGAAGATAGGCGCATGCCTTCGTTCTAAAAAACCACGGTCTAGTACATTGCCTCATTGTGCGCCGTGAGGCATCTAGCTTAGCACCAAGCTGGATAGGCTGATCCGGTGGACTAAGGATTGGCAATACTAATCCAAATCGTGCTACTCGATCCTATTCTCGAGCTCCCGGAGACTGACATGGCAGTGCTGAGGCGCCATACAAAGTGAAGTAGTTTTTTTTGGAAAGATCCAACATTTGCTGGTGTTTCATATCAAGTGAAGTAGTTGGGGCAGCTCCATTAACACCATATTGGGGTTCCCTAAGAAACATCATATTGGTGTGGATTGGGAAACTGTTGAAGATGTTATTTTTTTTAAACAAGTTGAAGATGTTGTTAGTCACTCTTGAAGCTCGAAGGTAAAGTCTCACAACTCAAATAACCAGAGAAGCTCAAGGCCTTTAACATAATGTACATCCCTGAATAGCAGTCAATTTTGTAAACTCCATCTTTTTCAAGAAAACATGAAGCTAACCGGTTGTAGCATATCCGAGCAATGCCTTTTATAAGGTAACGACGCAAAAACATCATTATACATATAAACATTGTCATAACTAATTCAGGTTAGATCTAGGGTTTTCACACCGGGGTTAAAAGATGGTTGAGTGGATATGGTGTTGATCTTGACTATGTACATCCTAACTATGCAAAGACCAGGTATGTCCTCATTGAATTGATAAAATTCGCCATTTGACAAAATAAAAAGCTAGTTGCTCTACTCGAAATTTAATCGGAAAGACTGAACTGAAATGTGCTTAGCTAGGAACCCGGAATTCCCAACCTTCCCCGTCCGTTCCAAACCCACTGACATCGGGGCCCGCGGTTGCCCGTAGGGCGCTGGCGCCCGACCCGAGGTAGCCATGGAGTGCCATGAAGAGCCTTTCCTTCTCCAGCTCCTCTATGCCCATCCTCCTCGATCTCTGCTTCCTTACGCCGCTGCCGAGCGTCGATCCCGGCGGTGCCCAATTGGCCTTCCTTCTAGCGCCGGCAATGTCGCCGCGCTGCCCTCCTCCGACGGGCACGGGCACGGAATCGAGGCCCATGAGCTTGGCCACGACGCCGGGCTTGCACCACACCACGCTCTCCCCAGCCACCGTGGACGGCATCCGCAGTGTCCGTTCCAGGTCCATCTCGTAGCCTTCCATACCGCACTCCTGCGCTCTGCAGTGCCCCGCGCCGGCGGGGGCGCAACAGACTGACGCCCTCCGGTGCCGACCGCCGTCGCGGTCTGCGGGGATGTTTCGGCTATCTCTGAGCACGGGGCCGGCGACGCCCATGCCCTCGTGGTAGCTGCTGAACGACGCGCGGCACATGGCGTCCCGGCCGTCGAGGGAGAAGCGCGGGTACTGGCTGAGCGCGTCCCGCGCTGAGCGGAGCACGTGGTCGGAGCTGTTCACGCACGACATGCGGCGAGGGTGGTAGCGGTCCTCCTCCAGCACTGCCGCCGCCACGCGCCGCGCCTTTCTGGCCGCCGCGGCCTCCTCCTCCAGGTCCAGCTGCAGGATCATCTGTTCCAGGGTGACCGCGGCCGCCGCATGCGGGCCTCCACCGGTGGCCGCCTCGCTCTCGGCCGCGCAGGAGCCCACGACGGACGAGGGCACGGTCATGGAGGAGGACGACGCTGCGTCGGCATCGGCACCCCCGCTGGCCAGCTGCTGGTGGTCGGTGCTGGCGTGGAGGTGCTGCTGTGTGGACGTGGAGCCGACGCCATGGCAGAAGCCGCGGATGCCGCGGCGCATCGTCCTGGAGGCGACCACGAGCGGGTTCCTCAGGAGGAAGAGCGTGCCGGGCTGCTGCAGCTGGTGCTCCCTCATGTCATGGCCGGCCGGTGCATGCTCTGCTAGTTGAACAGCATCTGTACAATGCGCGCTCAGCGCGGCTATTCGTGCGTGCGCGCTCGCTCGAGGCTCGCCTGCCCGTGACCCTGTTTAAACTGGACGGAACGGTGCATCGGGGCGAGCACACGAGAGCAAATTAAGTGAGTGTCATGGATCGCGCGGTGGTGCAACAATGGGGATCACATGGGAGAAACTGCAGGGAGGGAGTCAAAAGAAAAACAGGTTCACATGGGAAAGTATGTGGGGGAGCGGCCTACGACAAACAGAGACAAAGAGTGTTTATTAGAGCAATCTCCAATAGGTCAAAAGTACCCGAATAAGTTTTTTTACCGGTGGCGGGATGTACCGGTGGAGAATCCACCATCCATCAATTTTCTCAAGATGCGTGCTGTCTGGCTCCGTATAAATTTATAAATTGATTCCTCTACTATACCGAGTTAATACAACAGACAAAACTGACACTGCATGTCTTTTCAGCCTTTTCACAGAGGAGAGAGAGAGCTAGAGTGGAGATGAATGACGCATGCATGCAGCCCCTCTTTCCACACACTCACATGGATTAATTTCATTCTCATATTTTTGAATACTTGATATGTTTTGAACCAAATGTTTATTTTTGAAACTTTTTATATATTCGAGTCCAGGACGATAAGACCTTTCAAACAAGACCAATCTTGGATACATTTTGACTAGTTTGAATTTTATGTATCATATTTCAATATTATTGTATTTGATTATTTCACTCATCTCAAACTATATTACACTCATTTAATTGAAATACTAAATTTCACTTCTTTCAAAAAAGTGTTTCGCTCGTTAGAAAAGATAAATTTCACCCATTTCACTAGTTTCAGAAAATATATTACACTCATTCAATTCAAATAATATATTTCACTTGTTCTAAAAAAGTGATTTCACTCGTTACAAAAGAAAGATTTCACTAGTTTAGAAAACATATTACACTCATTTAATTGAAATACTAAATTTCACTTCTTTCAAAAAAGTGTTTCGCTCGTTACAAAAGATAAATTTCACCCATTTCACTAGTTTCAGAAAACATATTACACTCATTCAATTCAAATAATATATTTCACTTCGTTCAAAAAAGTGATTTCACTTGTTACAAAAGATAGATTTCACTAGTTCAGAAAACATATTACACTCATTTAATTGAAATACTAAATTTCACTTCTTTCAAAAAAGTGTTTCGCTCGTTACAAAAGATAAATTTCACCCATTTCACTAGTTTCAGAAAACATATTACACTCATTCAATTAAAATACTATATTTCACTTCGTTCAAAAAAGTGATTTCACTTGTTACAAAAGTGATTTCACTTAGCGAAATTTATTTTTTGAACTACGTGAAATCTATGAAACGAGATATTTTTTGAAGACTATGAAACATGTTACTTTGAAATCTAATTAAAAAAATATCTCAAAAACTAATTTCACTTCATATTTACCAAAAAAATATTGAAATGCATTTCACTCGGCAGAGATATCTGTTTCAAACTTTGAAATAGTCATTTGACACCAAAAATGATATATTTCACTTTTTTCAATAACTTATTTCACTCATTTCAGAAAATACATTACAGTCGCTCAATTGAAATACAATATTTCACTTGTTTCAAAAAACTAATTACACTCATTACAAAAGATAGATTTCACTAGTTTCAGAAAAACACATTACAGACACTCCATTGAAGACACAGTTTTAGAAGCTGAAATATGAAACTTACAAAGAAAACTATATTCTGAAAAGTGGTTTCAATCATTTCAACAACTGATTTCATTTTTTCAAAAATTGTAATTTGAAATGAGTGAAATTAGTATTTTGATATGATTGAAATAGTAAAAATTAAACTAGTTTAAATATATTCAAGATTGGTCTTATTCTAAAGATCTTATGTTCAGGAATTTGAATATATGAAATTTTTCAATAATAGAATATTACTGTAAAATATATTGGCCATCTAAAAATGTAAACAAAAATAAAATGCGAGAGAGAGAGGAGAGATGCCGCATGCATGCATACAGCCCACTGCAAAAAGTACTACCTTTCCTCCCATGGGGCCTATTGATGTGATATTGATTTGACCATATACAGATGATTATCTGCCATAATACATGGGTATACATATGAATGTGTCCCACTTAGACTCGGATCACAAAGCAGCTGAACGGTGGATGCTATGCCGGTACATCCCCGCTCCGGTATAAAGGAGTTTGCGCAAAAGTACCTTTCTACTCCCTCTGTACCGAAATAGTTGTCGCTGGAGTAGCTGAACTTCAGCTACTCCAGCAACAACTATTTCGGTACAGAGGGAGTAATACCGACCTCAAATGCTTCTGATGTGAGCAGCAAAATTTAAAAAAACAAGAAAAATCAAAAAATTCTGATTTTTTTTGGCAAACTTTAAGAAATGTTTGAAGTGCATGTAAATTATTATCATGAAATCACATTGGTGGAAGTTGTGGCAAAAAATTCTGTGCAATAAAATGCATTTGAAAGTAACATTTTCAGGGCATCGATTTTGTTTTTTACCACGCCTTGCACCGACGTGATTTCATGATGTTTTTTTGCATGCACTCCAAACATTCCTTAAGAAAAAAGTCTATTTTTTTTGAATTTACTGTTCATCCTGGAGCATTTGAGCTCAAGATTAGAAACTCCACGTCCCGGTAGTGCCCTAATAGGCCACCAAATTGTGGTTGGAGCAAAATTTGCAACACCCTAAAAGTGATTTTTACAAAATCCAGAAACGTCTAAACTCCAATAGATGCCCAAAAATAGGTGTGCAAAGTACATCACAGTTGTCTTTTTGTGGGTGCCTATTTTATGACACCCATTGGAGCATCAGAGTGATGTAAAACAACACTTGGTGTTGCAAATTTGTAGGGCCCCCCTCGTGTTGCTAAAGTTTCTCCAACCGACCAAGTGTTACAAATTTTGCAACACTTGGTGTTGTGTTTTGCAAGTGTTGTAAATTTGGAGTAACTTTTTTTTGCATATAGGGCACCTATTGGAGCAATGTTTCCCCTCGTGATGTAAAATGTGGTCCTGCCCTATTTTAGGGCACCTATTGAAGATGCTTTTATGGTCTTCGTTGTTCTTGAATATTAAAGTTTCAGATTTTAACATAAGTATATATTTTGAAAAAAATAATGACTCATTTCAAATATTTGATTTTTTCCCTATGTTCATAATTATTTCAGTAGAAGTTCTAGACACCATTCACAAATGTTCAATAAAATTCCATACTTTTCAAAGATGTCAAACATATTTACATCAATTTTAGACATTTTCACAAATATCATGAAATTTATTTGTTTAAAAAATCATAAATTCCAAATGTATTTGATGCATTTTTAACCCAACTTAGACCCATAAATTATTAACAAAATATTGTAATGAAACTTTGTTCTCTTCAAGAAATGTTCAAAGAAGGTTCACACATCAACTCCAATGGACCTAAAACATGTTGACACGAATTTTAGTCATGTTCTAGACTTCACTCACATATATTTCATTGAAATTTTATTGTTTTGAAAATGTTTCGGTCAATGTTTACATCAATCTAATGGATTTCAAACATCTTTACATCTATCTGTGTCATGTTTCAATAGATTTTAGAAACATCTCGCATGTTCCATTTTGTTCTCAGTTATGTTTTGGTGAATTTCGGAAACACAAGAGACATTTACACACAAATTACACAAAGTTGGACCTTCTTTCCACAAATAAAAAGTCAATCATATTTCATTGTAATATTTCAATAAATTTAGTCACATTTCGGTTAATTTCATAAAGCTTGAACATACATGGATAACAATCTCCAATACCGACTCATAAATATTACATACATTCCACATAATTTGACCAAAAAAGCTTAAATTGCATTTCGTACATGTATCAAACACACAATGCAGTCCACAAAATTTCATATATATTTCAAAATTCGAAAAGGAGTATGTCACATACATTTCAGAATTTTCCTGCTGTGAGCCGGGTCGAAAGCATGAATGGATTACGTTTTTGGTCTTCCTTCAATCCTAAATAATCTCACCCAAAAACAATCTAGAACATGGAAAAAATCAAGGACAAAGTGCATGTAACTGATATATCCTAAAACTAGAACCAAGTCGATGATATGGCATCATGAACCAAATTAGCAAAATCACCTTTGTGACAATTACTGCTTTGCTAACATTGCGATCTATTTGGAGTCGCCAATGAGAGCCAGAAACTCTGCATGACAAATAAATGGTGCGCTCAAATGAGAAATCCAAAGGACTACCATTTCTGTAAAGAGTTTGTCTGTAAGAAATTTCATGTTAGTTTCTCACGCTTGTGGACACTTTTACAACCTTGACTGTAACCAAATCAATGACAATGCATAGTATATCGTGTAGTGGATTGCGGAGGCATGGAGTAACTGCAATGACAATGACTTCTAACTCTATTTTGTTCTTGTGTATGTAGAGACCATTGGGTCAACACTGATATCGTTGTACCATGGAGCAAGGTATTTTTTTTACCTTGATTCCTTGCTGCGGAGGGACTACAATCAACATCGAGACTTCATGGTTATTTTGAACAACAATAGATCATGATTTTGTCATCTTGAAGTCCACATCCAACGGGCTTCTTGTAGGAAGAGATCCACCAAGCTATCCCACACATTCAAATATCCCTTGCAGGAAACATCTAATTGGTCCCTTTACATGTAGTTTGTTAGCCAAAACAGGATAAACAAGGCCACCTTCATGCCAAATGATTTTAGCAAATGTTTTCACGGGTCTTTCACTCGAGACTGCGAGGAGCAGTGTTCGTACGCATGGTCTGCTCTAATATACTCATGTAAGTCACAATATTTAGCAACCAATCTGGCATTCCTATTAACTATGGAGAAGTATTTCTTTGGCTTGATCCGACTATCGTACACATTGACTAATATCGATACAACTATAGTGGGCCTTCAGCAATGCATGCCAGTGGCATCCGTGATTTGGTGATAGCGGCCAACTCTTGCGGCTTGTCGAAGCAAGATGACCCTTGCTTTAGCGTGTCAACAAGGGAAAAACTGTCATAACCAGATAATCATACGGCCAAAGGGCCGAGAACATCTCTAGCATCACTTCCTTAGACATCTCTAGTAGGCCGGTCTTTTTGTTAATCTTATGCGTGGACTTCTAGATCTCTGTTCCCCTTTCCTCCCTTATAGCTTCTTCCTTAAGGCGCTCATATATGTTGTTTAGTTCAGCATGTAGGGCCTCGACGTCTTTTTCATCTTCCATATTATCACCTAGTTGCCTTTGGTGCCCTTCTTCAGTTTCTTGATTGATGACTTCAACGCCTCATTTTCCTTCGCACTTTTACGGGCGAGGCAAAGCTAGTATTCGTATGCCTTTAGAGCCACCTCTAATTTCTTCCGAGACTGCTTCTCTTCAGTAGTTGCAAGTACACATAGTGTTAGGGCATATTTCTCCCTAAGTGGTTTTGGTGATTGATGACAACATGTTTGCGAAATAATCATGTGCATTGAGCTTTTCAGACTATCAAGCATATGGCACAAGACGATCTGTGCTCCTCGGAGTTTCAAGAGAAGACAGTTTTCTTTCCTACGGTTCTTTTCTGGTGGGCTTGAGTCGTAGGGAAAACCATACTACCAATAGGGGGTCCACGTTGGAAAGGTTTGGGTGGAATCAACACTTACACACTCATATAGCACCCATCAACCACCTCTGTTTCATTGGAGTTATCCTCCATTTGCATCGAAGGAGGGGAGAAGAGCCACAAGCGGTAGTACCGCTGGCTGCAGCGGTAGTACCGTTGTAACCACCGCTCGCACTACCGCTTGTGGCTGGGTCCTTGATTTTTCGTGTCGGCATCTACGGTGGTTCCTCAGGGTACTACCGTGGTACTCGTTTGTCCCCACCCAGAAAATGGGCGGATGTAGCATCGGTAGTTAGGGCGGTAGTACCGCCTATAGGCGGTAGTACCGCTCCTACTACCGCGGCTACCACCGCCCGGTGCTCTATTTTCCCCTATTTCCCTTTGCCTCCTGTGCATACTTTAGGGAGCGGTAGTACCGCCTGTCTGCGGGCCGAGAGGTGCATAACGGTTGGATTTGTCCCGCACTATAAAAGGGGGTCTTCTTCCCCAAGAAGACTCACCCCTTCCTCCCCCAAACTCCATTGTTGCTCCAAAGCTCATTTCCGCCCGATCTCTCTCCCTAGCCAATCGAACTTGTTGATTTTCTAGGGATTGGTTGAGGAGGCCCGGATCTACACTTCCACCAAGAGAAATTTGATTCCCCCCACTAATCCCTTGCGGATCTTGTTACTCATGGGTGTTTGAGCACCCTAGACGGTTGAGGTCACCTCGGAGCCACATTCCATTGTGGTGAAGCTCCATGGTATCGTTGGGAGCCTCCAATCAAGTTGTGGAGATTGCCCCAACCTTGTTTGTAAAGGTTCAGTTGCTGCCTTCAAGGGCACCACTAGTGGAATCATGACATCTCGCATTGTGTGAGGGCGTGAGGAGAATACGGTGGCTGTCGGTGTCAAAACCGGCGGATCTCGGGTAGGGGGTCCCGAACTGTGTGTCTAGGCGGATGGTAACAGGAGACAAGGGACACAATGTTTTTACCCAGGTTCGGGCCCTCTTGATGGAGGTAAAACCCTACTCCTGCTTGATTGATATTGATGATATGGGTAGTACAAGAGTGGATCTACCACGAGATCAAGGAGGCTAAACCCTAGAAGCTAGCCTATGGTATGATTGTTGTAATGGTTGTTTGTCCTACGGACTAAAACCCTCCGGTTTATATAGACACCGGAGAGGGCTAGGGTTACACAGAGTCGGTTACAATGGTAGGAGATCTACATATCCGTATCGCCAAGCTTTCCTTCCACGCCAAGGAAAGTCCCATCCGGACACGGGGCGAAGTCTTCAATCTTGTATCTTCATAGTCTTGGAGTCCGGCCGATGATGATAGTCCGGCTATCCGGACACCCCCTAGTCCAGGACTCCCTCAGTAGCCCCTGAACCAGGCTTCAATGACGATGAGTCCGGCGCGCATATTGTTCGGCATTGCAAGGCGGGTTCCCCCTCCGAATAATTCATAGAAGATTGTGAACACCAGGATAGTGTCCGGCTTTGCAAAATAAATTCCACGTTCCACCGTAGAGAGAATAATATGTACACAAGTTCAATCTACTAACGTATTTCGTGGCATGACGTCATTCCACTACCAAGCCTTTACTTGAATCGTTTTTTATTATACCACCTCAGCACATTTAGCGAAGCGGTTTCCTTGGCACGTCTTGTCGAAGCAGAGATCGTGTTCCCCTTATTCCGGGATTCCCATCAATACAGACGTGGGTAACCCAACCGCGCCATTGATGGTGGCGATTGGGAGATAAGCGAGTTTTACCAGGCCGGTGGGGACGCATAGTCTTCGTCCACCCATATATAAGGGGATAAGGATCCACCTTTTTTACCTACGCCTTCTTCCTCCTTTGCTTATCCATCTCCGCTAAATCTGAGAACGGGTTAATAACTGGACCAAAACTAAACTATACCCGTACACGTACCTCTCAAAACCAAACCTGAACCATAACCAAATAATACCATTTCCAGCCCAACCAAAACTGCACCCAATGTTTTTTCCACCCAAACCGGTCCACACCCAGTATATAACCATGGGTTTAAACCCAATACATAACCGTATTCAAGTTTAGTTTAACAGTGACAATGCCAAACAATAATTTAGCAGAAACATCCAAGACTTGCCTGAATCGGCAACAAAGAACTCTTAGAACAGCTAAAAAAGACAAGGCAGGCAATGTGGACGCATAACCAAATCATTTAACGGTAGAGCACATCCATGTCCTGTTTTAACCTCAAATACTTCCAATTCTTCAGCCTTTAGGGGTAGATAAGCGTCGTACCGATTCATGCGGTGACAATATGCAGGATAATAAAGATAACATGTTCCATGGCACATTCCTAACAATTAACTCCACTATAAAATTTAGTCTAGAGAAAGTTCAAAATCATGACGACGACACAAAGACAATGAAACACGGCAGGCCGAAACATGGCTTCTAGGACGGTTTTCGCACTCTACTCCTC
Organism: Triticum dicoccoides; assembly: GCF_002162155.2. Taxonomy (NCBI): domain Eukaryota; kingdom Viridiplantae; phylum Streptophyta; class Magnoliopsida; order Poales; family Poaceae; genus Triticum; species Triticum dicoccoides. The sequence continues at coordinate 247,439,839 of NC_041385.1, forward strand.
CTTGATGGCGCCCTTGTCGCTGACGTAGATACCATCCAAGAACTTCCTGATATCCTTGTTCTTGACGTGGCATTTCTGCATAACAGCAAAGGAGAGGAAGACTGGTGTTAGTGGTCTGAGTAGAGGACTGAAATCAAATGGAAACTACGATGCACAACATATATGTGTTGTTCAAGTCAGATGAAACTGTGGCACTATCATATAGTACAGGATAGGGAGCAATGCAATCCAATAGTTGTCAGTAATTGATGAAACTGTGGCACTATCATATAGTACAGGAGACATCATGATCACAAAATTTGAGAGTTTATGTAGGAATGCGACGTGACAAAAAAGACAGCTTAACTGCAGATTTAAGCAACAGGAGAATCGCGTTCGAGTTCTTATAATTACTTGGGAATTCAGATTCTTACTTTTCCTGTAGAGGCCCCATATCCTGAATAGTCATAGCTGCACAGGAAAACCAAGTAAACAGATTTAGTAGATTCGTCAGAGTAAAATCCTGTCAGCAAGATCCACCAGGCAAGAAATCTGCAGTCCCATCAGATTCAGATAGAAACTACTTTTCAATTGCTGTAAAATACTCAAAAGTCTCAAAAGTCAAGCAGTAGTCATGCAGGTTGTCATCTGCAGTTCAACCACCACAAAGAAACAATGGTATACTACTACTACAATACTCAGCACTCTCAAATCTTCGATTCCTTATAGAACACAACACCAAATGGACAAATCCATATGCCACATGCGAAGTGACGTTCGAACGCTCATAGTCATTGGCAGATCAATGGCCACTAACTGACTGACATTGCTGAAAGCAACAACAGCAGGGAAAGAGTGTTTTCGCTTAGCGACAGTGTTTTCGCTTGTCCAATCACTATAACGGAAAAAAGAGCAATGCAAAGACCAATCGATGATCAGGATAATATTTTTACCTTTTCTTGGTTTCAATAGCTTCATGGATTATTTTCATTCCATCCTGAACCAAGATATTAAGAATGTGCGCACAACACCTGACATGCAAATGTTGACCTTCAAGGAGCAACTCATGTTTGTGATATTTTATTAACTCCTCACATGCATTAGTATTATTGCTGGCATTATCTAGTGTCAAAGTGAATAATTTGCCTCTTATGCCCCATTCTGTTAAGCAACGAACTATTTCTTCCTCTATCGCATAGCCTGTATGGGGATACTTCACTTCTGCGAAACTTATGGTCTTCTTCTTGTAGATGAATTCTGCATTGATATAATGGGCGGTGATGCACATGTAGCCCAAGTCCTGTGATGATGTCCACATGTCAGATGTTAAGCAAATGCGAGAATCCAAATTTTGTAGCTCTACTTCGATATCTTTCTTCATTCCCTTATACATCTTCACTGCATCATCACGAATTCTGTGACGACCCTTGATTTGAAACACTGGCTGCATTGAGTCAATCCATGGTTGAAGGTGGGGATCTTCAAACTTAAGAAAGGGGATCTCAGCATGGACGCAATACTTGACCATGCGTTCACGACAAACTTTCTCATCAAACACAAACAGTCCTTCGGATGGTTTTTTTTCATGGTCAACAAAAACCTCTGTCTGCAAGCATCTTGGATTGATCGGCAAGCCTCTGCAATATGGGTCCTCAAACTGCTAGTCCCAAACTTGGTGTGAAGTTGCGCTCCACAGTATTTGCACACAGCCTTGAAATCACCATCTACGAGAACCAAATCTACTTCATAATGCTCCCATACCTTGGACCTTCTAACATGTGGTATTTGACTCGTATCCTCATCCATGGAATCAGCAGTCTCCGAACCCTCTGACGTAGACATGCCTCAAGTTTTATAGCACACTGCAGGGGGAAAATATGTGGAAACTTACTGTTAGAAAATGGTAGAATATAGAGCAAGAAGGTAGTGAAAGAAGAGAGAACCTAACAAGTTACTGTCATCATGAATGGAGTTACTACCTATGTGAGGCCCTAACATTTGCCCATTCACTTAACTTTCTGGAAATGGTTATTCAGTGGTTCAGGTGTGCATTGGTTTTGGAGTTCTATATCCAAAAAATACATTTTTGCTACTAATATGTTACAGATTGCAACTAACAGGGGCCACATTGCTTTAAAAGAATTTAGGGCCATAACAAGATTGCAACTAACAAGTCAAGAGTATGTACATACACATGGAAACTTGCAAAAGAGACTAGCAGTACATCAGTCATAGATACATACAGTGAAATCAATCTTGTGCACATGTAACTTCCTGATTAAGCCTAGTGCCGCTATTCATTCAGTTATATCAAAGCAGAGTTTAGCTTCATGCCAGGGGCCATTGATCTCAAACTTGTACTCCTGGATCCTGATAAGCCAGTAGGGGCAAACAAGGGAGATGAAAACAACGAAACTCCTACATAAGAAGTACAGAAGTACAGAAAGGAACTAATCAACGAAGCTGTACCAGTAAGGAAATTATATCTTAGTACATGTCTGTGATAACAAGTCTGACTTTGAGCATGCCTAGGCCTGAATTTCTTACATGATTGCAGAAGGAAGCATGCATAATAACAACAAACAAGTCCACCAACATTTCAAACAGATGTAGGTGTCGCCAAAGTATTATGCTGTGAATGCTTCCACCCATGGCAAGGCTGCTCCAGCATGGATGGTAAAGAGTAAAATACAGTGGCTGAACCTTCCACAGGAAAGCAACAACAGCGTCCATGGACATGGCATAAAAGAAACTCGAAATAGGTAGGATTCTGAATGCATCTTTATTTCATAATAACACGAAGATACAGAATTAAACAGCACAAGCACGGCGTTATAGAAGTACAGAAAGAATATTGAAGCATCATGAATACTCTGGATATCCTGCATCATGAATCATGAATCATGAATCCAACTAATGCCCAAGCTGTGGAATCAACCTGGTTGCTGTTGTTGTTGTTGCATACGAGGAGGGGACCAGCAGGATCGGAGCACCTTGCCGGCGTTGCCGCCGGAGCACCTTGTCGCGGGAGGAGCAGGACCTGGTCAACAGGAGGAGCCGGTCAG
>NC_041385.1:247443360-247517286 GCF_002162155.2 Triticum dicoccoides
GGGGGGGTACCTGCCGGCAAAGGGAAGGTGGCGCGGCCGCGCGACGGAGGAGGGGGCGGCGCCCGAGGGTAACGGCGAGACGGTGGCGCAAGGAAGTGACGGCGAGGCGGCCGCGCAAGGAGGGCGTGGTGCCCGAGGGTAACGGCGAGGCGGTAGCACAAGGAGGGGGCGGCGCCGGAGGGTGACAGCGAGGCGGCGGCGCAAGGAAGAGGCAGGGGAGCAGGGGCGGCGCGGGGGAAGACCGGAACAGGCAGGGCAGCACCGCGGGCAGCGTGTGGGTAACTGGACGCAGCAAACCGGGTTGTACCCATGGTTTGTAGCCCATAATGCATCAAATGGTTTCAGCCCATAACCAACTATACCCAAACTGGTTCCTCTCAAAACTGAAACCAAACCAAACTTAAGAAAGGCTCAGCCCAATAAGACCTAAACCAATCAAGCCCATAATAAAAACCAACCCATTTAAACCAGTTTTTCTAAAACCACTCCTAGATTTAATCTCCGCGCACTCGAGCTCCAGCGCCCAAGCCCGCACATCTCGTCTCAACCTTCTCCAGCCATGTCCGGAGGGGAGGCAAGTGGATGACCTCCTCCGTTACGGAGGAGCACATCAAGAAGCTGCGCGGCGCCGGATACCTGTCCAGCGACATCGCGCACCGGCTGCCCGACAAGGGATAGCTCATCCCCACCCCCAGGCCCCATGAGAGGGTCGTATTCCTTCCCCACTTCCTCCGCGGACTGGGCTTCCCACTTCATCCCTTCGTCCGGGGGCTCACGTACTACTACGGCCTGGACTTCCACGATCTGGCGCCAAACTTCACCCTCAACATCTCGGCGTTTATCGTCGTGTGTGAGGCCTTCCTCTGCATCCAGCCCCACTTCGGCTTGTGGCTAAAAACCTTCAATGTCAAGCCGAAGGTAGTGAAGGGCGTCCAAGCGGAGTGCGGAGGCGCCATGGTGGGCAAGATGCCCAACGTCCTCTGGCTCGAGGGCGCCTTTGTGGAAACCATCAAAGGGTGGCAATCGGGGTGGTTCTATATCACCGAGCCGCGGGACCCTAAATGGGCAGTGGCCCTCGAGTTCAGATATGGTTCCCCTATGCAGCTCACCTCCTGGAAAGAGAAGGGCTTGCTATGGGGTAGTTCGGAGGAGCTGACCGGACTCCAGTCCTATCTCCAGACCTTGGTGAACAAGAAGCTCAAGCTTGTCAACGTGATCCAGGTCATGCTCGTCCGCCGGATTCTCCCCTGCCAACAACGGGCCTTCAATCTGTGGGAGTTCGATCTGGCACAACACCGGACCCTGAGCGGGCTCTTCGACACAACATACGAAGCTGCCTAGAGGGTGCTGTTCAAGGGCGGAGAAGCCCCCGCGTCCGCGACTGAAGATCGCGGATTCAGCACCAAGCACCCGGCCGGTGTGGTAAGATGTGTTATCCTTTATGGGACATTTATTTCTTTCATAGTTTGACTCTATGTGGGATCTAAAATTCCCAATGCCTTTAACAGGACTGGCAGAGGACGTCCGGACAGGTTAACTGTCCGGCTCCCCTCCCCGAGGAACCAGCGGATGCCCGTTTAACGGGGCTGCTAGTCCCGGCACTTTACGTGGTGCCAGAGAAGAAGGCCAAGAAGAAGGCCATGGGAACCCGAAGGATTTCCCGGTGCCAGGTGGTATCGGACTCATCGTGCGATGACTCCGAGGCGGACTCCTCCCCCGAAGGCGAGGAGGAGAAAGAAGACTCTCCCCAGGAGGGGGGAGAGAGGAAGAGGAAGGCTTCCCCAACGGGGGAGGCCGAGGGGTCCAAGAGGGGAAGGACCCTTCCTCCGGACAGCTCCGCCAACGCCAACGACGGCGTCGAGGAGTGGCCCCCAAGGGCCAAGCCCCTGGCAAGATCGTAAGTATCCGGATTCCTGAGTGATTTGTAGTTGCTCTTTTGTGCCACGTAGTGTCCTTCTAATGCCGCACACTACATGTAGCCCGGCCGAGGAGGATCTTCCCACTTCATCCAGCGGGTCCTTGGCTCCGTCGGATGTAGATTCCATTTCGACCGCCTCCACCCCCCGCGATGCTGAGGACGCCGAGGTGGGATCCCAGGAGGGGACCCGCCAGGAGGGGGAGGCTCCGGAGGTGCCACAAGGCAACCTCCCGGACTTTGCGCCGGACTCCGTGCTGGAACCCGCAGTGGTTCCGGAGTCCGGCAGGCGGCCCCTTCGTAAGAAGGGCAAGACCGTGACACCGGCAGCCTCCGTCCAACCGGAGGCACCGGACAACTTGTTGGAGGCGCTCAACGGCGCTTCCATCGAGGAAGAACACCGCACTATTATGAGTGCGGTGATTCAGAAGGTTCAGCTCGCCAAGAGCGGGCTGACCGAAGCCTGCAGCAGCCTTCTAACAGGCTTTGAGGTAAGAAGTTTTAAAATATGTAATGTAATACCGCATAGACAGTAGCCCCTGATGCTCGGTTCGGTGTTCGGAAAGAAAAACCGAACTGAGGATCTAAAAAAAAGATATACGCAGGAGTTCTAAAAATTATGTCAATATGGGATTGCAGGCTGCACTGCTGACCTCTGCCGCACTGACTGTGGAGGTCGGTGCTTTGAAGCAAGACCTCGAGCGGTCCGAGCACGAGCTCGGCCTTGCCAAGAAGCAGCTCGAGGACAAAGAAGGTGAGTAACACCGCATTAAATTTGTACCTTACAGAAAAGGATTTTGGTTGCAATAGAAGTGACAAGGATAACGTGGGTACTGCAGGGGCCACGAACGAGGTGGCGACCCTGAAGGAGGCCGTGTCTACGGCCGAACGTAATGCGGCCGCGGAACGAGTGAAGCGAGAGAAGGAGGAGGCGCTGGTGGCGGCGGTGCGGCAAGAGCTCCAGGCTCTCATGGAAAAGCATGAGAGTTTGGAGCACGACTCGAAGACTCGAGAGTCCGAGCTTGCCTCGGCTCTTGAAAGTGCCAAAGCCGGTAAGGCCGAGGCCCATAAGGCCCTCCAGGAGATTGAGGCGGCGAAGAAAATAGCGGCGGGTAAGGCATTTTTCATGCAAACCAAGCATGTGAATGTGAATTACCTGTTACTTACCCGAATTCGGAGCTCTCCAGGGGCGTTTGCAGATCTGCCTCGCAGCGTGTCCGATGCCGCCGCATTCTACCGGGCCGAGGAGGGGAGCTCAACGGAGAAGGTCTTCTGGTCTCAGTATGCTGAGGCCGGACATCCGGTGCCCCTTAGCGACCAGCTGAAGCAGCTGGTCGAGCTCCACAAGGTAGCCGAGCAGGCCATGAAGGGCCTCATAGTCCGGCTGTGGCCTGGAGAGGCCATGCCTGGGAGCTACTTCGGCCTCGTGCGGCGGCTGGTGGATGCGTGCCCTTGGGTGGAGGTCATCAAGCGCTCCGCCTGCATTGAAGGTGCCCGTCGGGCCCTTGCCCGCGCGAAGGTGCACTGGGGCAGGCTGGATGCTGAGAGGCTTATCACGGACGCGCCGCCGGCGGGCAAGGAGTATCGTACGCCCGAAATGTACTTTAAGAGTGTCCTGAAGGGTGCCCGCAAGATTGCGGATGAGTGCCCTAGAGATGTAATTTTTGAGTAGACTCGCAATGTGTTATCCTGTGCGCTGAAAACTTTGTTCATATGCGCTAAGCAACGCTTATTTGATTTAAAATATTACCTTCTGTGCGGCCGTTTATCAAATCTGAGAGATGGCAAGTCGTCGGCTTCAGCCCCCATGCCACGAGTGCTGGGGTGTTCGGGATAAACTTGAGCGCTCTTGTTCCCATTTTTGGGTCCATCTAGGGAGGCGCTCAACACAACGAACAAGGCAACCGGACTTATAATGCTTGAACACTCTCACTTAGCCATAGAATTCTATAATTTTAAATTTCGGCGAAGCCCCTAGTGTTCGGAAGACCGAGTTCGAGGCGCTATCCACGCCTGGGCCGGACACAGCCGGTTCCTCGCTCTAAGCGGCATAAGTCTTTAGGGACTCGAAAAGACCTCTCGAACAGCGACCAGCTCTTGCCTTATCATGACAGTCAGTTTTAGCTTTCTCCACTGAGGCGCTCGCCTAGCTCAACCAGGGCGCAATCACAGTGGTTCTCCCAGTGCTACCTTAGCCGATAGAACGGAACGTAAGGTACCAAAACATGGGAGCCGGGCAAACCCAACTATTGACCCAAGACATGATTCGGAGCCGATGCATATAGTGTTATAAGTTCGGGGTGCCGCACTTGTGAAAGTGTTCGGACTTCTCACACCATAATGCGGGGAACATAAGCCCCTGGTGTATTCGGCCGTACCAAATTGTACGGATGCAAGATGTCATAAATGAACATATATATAAAGAAAAGGAATGCGATTATAAGCGAAAAGTGATGCATTGTTTATTCAAGGAATTCTGCTATGAGTGCAGAACGATACAAATAGTGTGGTAAGCAAGGGTTTGGACTATTAGACATGTCCCCCTCCAGGGGTAGGCTGCGGAATGGTGTAATAAACAGATTTAATGCTCGTAATGGAGACCACCTGATTGTTCGTCGTAGCCATTGTTCCTCCCTGGCTGTTGCATCGTGAGTTCGGCAGATCTACTGCCGGACAGGGCCTCTGGGAAACGGAGTCTTGTGGGAAAAAAAGGAAAAGAAAAATAGCGACACACTTGGGAGCCCCTGGTGCGGTTGAGCCGCACTCTGGGCCTGTCATGGTCGTGCCCCTCCCCGTATGCCCAAGGTATCTCCAGAGCGTAATGATGTACGCAGAGGGTTTGTCTTGCAATCATGCAAGGGCTAGGGTTGGGCCGCATTGCTATGCGAGCTCGGAACGTGCCAGGTGGTCTTGATGTATGTTGCTCCGGGCGCGTTTAATCATGTCCGGTCTTTTAACGGCCGGACTCGAAAATTGCCTTAAGAGGCTGTTCTGTACTTCTGCCGCGAGAGCCGCTGTGTGTTCCTCCGTTCGGAGGGAGCGTTCAGTGTTTTCGTTGACCGTGATGACTCCACGAGGGCCTAGCATCTTGAGCTTGAGGTATGCATAATGCGGCACTGCGTTGAACTTTGCGAACGCGGTTCGTCCGAGCAGGGCGTGATAGCCACTGCGGAACGGGACTATGTTGAAGATTAACTCCTCGCTTCGGAAATTATCCGGGGATCCGAAGACCACTTCCAGTGTGACCGAGCCTGTACAATTGGCCTCGACACCTGGTATGACGCCTTTGAAGGTCGTCTTTGTAGGTTTAATCCTTGAGGGGTCTATGCCCATCTTGCACACTGTATCCTGGTAAAACAGGTTCAGGCTGCTGCCGCCGTCCATCAGGACTCTAGTGAGGTGAAATCCATCGACGATTGGGTCTAAAACCAATGCGGCGAATCCGCCATGGCGGATACTGGTGGGGTGGTCCCTTCGATCGAAAGTGATCGGACAAGAGGACCATGGATTGAACTTCGGGGCGACTGGCTCCATCGCATATACGTCCCGAAGTGCACGCTTCCGCTCCCTCTTGGATATGTGGGTTGCGTATATCATGTTTACCGTCCGCACTTGTGGGGAGAAACCCTTCTATCCTCTACTGTTCGACGGCCGGGTCTCCTCCTTGTCATCGCTATGCAGCCCCTTGTCATTGTTTTCGGCAATTAACTTGCCTGCCTGCTTGAATACCCAACAATCCCTGTTGGTGTGGTTAGCTGGCTTTTCGGGTGTGCCATGTATCTGGCAAGAGTGGTCGAGTATTCGGTCCAAATTGGACGGACCCGGAGTGGTTCTTTTGAATGGATTCTTCTGCTGACCGGGTTTAGAGCCTCTGAATCCGGCGTTAACTGCCGTATCCTCAGTGTTGTCGCCGTTGATACGGCGTTTGTTTTTGTTACGACGCGACCTGCCATTGCGGTCCTTGCTGTCTGGACTGCCAGAACTTTTGCTGAGGTTGTTACTGCGAGCTAGCCAGATGTCCTCTCCCGCACAGAAGCGGGTCATGAGTGATGTGAGGGCTGCCATGGATTTCGGCTTTTCCTGTCCTAGGTGCCGGGCCAGCCACTCGTCGCGGATGTTATGTTTGAAGGCTGCGAGGGCCTCTGCATCTGGACAGTCGACGATTTGATTTTTCTTTGTTAAGAACCGTGTCCAGAACTGTCTGGCCGATTCGTCTGGCTGCTGAATTATATGGCTTAGGTCATCGGCGTCTGGTGGTCGCACATATGTGCCCTGGAAGTTGTCAAGAAATGCAGCTTCCAGGTCCTCCCAACACCCAATTGACTCTGCTGGCAAGCTGTTAAGCCAATGCCGAGCTGGTCCTTTAAGCTTGAGTGGGAGATACTTGATGGCGTGGAGATCATCACCGCGGGCCATATGGATATGAAGGAGATAATCTTCGATCCAAACCGCGGGGTCTGTTGTGCCATCGTAGGATTCAATGTTCACGGGTTTAAACCCTTCAGGGATTTGATGATCCATTACTTCGTCTGTGAAGCATAGTGGGTGTGCGGCGCCTCTATATTGAGCAATATCACGACGTAGCTCAAGAGAGCTTTGTCTGCTGTGTTCGGCCCGGCCGAAGTTGCTGTATCCGGCTCGACGGTAGTCGTCGTGGGTCGTGGGGCGCCCGCGTGATCCGTAGATAGATCTTGATTGTCTTGCCTTATCCTCCAATATATCCCGCAAGTCTGGCGCATTCCCCCGTGGCTTCGTGCTCTTCGAGCGGTGCCGGGGTACGGCTCTGACGGAGGGCCTGGATGCCTCTCTGTCACGGCCACGAGGTGGTCGGTCTGCCGTATTGTGCGCTGGTGATGAAGGTTTGTATGCTTCCTCCTCTAGTCGGGGGAGCAACTTGCGTTTTGGGTAGCTTTTGGAGGGGCGTTCGAGTTCATACTCTTCGGCCGCGAGGACCTCGGTCCATTTGTCGGCCAGCAGGTCCTGTTGCTGCTTTTTCTTTAGGCTGTTCGCCGTGGCCATTAGCCTGCGTTTAAAACGCTCTTGTTCGATGGGATCCTCGGGCACGACGAATTCGTCGTCATTGAGGCTTGCCTCATCTCCGGAGGGAGGCATGTAATTTTCACCCTCCTCGTCTGCCGCTCTCTCCTGAGGGCTGGCTACTCCGTCCTCCTGTGCTGAATCGTGCTGGAGGGGGTTGTCTTTGGCACTCTCTGGGGTGTTATTATGTCTGGTGCCGGAATCTCCATTCTTGCTGTGGCGTGATTTAGAGCGGCGCCGCTGACGTTGGCGCTTGGGCTGTTTCTTAGACGAATCGGCCTCTGCTCCTTCTTCGCCATCCCCATCCTTTGGGGTGTCCACCATGTATGTGTCGTATGACGAGGTGGTCTTCCAGTGCCCTGTAGGCGCTGGTTCTTGATCGTCTCCGGCATCGTCGTCCATACCGTCGATGTCTTCGGAGTCGTGGTCTAGCATGTCGGTTAGATCATCGACAGTGGCTACAAAGTGGGCGGTGGGTGGGCTTCGAATTTCTTTGTTGTCCGCATCCCAACCATCCTGACCGTAGTCCGGCCAGGGCTCTCCTGATAACGAGAGATACTTCAGCGAATTCAAAATGTCGCCAAAGGGTGAGTGCTGAAAGATGTCCGCAGCGGTGAATTCCATGACCGGCGCCCAATCGGATTCGATTGGTAGGGGCGCGGGAGGTTCAGAGTCCGACACCGCAGAGTCACAAGCTTTGCAAAGGACAAGGTCGGTATTCGGCTCTATCGCCGTAGAAGTTGCAGCCCCCGAGGCGGTGTCCAACCACCTGTCCTCGATCTGCGCGGTCGGCTCCGAACTATGGGTCAGAGCGGACTTGTGTGCGGCCTCCAGGGTACTGTCCGGCGGCAGAGTTAAGTCATGCCCATCGTGACAGTGCGGCTCGCTTGGCTGCGGCTCGAATCCATCGAAGATCAAGTCTCCGCGGATGTCAGCCGTGAAGTTTAAGCTTCCAAATTTGACCTGATGGCCAGGGGCGTAGCTTTCGATCTGCTCCAGATGGCCAAGTGAATTGGCCCGCAGTGCAAAGCCACCGAACACGAAGATCTGTCCGGGGAGAAAAGTCTCACCCTGGACGGCGTTGTTGTTGATTGAAGAAGCCATCAAGCCTATCGGTGACGACACAGAGGAACTCTCAATGAAAGCACCAATGTCGGTGTCAAAACCGGCGGATCTCGGGTAGGGGGTCCCGAACTGTGCGTCTAGGCGGATGGTAACAGGAGACAAGGGACACGATGTTTTTACCCAGGTTCGGGCCCTCTCGATGGAGGTAAAACCCTACTCCTGCTTGATTGATATTGATGGTATGGGTAGTACAAGAGTGGATCTACCACGAGATCAAGGAGGCTAAACCCTAGAAGCTAGCCTATGGTATGATTGTTGTAATGGTTGTTCGTCCTACGGACTAAAACCCTCCGGTTTATATAGACATCGGAGAGGGCTAGGGTTACATAGAGTCGGTTTCAATGGTAGGAGATCTACATATCCGTATCGCCAAGCTTGCCTTCCACGCCAAGGAAAGTCCCATCCGGACACAGGACGAAGTCTTCAATCTTGTATCTTCATAGTCTTGGAGTCCGGCCGATGATGATAGTCCGGCTATCCGGACACCCCCTAGTCCAGGACTCCCTCAGTGGCCCTAGTGGCTTCTTGGGGAGCATTGTGCCTCCACACCGCTCCAACGGAGACGTACTTCCCCCAAAGGGAAGGGACTTCGGTAACACATCCTCGTCTCCACCGGCTTCACTTGTGGTTTTCTCTTCCCTTTACTTTGTGCAAGCTATTGTTGTGTTGTATCCTTTGGTTGCACTTGTTGTTGTTGTTTGCATCATATAGGTTGCTCACCTAGTTGCACATCTAGACAACCTATTTGTTGCTAAACCTATTTTGTTAAGAAAAGCTAAAAAATGGTAGTTGCCTATTCACCCCCTCTTGTCAACCATATCGATCCTTTCACATGGGCATGACTGCGTATGATTTATGCATAGCCAGAGTCATCGAGGAAGGTGAGAGCCTGGGATATTTACCGATGGAGTCGGCAAAGTCTTTTGGAGGCTTTCATGTTTTTTTTTCATGTTCCTGTGTAAGTAGCTGATGGAGACTGGCAACCTCTTTGAGGTAGTCTTGCTTCTCCATGGTAAAACACTGCTCCTTATAAAATAAAAGTTGCATAACAAGCCATAAAAACATTTATATACCATTAAAGGAGGTTGGGCATGTTCTCGACGATATAACTAACCTCAGTTATAGCATTCATTGCACTTTTTAGGTGGACCGCATAGTTGGATGCACTCTAACATCTCGGTTAGTGGAGTAGTTTCCCACAAATTTTCATATGGATTTTTCACTTTTTATTGATATGTCAAAAAATCAGAATATGAGTAAGTGTATAAGCATGTTCAGGAAGACTGGTTTCTCCTCTTCAAGGGTGACAATGAATAGGCTATGAAGAAAACAATGATGATTTCATCTTTGAATTTACTCAATATGTTAGAGTGCATCCAACTATGTGGCCATGTGAGGATTCCATGAGAACAAAACGGTATATCAATGCTTAGAAACAAGGCCTAGGGTTCATATTTCACTAGTGAAATCTCTCAGCAGTGCTAACATAATTGAATCATATAACAATCCCTCAACGTGTGACAAAGATTCACTCCAAAGTTCTTATCAATAGCGGAGAACATAAGATAAAATTGTTGTAGGTATCAAACCACCTCAAAGTTATCTTCTCGATCAATCTATTGACCCATCCCTATAAGTGTCACAAACAACCCTAGAGTTCGTACTACAATAACACCATATGATACACATCAGTCAACTCTAATGTCACCTAGATACACCAATGTCACCATAAGTATCCGTGAGTCAATTATTTGATACGCATCAAACAATTTCAGATTCATAATATTCTATCCAACACAAAGAACTTAAAGAGTACCCCAAAGTTTCTATTAAATAAAGTAGGATAAAAACGTGTATCGACCTATGTGCCTAGATTACCCCAATGTCACCAGGGAATCCACAAGTTGATTATGAAAACATACATCAAGTGAATCAATAGAATACCCATTGTCACCATGGGTGTCCACATGCAAGACATACATCAAGTGATCTCAAATCCAATATTCAATCCGGTAATAATGAAACCTCAAAGGGAAAGACTCAATTCATCACAACAAGATAGAGAGGGAAGAACACCATATGATTCAACTATATTAACAAAGCTCGTGGTACATCAAGATCGTGTCGAATCAAGAACACGAGACAGAGAGAGATAGAGAGAGATCAAACACATAGCTACTGGTACATACCATCAGCCCCGAGGGTGAACTACTCCTCCTCATCATGGAGACCGCTGAGATAATGAAGATGGCCTCCGGTGATGGTTTCCCCCTTCGGTAGGGTGCTAGAAAAGGCCTCCAGATGAGATTGCTTCAAAACAGAGGCTCGCGGCGGCGGCATGGAGTTCTAGGTTTCTTTCTAGGGGGTTTATGGATTTATAGGATTTTTTTAGCATTGGAATCGCACCATCAAAGTTACATGGGACCCATGAGCTCAGACGACACTCCCTAAACCCAGGGCATATGGGGTGAGCCCTTGACTCCCTTGTGGGTCTTTTTTGGTCCTTCCTCGAATTGAGCAATAAGAGATGTAACAACGGTTGAGCTCAACAAGACATTTGGGTTAGGGGTTGGAGGTGGAAGAAGGGGCTTTATGTAGTGTTCTTGGCCGGGTGGGCATTTCTGCCCGTTGGACCCTGTGCGCACGTGCATCGATAAATATCCCCTCCAACGGGCTGACTTAGCCCATGCGCACGGGGTCCAATGGGCAGAAATGCCCACCCGGCCAAGAACACTACATAAAGCCCCTTCTTCCACATCCAACCCCTAACCCAAATGTCTTGTTGATCTCCACCATTGTTACATCTCTTTTTGCTCAATTCGAGGAAGGGTACCCAGAGAGTTACACAGTACCCAGTGTGCATGGGGTACCCAGTAACTTTCTGCCATAAGCTTTCTGAGTACGACAAGCACACACACTAGGATTTTAGGTGGTAGGAATGGGTAGGCTAGTGTATATGGTTCAACAATGGCATTCCCACACAACTTTCATCCACACAAACCCCTCTTAATAGTGCGGTCTTTCCTACGACTCGAAGCAAACCAAAAACTAACCCTTCGATTCGCCGGAAGACCACGCCTTTAACTTTTTGAATTGGGGAGTTGCACATCTCCATCACGACGCACTTGAAACCAATATCCTAAGATACACTTTAGTAATCGATATTAGTTCACCTAACCACATTGTCATCACACCAAAATATAGTATAAGTGCCACTTGCAGTTTCAATCTCCCCCTTTTTGGTGCATTGATGACAATGTGGTTAGAGCATGGCATAGAGAATATATAAAGAATTGAATTGCCATGGGACAGAGGAATGGTCATGATAGCCCCCCTATATGTGTGCCCAAATAAAATGAATGCTTGAGAATGCATCAAGTACACACATAGGCGGCTCCCTCAAGATCATTATTGTCAGGACATGAGATCAACATAATAAACCTATAACGGTGCCTAGATCCCATGAATTGTGTGGTGAGAAAATATCCTGAGACACATAGTAAGCATAATATGATCATAGCATTAGCTTCAAAGATAAAGCACGAGTCTCACAAGCATAAATGAGTGGCTCACCACCACACAAGCGGAACACAAATAAGAGTATCTCAAGGCAGCTAAAGGCAATCAAAAAAGAGAAACACGAGGCTTGAGATCTCAACACACACCAACACCCACGAAACACCAACACCCACCACTTCTCCCCCTTTATCATCAAGACAATAAAAAAGGAGACAAATGGTGACACACAGACCCACTAGACAAGAGGAGGAGCACTCAAGGCATCATCATCATCATCATCATCATCATCATCATCATCATCATCATCATCATCAAAGCGCCATCTTGCCATCAGAATGGGCCGAGTTGTGGCCTCACTGTCGTTGTCCTCAGACCCTGGACCAACCTCCTCACCTGCTGCATCCCTAGCTGCCTTTTGCTCATGCCTCATAATCTTCTCCTTGTTGATTTGCCTAATCTGACGATGTTGGATAGACTGGCACATTTTGAACAGACACTTCTTCTCACCTCTAGCAAAAACGGCCTCAGAACCAACAGACTTGGACTTACCACGAGGGATCCATGCAGTGGAGGACATGCCCGGAGTGAATGTAGCACGATCCTCAGGCCAAGGTTGCGCTCCTTCTTAATAGGAACATATGGAGCAGGAGCAGTCGGGGTCTGATACGTCTCCAACGTATCTATAATTTTTGATTGCTTCATGCTATATTATCTACTATTTTAGGCAATATTGGGCTTTATTATTCACTTTTATATTATTTTTTGGGACTAACCTATTAACCGGAGGCCCAACCCAGATTTGTTGTTTTATGCCTATTTCAGTGTTTCGAGGAAAAGGAATATCAGACGGAGTCAAAACGGAACGAAATCAACTGGAGAAGTTATTTTTGGAAGGAAAGCCACCCGATGGACTTGGAGTGCACGTCAGGGAAGAAGGGAGGTGCCCACGAGGGTGGGGGCGCGCCCACCCCCTGGGACGCGCCCCCTGCCTCGTGGCCCCCCTTCGGTCCACCGACGTACTTCTTTCACCCATATATACCTAAGTACCCTAAAACTTCCAGAACAGAAGATAGACCGGGAGTTCCGCCGCCGCAAGCCTCTGTAGCCACCAAAAACCTCTCGGGAGCCCATTCTGGCACCCTGCCAGAGGGGGATCCCATCACCGGTGGCCATCTTCATCATCCCGACGCTATCCATGATGAGGAGGGAGTAGTTCACCCTCGGGGCTGAGGGTATGTACCAGTAGCTATGTGTTTGATCTCTCTCTCTCGTGTTCTCTCTCGTGTTCCCTCTGTGGCACGATCTTGATGTATCCTGAGCTTTGCTATTGTAGTTGGATCTTATGATGTTTCTCCCCTTCTACTCTCTTGTGATAAATTGAGTTTCCCCTTTGAAGTTATCTTATCGAATTGAGTCTTTTATGAGAACACTTGATGTATGTCTTGCCGTGATTATCTGTGGTGACAATGGGATATCATGTGCCACTTGATGTATGTTTTGGTGATCAACTTGCGGGTTTCGTGACATTGGGAACCTATGCATAGGGGTTGGCACACATTCTTGACTCTCCGATAGAAACTTTGGGGCACTCTTTGAAGTACTTTGTGTTGGTTGGATGAATCTGAGATTGTGTGATGCATATCGTATAATCATGCCCACGGATACTTGAGGTGACAACGGAGTATCTAGGTGACATTAGGGCTTTGGTTGATTTGTGTCTTAAGGTGTTATTCTAGTATGAACTCTTTTATAGATTGATCCGAAAGAATAACTTTGAGGTGGTTTCGTACCCTACCATAATCTCTATGTTTGTTCTCCGCTATTAGTGGCTTCGGAGTGACTCTTTGTTGCATGTTGAGGGCTTGTTATGATCTATCTATGTTAGTATTGTTGAGAGAACTTGCACTAGTGAAAGTATGAACCCTAGGCCTTGTTTCCTATCATTGCAATACCGTTTATGCTCACTTTTATAATTAGTTACCTTGCTGTTTTTATTATTTCAGATTAGAAATACATTTATCTACCATCCATATTGCACTTGTATCACCATCTCTTCGCCGAACTAGTGCACCTATACAATTTGCCATTGTATTGGGTGTGTTGGGAACACAAGAGACTCTCTGTTATTTGGTTGCAGGGTTGCTTGAGAGAGACCATCTACATCCTATGCCTCCTACGGATTGATAAACCTTAGGTCATGCACTTGAGGGAAATTTGCTACTGTCCTACAAACCTGTGCACTTGCAGGCCCAACAACGTCTACAAGAAGAAGGTTGTGTAGTAGACATCAGGGTCAAGTTGGAGTTGCGCTTGGAATGGAAGTCTTGTACGAAGCAATGTACTTGGCTGGGCAGATGGTCTCAATCAAGGACTGAATGAACGGAGCATAGATGAAGTACTTGTTCTCTTGAACACACTGGCGGAGCTCATAGAACATGAAATCCAGAACATCCACCCTCTTCTTTTGAGGCAGGTACACAAAAACATCCAACATGGAACTCCGAATGTTGTGAGAATCACTGGCCTTAGGAGTGAGTGTATACCTCAAGATATTGCGCATAGTGTCATAGAGAGGCACAAGGTCTTTGATGGACCCGGTGACAAACGACTTCTCCTGCTTGTAAGCGAATGCAATCTCATCCTTAGTGCGCTGCCCACTTTCACAAACTCTGCCAAACTCATCAGATGCAGCCTCTTCATCAATGTAAGGATAAGGAATGATCTCTGAAAACTTAGCCATATGATCAGAGCACCGATGAGTCCCTGACATCCAAGTGAGGGTGCGAGCAGAGTCATTGGAGAAAAACAAAGTGGCAAAGAACTGCATCACCAAATCTTCATTGTATGGATGGTTGAATGTGACGAACGGAATGAGGCCCAACCTCCCAAGAGCTGAATATGCACCGGGATATAGATGATCATTGTCGCGCATAGTCTTATTATTCAATTGCTTGTGTGGTGCAAACTTCTTAGACTTGGTCATGAGAAGCTCATGATAAACTCTTTGCTGAAACTCGTTCTTGAACCGGGGATCCACACCCAAACCAGTGGCAGCTGCATAAGGATGACTCTGTCTGTTAGCCCAAAGCTCTGGCTTGGTCCACTTGGCAAGAGGCATATTCAAGAGGTCTCGCCCGCCTGGAATGGCTTGCTCGGGACTAGACTCCTCTTCCTCCTCCTCATCCTCATCAACACGATCATCCTATTCTTCTATCTCTGCATCATCATTGGGGTCAACATAGTGAGCATCATCTTGTGAGTCATACTCTTCCTCGGAATCATCGGAGGCCTCAACAACAGGCCACTTGGAGGCAGCACGACGAACACGTCCCTGCCCAGACCCAGACTCCTGCCCCATGCCTTCAGATGGCTGGCAACGAGAAACTGTGAACTCCTTGGATCCTCCCTTTGGGCGCTTGCGACGAAGCTCGGCCCTCTTGTCAGCGGAGTCTGAAACACACACGAACACCCAACAACACAAAGCATGAAATACAAATGAGTATAAGTGTATGATAAATAGCATAGGAATAGGTAGAAAATCAAGTGAAATGGCCCTGGATACCCCGTGCGCATGGGGGTTTAGACCCTGTGGGCACGGGGGTCCCGTGCGCACGATACATGACTGTGGACACGGGGCCCCGTGCGCACGAAGGTCAAATGGCCCGTGGACACGGGGGTTTCCCAGCAGCAGCCACTTCCAGATTGAGATCTAGGAGTGGGTGCGGCAGGGAAACCCTAGGACCTGAGCACCATGAATCTACCTAGGACAGAGGATCAACCACCTAGAACTAAGAAAGATCGGAAACCCTAGACCCTATGAATGCATCCATGGAGGAAGGAAAGGAACATGGGAAGGGAAGGTACCGAAGGAGCACCCCATCCCGCACAAAGTTTACGGAGTAGCGAAGCCCGACAGTGCTAGGGGAGCACCAGCGAGAAGAGGCGACGGCGGCAGCGCTGGAGGCAACCTGGGGAGTGGAGGGGGCGACTGGGTGGGAATGAACCCGAGCCCCCCACGCCCCGCCTTTTCAGGGCCAGAACCCCTAGACCCCGTGCGTACGGGCTAAGTGAGCCCCGTGCGCATGGGGGTCCCGTGCGCACGGTACAGAGCTCGTGGACACGGGGGCCCCATGGACACGGGGGCCCCGTGCGTGAGGTACAAGCCCATGGGCACGGGGTATTTAGGAATTTTGACATGAGGGAATTTTTGAAGGACCGGCTGAGTGTAAAACTCTTACCATCCCTTCGCAAGGCACTCGGTCTATATTTCTAAATACGCCGCGAGAGAAATCCTATCACTACGAGAAGGGAATATGTGGAGCACTTGTACCAGAAGAGAAACGAGAAACACAAACCCAAAAAAACTAGGGAGAAAAGACAAGAAAGCCAACACACCACACACACACAACAAACACGGACACAACCCTCAAGAGAGGGAGGTGGGCAAAGCCACCATGTTTGAGTTTATTTGGTATGGCATCGCGAAGATATGAACCTTGGGCCCAAGACCAATACTCATCTTTGAAGCACAAGTGACACCTAAAGTGGCTAATGTGAAAGATTTTGTTTGATTTATGCACTTCTAGGATAAGATAGCTCATGAGTTGAGCTAGCTCCCCCTAGACATGTGCCTACATTTAAGCAAGATATTACAAGAGTATGAGTGTATAAGCAATAATTTCATCCCAAGTTACTTATATCCACGATATTTATCTCATGCCTTAACTCGCGAAATCTTGCTTCTTCAAGTGGCTTGGTGAAGATGACGACAAGTTGATTCTCGGTGTTGACATGGAGTAACTCAATGTTTCCCTTGGCCACATGACCTCTAATGAAATGATGACGAATCTCAATATGCATGGTCTTGCTATGTTGAACTGGATTCTCGGCGATCTTGATTGCACTTTCATTGTCACACCAAAGAGGCACTTTGTCACATGTGACACCATAATCCATCAAAGTTTGCCTCATCCATAATAATTGAGCACAACAACTTCCGGCGGCAATGTACTCGGCTTCGACCGTTGAGAGAGATATACAATTTTGCTTCTTTGAAGACCAACTTACCAACGATCTCCCTAGGAATTGACATGAACCGGAAGTGGACTTGCAGTCAACCTTGTCTCCATCCCAATCCGAATCCGAGTATCCCATTAACTCAAACAATGATCCTTTGGGATACCAAAGGCCCAAGTTTGGGGTATGAACCAAATATTGAAGGATTCTTTTCACAGCTGTCGTGGTTTTGTCACGGCAGATGTCCTTGTGAAAGGACTTAGTCGTGGAGCCATCGCTACGGGTTAACTTGAAGGGGTTAAAGCGGACACAAAGACACAAGGGTTTATACTAGTTCGGCCCCTTCAATGAAGGTAAAAGCCTACGTCTAGTTGTGATGGAATTGATGTGGTCTCGATGACTAGGGAGCAAATAAGCTTCGCATAGGCCTCGAGTTGTTGTTGTCTGTCCTTGAACCGCCGCCGGGTCATCCCCTTATATACACGGGTGACGCCCGTCGGTCCATAGAGTCCCAACACCGGTTCATACTCGTATCCCGGTTGGTCTCTCTCTATTCCTAACTTACAATACAAGTTTACATATCAAACCGGCTTATGGCTACAGGTTCTAAACCGACTACAGGCCTTGGGCCTTTATCTGCCAACTTGGCTTAATCACCTTTATACTACTAATGAAGTTAACCCGGCCCATATAGGCCGGTTCACGCCCAGTAGTAATATCCCCAACATTAGGCCCCAGATTGATTTGAACTGGTTCATGTCAATCCTTCACAAAAATCTTTGTCTTCAACATCTTCTGGTAATTTGTGAACCGCCATGTCGTCATCATCTCTGGTTGCCGTAAACCGGTATGACGTCACCATGAGGTTAACATTTATGACGCCTTCTTTTATTAATAGATCTGCGACAACCAAGGCAACCGCTCCACTTCCAAAATTTGTGGCTCCTGGATTCGCGTGCCTGACACACGTCTTTTGCTTTATAAATAGGACTGAAGGGTCATTTCCTTTTCTCCCCTTCGTCTCTTTCTCTTCGTCTTCCTCGCGTCGCCAACCTTGAAGCTCCGCCACCGTCATTGACCTCTGCACCATCTTGGGCTGCTGCATCACCCTGACCGTACCAGAGAACCGCGGCACCCTTCCGCATCTCCCTGAGCTCCGGTAAGATCTCTGCTTTTATGGATCTAGATCTGTTCTAGGGTTTCATGTTCCTGCAGCTGTTCTTGCGTACTGTTCCTGCTCATGTTGAGGCTCTGGATAGGTCTTTGAAACCCTACTGTGATTATCGGCGGCCTTTTAACATCAGTCTGTAGATTCATACTCAAATCCATAGATCTCATCAATCTTCCTGCTTCTTGAATCCATACTGTTCTGCTTCAAGCTTGTAGACATTTTTTCTGAACTGGCTGTAGATCCATTTTTACAGAGAGATTATGCGAAACCTGTTTCTGTGCACTTAGACAACCTCAATTGCCTTCAATGTTTAGATCAGGCGGTTTAACTTAATATAGAAAAAGTTAGTAAACCGGTATATACCATTAGTCCCGTTGTTGAACCGTCAGAATTCTTTAGTCATACTATGCCACCTCATAGAAATCCGGTTTAAATGTACTGCCTCCGGTTTAACATTGTTCATATCAGCGCATTCTTTTATCCAACACATTCTTGAACCGGAATCACTTATTTTTTGTAGATCTCACCATGGCCAAACAAGTATATGAGTGCAACTGGGTTCCTTCTCGCGTCACAGAAACTCAATTGAATAATTTAGTCTTGATCGGCGCTTTAGACATCAAAGATACTATCCACTGGAGGGTCCCTAGTGATGAATGTCCTCCCACACCTCAAGAAGGAGAGGTTGTGATCTTTGCAGACCATTTAGCCCGGGGCTTCAAGCCGCCCGGTTCTAAATTTTACCGGGATGTGTTAGCCAATTTTCAACTCCGCCTGCAAGACACTGGCCCCAACTCTGTTACCAACCTATGTCACTTCCAAGTGCTCTGTGAGGTATACCTTCAAGAGGAACCCACAGTTGAATTGTTTAGAGACTGTTTCCACCTAAACCGCCGCGCAGAATTCACTGATGGCCCCAATACCGAATTGGGCGGTATGGCAATTCAGAAAAGGAAAGAGATCACTTATCCCCACGCCAGACTACACAGTCACCCCAAGGAGTGGAATTCAACATGGTTCTACTGCAAAGATACCTCCCCTGATAATGAAAATCCTTTGCCTGGCTTTCGTCCGGAGCGGCTCAGCAACACACACCCCTTCCCACAAAGGTTAAGTGCCAAGGAGAGAAGTAAATATGCTCCGCAACTGTCCAAGCTCCGAGCCTTCATGGCCAATGGTTTAACAGGAATAGATCTTGCACGCTGTTGGATATCATGGAGCATACTGCCTCTCAGCCGGCGCTCCGGTTTAATGTGCAAGTATACTGGTAGCGTCAATGACCCACTCCGACACACTAACATCCAGCTCTCAGATGACGAAGTCACAGAGGCTGTGAAGAAAATGTTGAATGAACCGGAACACCTCTGCGCTCAAACCGGCCTGCTCCCCTTCTGTACTACCAACAAACCGCCAGCTGTAAGAATTTGCTTGTATTTTTTACTGAACCTTTTATTGCTATTTCTGTATAACATCCATTGCTGCCTAATCAGGGTGATAATCCGCTTTGGAGCAAGAAGCTTCCACAAGAAAAACCAGAGAAAACGGAAAGATCAACCCGGCCAAAGACTAAAGTTGTCAAGAGGCCAGCCCAAAAAAGGAAGACCACCGCTTCATCTGATCCGGCTGCTGATGATGATGTGGGTAACTCGGACCTTGAGGTAGAACTCGACTCACTAGGCTTACTTTTTACACGCCTTATTGATGATGATACTTGTCAGGACGATGCTGAAGCCAGTAATGCTGATGTCGCCGAGGTAACTATTCTCTCTTCTGATTCAGATCCTTTGCCTTCGCCAAAACTTCTCCAGGCAAACCGGAAAGTTAAATTTTCTCATCCTCTTGCTTATTTGGATCCCAAAATTCTTATGAAGACTCAGCAACATGAAGCTCGCCGCACAACCCGGCACAGTGGCCAGGTAGTTACCTCCGCCGGTTTACCGAACAGTCCGGTTCGGAAACGCCGCTCAGAGGTCTCCAACCTTCTTATTAATTTCCATCCTAAAGCGGGTTTCATCCGTCAACCTCTTAATCCGTCCGACTCCGATTATCAGGTTACTTCTCATTCATCCTCTGGTGAATCATCGGCCACTCAGCTGCCACCACTGAAAACGGTTCTTGGGTAAGCTAGGCTGAACATATGCTTCTGGTATATTGCTTTATAACTTATGCTGTTCCTTGACTCTTTGTTTCTCTTTCAGGGCTAAACCTAAACCGAGCAAGAAAGCCCGCCTGGATAAAGCGGCCGAGGAGGATGATGCCCCTGAACAGGATAAAGCACCAGATCTTGAAGCGTTCGTTCATGAGGATGTTCCCAATGATCCTCCCTTGCAAGATGATGCTATTACCGAGAACAGGCCTATTAATACTTCAGTCCCTGTTGACCAAACTGCCAGCCCCATCCGGATTGAAAAATCCTGCAGTCCTTCCAAACCTGCCGATAAACCGATAGCGCCAGTGCAAACCGGCGAGTCCAAGGATGATGACGTTGTAATTACCGGTGTAGGTCGCTTTGAACCAGGGAATCCTGTCGCTTTAGCAAAGCATACTGCCAAAGAAGAGTTTTCTGCCATGAACAAAGGCAAATGGGATGTTGATCTGACGACGTATGCTACTCTGAACGCCTAGGACCTTCATTCTGGTTACTTGAACCGGCTATATACTAGTCGTGATTATGAAGCTGGTCTGGTAAAGATGATGAAGGATAAACTTGAGGTAACTTCCTTGTGCTCCTTCTTTCTTTAATTACTGCAACTCTATTAATTCTCCTAGCCCCCAAGGGCCGGTTTGTAACCTTCTTCAAGCCGGGACTTCAATATAGTCCTCAATACTTTGAAATCCATCGTTGTAGCCCCCAAGGGCCGGTTCAACTTAGTATAGTTAAACCGGGACTCCAATAGAGATTCTAATATCAGAACATAATTGAGCAAATAGCCATTAGCCCCCAAGTGCCAAGCTGAATACCTGTATTGAGCTGGGGACTTTGCGATTTAGTAATAGATGAAGATCAAATATGCATTAGCCCCCAAGTATCAAGCGCATAACTTGTTATGTGGTTGGTACTTCAAATTATTGTACCGTTTGTTTAAAGTAAAACACTGTCTTTATGCAGGCTGAAGTGAGGACCAAAGAGAACCGGATTATTGATCTGCAGGAAACTTTGAAAACCCAACAAGCCGAAACTGTCAAAGCAAGGGAAGAATTAACCAGTGCTTTGAGCATCATGGAACAGCTGAAGGAGGGCTTCAAGAAGGAGCGGGCTGATTGGGCCACTGAGAAGGCCGCTTTAATAAAAAGAGCTGAAAATGCTGAAGCTGCCCTTAAACCGGTGGTAAATGAGCTGACCGCCGTAAAGCGGCAAGTGCATGCCATGACCGCTACTATCTTTTTGGTAAGTTCCTTTTTGGGTTCTTTGATACCTTTGGCCTTCTTATAATAGATCCGGGTTGTGATCGTTCCTGTAATGTTGCAGGTACACGCCTTGGTCACTTAGGGTCAGATGTTCGGAAGAAGTTGAAGGCTGCCTACACCTTAATTGAACAGCTGTATACTGGAGCGCAGCGGATCATCACCACTGCATCTCATAACAATCTGGCACCCACTTTAATTCAAGATACTCTGAAGAGGTTGTCAATGCTTCCTGCTCGGATTGAAGAACTGAAAAAATCTGCTGCTCGAACCGGAGCCATTAATGCCTTGATCCGGGCAAAAGCATGGGTGCCGGATTTCGATCCTGTTGAGGCAGCTCAAGGCTATCCCAGTTTGAAGGAAGATGGTTCAGAGTTCAATGAAGATGATCTGAGGGCGATAAACCGTGTAGTGCGCCCTCTGGCTTGTCAATTGGCTGAAGAGGCAGACTTGTCGCATTATCAAGCTCAGTACAATGATCAGAACAAACGAGTGGCTGCACAAATTCCCGAAGTGGAGAATCTGATTCCTCCAATCCGTAAGCATACTTACGCTCCTGATATTGAACCGTCTTCTCTGATCCATGAAGAGGCTGTCTTTCAAGCTTTCATGGGAATCGACTGGACCACTGTTGATTTCCAGCCAATGGATAGAGATGAGGAAGCTGAAGCGGCGCGGGACGACCCACAACCATCAGACCGGGGAGATGAGCAGGCATGAACCGGAAGCCGGTTTAAGTAGCTGCTTTATTATGATCCGCCAGAAGAACAATGATCTTATTTGGGCACCGCGTTGCCTTGTAATAGAATATCCAATACTTTTGCTTTATAAATCTGCCTTCACGCATAAGTGCTGATGCTTCTGCTTGAAATCCTTAATTTATATTTCCTGCAATCATAAAATCTTGAACTGCGATGGTGGTTATACCGCCAACCGGTTTATGACCTTTATCTATATATAGTCAATGTAATTAAGACATACAATCAAATATGCGATACAAAATACCTGCCATCGTTGGGCATGAAGTTGGCTTAGCCAGGCTTGAAACGGAGGTTTTATAAACCATTACTGTCAAAGGAAAAAAACAACTCCCATGTTTTAAAATGCTGGCTTACCATGTAAACCGTGCTGGGTCATTATAAGCCCCCTGCTACTCCATGATGTTAACAGGAAAGTTAAACCGGGCATATTTCTCCGGATTAAAAATGAACCGAATTCCGTCAGCTGAACCGGTTAAAAAGTGTTGCCGGTTTAAAGAAAACACAACAAAAATCAAAGAATAGTCATAAAAGAAATATGGAAGCAAAGGTAATGGTAAAACCGTTTGCAAAAACATGCTTTACTGAGCTGATCAGTTGGTGTTACCATGGTCGGACAGGACCAAGCCCCCAATAGGTGTGGCGATGGTTCAAGTCAGCCAGGTCCCCAAATGAAACCGTGGCATTTATGCCGATCAAAAGGCATGGCACTGGTTCGGGTTCGACCAAGCCCCCAAGTGATTCTGTGGCCTTAGGCCGATCAAGAGGCGTGACTGGTTCGGACTTGACCATGTCCCCAAGTGATCTGGTGGCTTTCGCCTATCAAGAGGTGTTGCATTGGTTCAGACACGACCAAGCCCCCAAATGATATCACAAAGCTTTTTTGAAGAGCAAATTTCAAGGGGTAAACCGGAGGCCGCTTTAAGACAGCACAACTCCATGTAACCACACATGATATGAAAGAACAGAGACCCCGCTTTAGCTGAGGCTCCAATTTTATTATATCAATGATAATATACACTATCATAATATATACATAGATAGAGCCAATGGCTCAAGTGTAGTAAGGCCGAAGATGAGCTATGTTCCACGGCCTGTTGGTCTCCTCCTCTGATGTGCGTGAGTCTTTATGCTCTCGAATATCAATCAGATAGTACAACCCGTTGTGCAGATTCTTGCTGACCATGAAAGGTCCCTCCCAAGGTGGGGATAACTTGTGCATATCCGTCTGGTCTTGGATGAGTCGAAGCACCAAATCTCCTTCTTGAAAAGCTCTGGTTCTGACCCGGCGACTGTGATAGCGACGAAGATCCTGTTGGTAAACCGCCGAGCGGGCAGCTGCTATGTCACGCTCCTCATCCAATAGGTCCAAAGCATCTTGCCGTGCTGTCTCATTGTCCGCTTCAACATAAGCCGCCACACGAGGCGAATCATGCCGGATATCACTAGGGAGAACCGCCTCTGCTCTGTAGACCATGAAAAACGGCGTGTATCCTGTAGATCGGTTGGGCGTAGTATTGATACTCCACAACACAGATGGTAGGTCTTCAACCCAACAACCCGGTGTTCTTTGCAATGGAACCATAAGCCGGGGTTTGATGCCTCGCAAGATCTCTTGATTAGCTCGTTCTGCTTGCCCATTGGACTGGGGGTGAGCCACTGACGATACGTCAAGTCGGATGTGTTCACGCTCACATAATTCCTTCATAGCGCCCTTGGACAAATTGGTACCATTATCAGTAATGATACTGTGTGGAAAGCCAAACCGGAAAATCACCTTTTTAATGAACTTCACCGCTGTAGCTGCATCACACTTGCTAACGGGCTCCGCTTCAACCCACTTGGTAAATTTGTCAACTGCCACCAAGAGGTGGGTTTTCTTATCCTTGGACCTTTTAAAAGGTCCGACCATATCCAACCCCCATGTTGAAAACGGCCAAGTAATTGGAATCATCCTCAGCTCTTGAGCCGGCACATGAGCACGCCGTGAAAATTTCTGACAGCCATCACACCGTTTAACCAAGTCCTCCGCATCAGCATGAGCCGTCAACCAGTAGAACCCGTGACGAAACGCCTTAGCCACCAGAGACTTTGAACCGGCATGGTGACCACAATCCCCTTCGTGGATTTCCGTAAAATTTCACAGCCTTCCTCAGGAGAGACGCATCGTTGAAACGCCCCTGATACACTGCAATGATGCAATTCTCCATTGACAATGGTCATAGACTTGGATCGCCGGACTATCTGCCTGGCTAGGGTCTCATCCTCTGGCAACTCTCCCCGGTTCATGTACGCAAGATAAGGAACTGTCCAATCCGGTATAACATGCAGGGCTGCCACCAATTGAGCCTCCGGATCAGGAATAGACAAATCCGCTTCACCCAGGGGCTTGACCGACGGGTTGTGCAACGCATCAAGAAAGACGTTAGGCGGGACCGGTTTATGCTGAGAGCCCAACCGGCTTAAAGCGTCCGCCGCTTCATTTTTTCGACGATCCACGTGATCCACCTGATAACCCTTGAAGTGACCCGCAACAATATCCACCTCACGATGATATGCAGCCATAAGTGGGTCTTTAGAATCCCAAGTGCCAGACACCTATTAAGCCACGAGGTCCGAGTCACCGAAGCACTTAACCCGACTTAGATTCATCTCTTTAGCCATCCGGAGACCATGGAGCAAAGCTTCATACTCAGCTGCATTATTAGTACAAGGGAACATTAAGCGGAGAACATAACAAAACTTATCACCTCGTGGGGAAGTTAATACGACTCCAGCCCCCGAGCCCTCCAATTGCCTGGATCCATCAAAATGGATAGTCCAATATGTGTGATCCGGCTTCTCCTCTGGTGCTTGCAACTCAGTCCAATCATTGATGAAATCAACAAGTGCTTGAGACTTCACCGCCGTCCGAGGTACGTACTTCAATCCGTGCGGCCCAAGTTCTATAGCCCACTTGGCAATCCGGCCAGTCGCCTCCCGGTTCTGTATGATATCGCCCAAGGGAGCTGAACTGACCACTGTGATGGGGTGCCCTTGGAAATACTGCTTCAACTTCCGGCTTGCCATAAAAACGCCATATACCAGCTTCTGCCAATGAGGATACCGTTGCTTGGATTCAATAAGCACCTCGCTGATATAGTAAACCGGCCGCTGAACCGGATACTCCTTGCCTGCCTCCTTGCGCTCTACCACAATAGCCACGCGAGCATTGGCCGCTATGTATAGCAGTAACGGCTCCTTGTCGACCGGAGCTGCGAGAACGGGCGGATTGGCTAATTGCCGCTTCAAGTCCTCCAACGCTTCATCAGCAACCGGACTCCAGATGAATTGATCTGTCTTTTTCAGCATCTGGTATAAAGGGATGGCCTTCTCTCCGAGGCGGCTGATAAACCGGCTCAGCGTGGCAATCCGACCCGCCAAACGCTGAACATCGTTGATACACTTAGGTTTAGCCAGGGAGGTAATAGCCATAATCTTCTCCGGATTAGCCTCAATTCCTCTGTTGGACACAAGAAAGCCCAGTAACTTGCCTGCCGGAACACCAAAGACACATTTGGCCGGGTTGAGCATCATCTTGTAAACCCGCAAGTTGTCAAAGGTTTCCTTCAAATCATCAATCAACGTCTCCTTCTGCCTTGACTTTACTACAATATCATCCACATAGGCGTGCACATTACGGCCGATCTGTTTATGCAGGCAGTTCTGTACACACCGTTGATAAGTTGCTTGGGCGCTCTTGAGCCCAAAAGGCATAGATACATAGCAGAAGGCTCCAAAGGGAGTAATGAACGCCGTCTTCTCCTGGTCCTTAACCGCCATTTTGATCTGATGATACCCAGAATACGCATCCAAAAAACTCAAACGCTCACAACCCGCCGTGGCATCAATAATCTGGTCAATGCGGGGGAGGGCAAAAGGATCCACTGGACAAGCCTTGTTAAGATCCGTGTAATCCACACACATACGCCAAGTGCCATTTTTCTTAAGAACCAACACCGGATTAGCAAGCCACTCTGGATGGAACACTTCAATGATAAAACCAGCTGCTAAGAGCCTGGCCACTTCCTCTCCAATAGCTTTGCGCCTTTCTTCGTTAAACCAGCGGAGAAACTGCTTCACCGGTTTATACTTGGGATCAATATTAAGAGTGTGCTCAGCGAGTTCCCTCGGTACACCTGGCATGTCAGAAGGCTTCCATGCAAAAATGTCCCGATTCTCACGGATGAACTTGATGAGCGTGCTTTCCTATTTAGTGTCCAAGTTGGCACTGATAGTGAACTGCTTGGACGAATCGCTGGGCACGAAGTCAACAAGCTTGGTCTCAGCAGCTGATTTGAACTTCAGATCCGAATCATGCTCCGTAGTCAGCTTCTTCAAAGGGGTCATGTCCGCCGGATCAACATTGTCCTTATAATATTTCAACTCCGCCGTGGCACAAACCGACTCTGCATAGGCCGCATCACCTTCCTCACATTCCAAAGCAATCTTGCGGCTCCCATGAACCGTTATTGTCCCTTTGTGACCCGGCATCTTGAGATGCAAATAGATATAACAAGGCCGTGCCACGAATTTGGCATAAGCCGGCCGCCCAAATAAGGCGTGATACGGGCTCCGGATTTTCACCACCTCAACGGTTAGTGTTTCGGATCGGGAATCATGCTCGTCCCCAAAAGCCACCTCCAGGGCTATCTTACCAACAGGATATGCTGATTTGCCAGGCACCACACCATGGAACACCGTATTAGACGGCCTAAGATTTTTGTCTGTTAGCCCCATGCGGCGGAATGTCTCGTAGTACAGGATGTTAATACTGCTCCCTCCATCCATGAGCACCTTGGTGAATTTATAACCTCCCACCTGAGGATCTACCACTAACGCCAACTGGCCTGGATTGTCAACCCGGGGTGGGTGATCCTCCCTGCTCCACACGATAGGCTGTTCCGACCAACGTAAGTAACGTGGTACGGCCGGTTCAACAGAATTCACCGCTCGCTTGTGAAGTTTCCGGTCGCGCTTATCCAAGCTAGTTGTGAAAACATGATACTGCCCATTGTTCAACTGTTTTGGATGGCTCTGATAACCTGACTGCTGCTGCTGCTGGTTGTAACCCCCTTGACTGCTCTGATTATTCTGGTTGTTATGACCGCCCTGATTGAAACCTGAACCGGAAGCTCCATCGTGACCCGGCCCATGGAAACCGGATCCTGAGCCACCACCTGACCCATGGTCATACCGGAAGGCATTAGAGTTTTTAAATTCCTGCATAATGTAACAATTCTTCCAAAGGTGGTTAGCTGGCGCTTCCTTCGTCCCGTGTTTTGGGCAAGGCTGATTCAACAAATAGTTTAAGCGATCCGGGTTAGGATTCGGAGCTCCACTACGATTCACTGCTTTACCTCTGCGCCGTTGACCCTTGTCCCGCGCATTAGTGTTAGCCACAAAGTCCATGCTGCCATCCGCTTTACGCTTGCCTCCGTTCCCATGGCCCGCCGGTTTGTGTTGATGCCCTTTGGAGTTGCTGTTCTTCTTTCCCTTCCCTGCTTCGTCATCGTTAGACTCGGGATCCTTGGTACTATCAGAATCAGCATACTTCACTAAAGCGCCCATAAGAGTTCCCATGTCGTTACAAAACCGCTTCATACGCCCCAACTTCAACTTTAGAGGCTTAAACCGGCAGTTGCCCTCCAGGGTTAAAATCGCAGAGTCAGCATTGATCCTGTCAGACGAGTGCAAGATTTCTGAAACGCGGCGTACCCAATGGGTTGTTGACTCTCCATCCTCCTGAACACAAGCCGCCAAGTCCACTATGGACATAGGCTGCTTACATATATCTTTGAAATTCTGGATAAACCGGGTCCGCAACCGGGCCCATGAACTGATAGAATTAGGCGGCAAGCTCTTCAACCAAGTACGGGCCGTGCCTTCAAGCATCATGGTGAGGTACTTTGCACACGCGGCCTCATCCACATCCAGCATCTCCATGGCCATATCATAACTCTCTACCCACGCTTCTGGAGATAAATCAGCGGTGTAATTTGGCACCTTGCGCGGACCGTTGAAGTCTTTGGGCAGGCGTACATTGCGTAAAGCGGGGACTAAACAGGGCACCCCCAAGCTAGAGGCCACCCCTGGCCCAGCGGAGGTGGTGGGACGAACCGGTGTAAGCTGACCCGCTTCGTTCTGTGCTGCTAACTCGGCCTCCCTTCGTGCCCGG
Organism: Triticum dicoccoides; assembly: GCF_002162155.2. Lineage (NCBI taxonomy): Eukaryota > Viridiplantae > Streptophyta > Magnoliopsida > Poales > Poaceae > Triticum > Triticum dicoccoides. The sequence goes on from NC_041385.1 coordinate 247,471,524, forward strand.
GCCCGGTCCACTACATCCTGTGCGTCGCGAACACCACCTGCCGGGTTATTGCCACGGGCCGCTTCACGGCTCTGCGCATTGCTTGATACGACCGGTTCATCCATGCACCTACTGTAGCTCCGGCTTGGACGAGGTGTGGAATGAATCCAATCACGGCTGTATGAATATGCCTCCTGCTGAATCAAAGCGGTTCAGAGAAGTTCCTTAACCCGGCGTGTCTCTATTGCTTGCGGAGAATCTCCTTCGATCGGGATAGCTTCTAATTGCGAAGCAGCTGCGACAAGATTGTCCATAGGATTAGAATAATGGCCCGGAGGTGTCTGGACCGGCGGAGGAATCACAACGTTCCGCCGAGGAGGTTCCATCAGGTGGGGTTGGACCGGCGCTCCTGGCCTTGGTGCCTCGACCCGGTTTACCTCCTGGTGCCACGGCGGATTACTGGTTCCAGTTTCCGGAGTGTGAAAGAGATTTTTAGGGTCGAACCCTAACGGCAGGCGTGATCTGTGCTTCCGCTTCAAGACCTCATGTGATGCGTTCTGGTCGAGCATGAGCCTATAGGCCTGGGCGTCCAAAGCGGCCCGCTCTGCGGCCATCCTGTCCTTCTCCGCTGCCAGGTCGGCTTTGGCCTGTACGATCTGCTCTCTCACCTTTGCAATCTCTGCATCATGGGCCTCCTGATCCGCCGGATTAGCCTCTGCCATAAGGACAGCTAGTGCATCAAACAGGTCAGACAGAACTTGAACCGGTGGGTGCACAAGGCCTCCTGCCCCCGCTGTCGCTGCTGATCCGGAGAACATTGCTGCTGCGGTCGAGGAGTGATTCGCCGCCTGCGTGCCGGCCATGAATATTCCAACCCGGTTGATCTGATCAGGGGGGTCCGGAATACTGTCGCCATCAGAACAGCCCCTAACCTGGTCGTCTTGCAACTGGTACAATGATTCGGTCTCCCCGGTTGAGGACTCGTCGCCAGAATAGACGACGGTCTCGCTACCGTATTCTGACTCGTCCTCATGTTCCCCTCCGTGGATGACTCCCACGAAGGCATGCTTCACGGTCGGTTTAACCTGGGTAGATCTCGCATGCTGAGCCGTCTCGACGAGGTCGGTGCAGATGTCCGGCTCGGGCCCAGGCTCACCAATCTTGCCGATAAAAACGTGTATGCCACCAAAGGGGACCCGGTACCCGTACTCAATCGAGCCGGCTTCGGGACCCCATCCTGCATCGTCGATGTAGAGCTTGCCGCGACGACTCTTGGTCATCCGGCCCACAGCATAGCCTTCGAGTCCTTCGAATTTGCCCTCCAAGATCATCAAACCATCGTGCGATAGCCCCACGGTGGGCGCCAACTATCGTGGTTTTGTCACGGCAGATGTCCTTGTGAAAGGACTTTGAGGGAGTCCTGGACTAGGGGGTGTCCGGACAGCCGGACTATCATCATCCGCCGGACTCCAAGACTACGAAGATACAAGATTGAAGACTCTGTCCCGTGTCCGGATGGGACTTTCCTTGGCGTGGAAGGCAAGCTTGGCAATACGGATATGTAGATCTCCTACCATTGTAACCGACTCTGTGTAACCCTAGCCTCCTCCGGTGTCTATATAAACCGGAGGGCTTTAGTCCGTAGGACAACAAACATTACAACAATCATACCATAGGCTAGCTTCTAGGGTTTAGCCTCCTTGATCTCGTGGTAGATGCACTCTTGTACTACCCATATCATCAATATTAATCAAGCAGGACGTAGGGTTTTACCTCCATCGAGAGGGCCCGAACCTGGGTAAAAACATCGTGTCCCTCGTCTCCTGTTACCATCCGCCTAGACGCATAGTTTGGGACCCCCTACCCGAGATCCGCCGGTTTTGACACCGACATTGGTGCTTTCATTGAGAGTTCCTCTGTGCCGTCACCGATAGGCCCGATGGCATCTTCAACCAACAACGCTGTCCAGGGTGAGACTTTTCTCCCCGGACAGATCTTCGTATTCGGGAGCTTCACACTGCGGGCTAACTCGCTTGGCCATTTGGAGCAGATCGAAAGCTACGCCCTGGCCGTCAGGTCAGATTCGGGAGCCTAAACTTCACGGCCGACGTCCGCGGAGACTTGATCTTTGACGAACTCGAGCCGCAGCCGAGCGCGCCGCACTGTTACGATGGGCAAGATCTAGCTCTGCCGCCGAATAGTGCCTTGGTGGCCGCACATGAATCCGCTTCGGCCATCATTCCGGAGCCGATCGCCTAGATCGAGGATCGGTGGATAGACGCCACCTCAGGGGCTTCAACTTCCATGGCGATGGAGCCGAACATTGATCTTGTCCCCCGCGAAACTCGTGATTCCGAGGTGCCGGACTCCTTGCTGGACTCCGAACCTCCCGCGCCCCTACCAATCGATCCGGATTGGGCGACGGTTATGGAATTCACCGCCGCGGACATCTTCCAAAACTCGCCCTTTGCCGACATCCTAAAATCGCTAAAGTATCTCTCATTATCGGGAGAGTCCTGGCCGGACTATGGCCAGGATGGTTGGGGTACGGATGACGAAGGAATTCAGAGCCCACCCACCACCCACTTGGTACCCACTGTCGACGATCTAACCGACATGCTAGACTACGACTCCGACGACATCGACGCTATGGACGACGATGCCGGAGACGAACAGGAACCAGCGCCTACAGGGCACTGGAAGACCACCTCGTCATACGACATATATATGGTGGACACCCCAAAAGACGGGGACGGCGAAGAAGCAGCGGAGGCAGACTCTTTAAAGAAGCAGCCCAAACGCCAGCGTCAGCGGCGCCGCTCTAAATCCCGCCACAGCAAGAATGGAGATTCCGGCACAGGAGATAATAATACCCCAGAGAGTGCCGAAAACAATCCCCTCCAGCACGACTCAACGCAGGAGGATGCAGAAGCAAGCCCTCACGAGAGGGCGGCAGACGAAGAGGTGGAGGATCATAACTATATGCCTCCCTCCGAAGACGAAGCAAGCCTCAGCGGTGACGAATTCGTCGTACCTGAGGATCCCGTCGAACAAGAGCGTTTCAAACGCAGGCTTATCGCCACAGCAAATAGCCTAAAGAAAAAGCAGCAACAACTTCAAGCTGATCAGGACCTGCTGGCCGATCGATGGACCGAGGTCCTCGCGGCCGAAGAGTATAAACTCGAACGCCGCTCCAAAAGTTACCCAAGACGCAAGCTGCTCCCCCGATTAGAGGAGGAAGCATACATACCCCAATCACCAGCGCACGATATGGCTGACCGACCACCCCGTGGTCGTGACAGAGAGGCATCCAGGCCCCCAGCCAAGACCGTACCCCGGCATCGCTCCAAAAGTACGAAGCCATGAGGGAACGCGCCGGACTTGCGAGACATATTGGAGGACAAAGCAAGGCAATCCAGATCCATCTACGGATCACGTGGGCGCCCCACGACCCATGACGAATACCGTCACGCCGGATACAATAACCCCGGCTGGGCCGAACACAGTAGACAGCGCTCTCTCGAGCTGCGTCGTGATATTGCTCAATACAGAGGCGCCGCACACCCGCTATGCTTCACTGACGAAGTAATAGATCATCAAATCCCCAAAGGGTTTAAACCCGTAAACATCAAATCCTACGATGGCACAACAGACCCCGCGGTTTGGATCAAAGATTATCTTCTCCACATCCATATGGCCCGCGGCGACGATCTCCATGCCATCAAGTATCTCCCACTCAAGCTTAAAGGACCAGCTCGGCATTGGCTAAATAGCTTGCCCGCAGAGTCAATTGGGTGCTGGGAAGACCTGGAAGCCGCATTCCTAGACAACTTCCAGGGCATGTATGTGCGACCACCAGACGCCGATGACCTAAGCCACATTATTCAGCAACCAGATGAATCGGCCAGACAATTCTGGACACGGTTCTTGACAAAGAAAAACCAAATCGTCGACTGTACGGATGCAGAAGCCCTTGCAGCCTTCAAACATAACATCCAGGACGAATGGCTAGCCCGGCACCTGGGGCAGGAAAAGCCAAAATCTATGGCAGCCCTCACATCATTAATGACCCGCTTCTATGCGGGAGAGGACAGCTGGCTAGCCCGCAGCAACAATCTCCGTAAAAATTCTGGCAGTCCGGATACTAAGGACAACAACGGCAGGTCACGTCAAAACAAAAACAAATGCCGCATTAACAGCGACGATAAGGAGGATACGACAGTCAACGCCGGATTCCGAGGCTCTAAACCCGGTCAGCGGAAGAAGCCATTTAAAAGAACCACTCCGGGTCCGTCCAATTTGGACCGAATATTCGATCGCTTATGCCAGATACATGGCACCCCTGAAAAACCAGCCAATCACACTAACAGAGATTGCTGGGTGTTCAAGCAAGCAGGCAAGTTAATTGCCGAAAACAATGACAAGGGGCTAAACAGCGACGACGAGGAGGAGACCCGATCGCCGATCAATAGAGGACAGAAGGGTTTTCCCCCACAAGTGTGGATGGTGAACATGATTTACGCGACCCATATACCCAAGAGGGAGAGGAAACACGCGCTAAGGGATGTCTATGCGATGGAGCCAGTCGCCCCGAAGTTCAATCCATGGTCCTCTTGTCCGATCACTTTCGATCGAAGAGACCACCCGACCAGCATACGCCATGGCGGATTCGCCGCATTGGTTTTAGACCCAATCGTCGATGGATTTCACATGACGAGAGTCCTGATGGATGGCGGTAGCAGCCTGAACCTGCTTTATCAGGATACAGTGCGCAAAATGGGCATAGACCCCTCAAGGATTAAACCTACAAAGACGACCTTTAAAGGTGTCATACCAGGTGTGGAAGCCAATTGCACAGGCTCCGTAACACTCGAAGTGGTCTTCGGATCCCCGGATAATTTCCGGAGCGAGGAGCTAATCTTCGACATAGTCCCGTTTCGCAGCGGCTATCACGCTTTGCTCGGACGGACCGCGTTTGCAAAATTCAACGCGGTGCCGCATTATGCATACCTCAAGCTCAAAATGCCAGGCCCTCGTGGAGTCATCACGGTCAACGGGAATACGGAACGCTCCCTCCGAACGGAGGAACATACAGCGGCTCTCACGACAGAAGTGCAGAGCAGCCTCTTAAGGCAATTCTCGAGTCCGGCCGTTAAACGGCCGGATACAGCAAAACGCGCCCGAGGCAATACCAACCAAGACCACCTGGCACGATCAGAGCACGCGTAGCAATGCGGCCCCAACCCTCGCCCGCGCATAATGCAAGAATAACACTCCGCGTACATCATTACGCTTTGGAGATACCATGGGCACAGGGGAGGGGGCACGATCATAACGAACCCAGAGTGCGGTTCGACCACACCAGGGGCTCGCAAGTGTGCCCCCCTTTTTTTATTTTTTCTTTATTTTTCTCCTTTATGTACACAGGACTCCGTTAATCAGAGGCCCTGTCCGGCGATGAACCTGCCGAAAACATGATGCAACAGTCAGGGGCTAAAGAAGGCTGCGACGAACAATCAGGTGGTCTCAATTACGAGCATTAAATTTGATTATATACACCAAGTCCGCAGCTCACCCCTGGAGGGGGACATGTTTACTTAGTCCAAATCCCTTGCTTACCGCACTATTTGTATCAGTCCGCTCTCATAGAAAACTTTCTTTCATAAATAATGCAGCACCTTTTTCATTGCAATTGCATTATCTTTTATATATATGCTCATTATATGACATCTTGCACCCGTATATTTTGGTACGGCCAAATACGCCAGGGGCTTCTGTCCCCCAAATTATGGTGTGATAAAGTCCGAACACTTACATAAGTGCGGCACTCCGAACTTATAGCATTATATGAATCGGCTCCGAATCATGTCTTGGGTCAATAGTTGGGTTTGCCCGGCTCCCATGTTTTGGTGCCTTACGTTCCGTTCTGTCGGCTAAGGTGGCACTGGGAGAACCACTGCGATTGCGCCCCGGCTGAGCCGGGCGAGCGCCTCAGTGGAGAAAGCTAAAACTGACTGGCATGATAAGGCGAGAGACTGGTCGCTGTTCGAGAGGTTTTTTTCGGGTCCTTAAAGACTCACGCCGCTTCGAGCGAAGTTCCGGACAATGTCCGACGAAGGCGTGGATAGCGCCCCGGGTTCGGTCTTCCGAATACCAGGGGCTTCACCGAAATTTAAAATTATAGAATTCTATGGCTAAGTGAGAGTGTTCAAGCACTATAAGTCTGGTTGCCTTGTTCGTCGTTTTGAGCGCCTCCCTAGATGGACCCAATAATGGGAACAAGAGTGCTCAAGTTTATCCCGAACACCCCAGCACTCGTGGCTTGGGGGCTGAAGCCAACGACTTGCCATCTCTCAGATTTTATAAACGGCCGCACAGAAGGTAATATTTTAAATTAAACAAGAGTTGCTTAACGCGCACATGAACAAAATTTCAGCGCGCAGGATAATGCATAACGAGTTTACTCAAAGATTACATTTCTGGGGCACTCATCCGCAATATCGCGGGCTCCCTTCAGGACAGTTTTATAATACATTTCGGGCGTGCGATACTCCTTGCCCGGTGGCGGTGGGTCCGTGAGAAGCTTCTCCGCATCCAACCTGCCCCACTGCACCTTTGTGCGGGCGAGGGCCCGGCGAGCACCCTCAATACAGGCGGAGCGCTTGATAACATCCACCAGGGGCATGCATCCACCAGCCGCCGCACGAGGCCAAAGTAGCTCCCAGGCATGACCTGTTCAGGCCACAGCCGGACTATAAGGCCCTTCATGGCCTCCTCAGCTACCTTGTGGAGTTCGACCAGCTGCTTCAGCTGGTCGCTTGGGGGCACCGGATGGCCGGCCTCAGCGTACTGAGACCAGAAGACCTTCTCCGTCGAGCTCCCTTCCTCGCCATGATAGAATGCAGCGGCATCAGACACACTATGCGGCAGATCTGCAAACGCCCCTGGAGAGCTCCGAATGCGGGTAAGTGTCAGGTAGTTTACATTAACATGCCTGCTTTGCATGAAAAATGCCTTACCCGCCGCTATCTTCTTTATATCTTCAACCTCCTGAAGGGCCTTATGGGCCTCGGCCTTGGCGGACTTGGCACTTTCGAGAGCCGAGGCAAGCTCGGACTCTCGAGTCTTGGAGTCACGCTCCAAACTCTCATGTTTCTCCATGAGAGCCTGGAGCTCTTGCCGAACTTCCGCCACCCGTGCCTCCTGCTTTTCTCGCTCCACCCGTTCCGCGGCCGCACTGCGTTCAGCCGCGGAAACAACCTCCTTTAGGGCTGCCACCTTGTTAGTGGCCCCTGCAATACCCGTATTATCCTTATTAACTTTATCGCAACCAAAACCCTTTTCTGTAAGGTAATTATTCAAAGTGGTGTTACTCACCTTCTTTTTCCTCGAGCTGCCTCTTGGCATGACCGAGCTCTTGCTCGGACCGCTCGAGATCCTTCTTCAGCACATCGACCTCCGCCGTTAGTGCGGCAGAGGTCAGCAGCGCAGCCTGCAAACCCATATTGACATATTTTAAAGCAACCCTGCGTATATCTTGTTAGATCCTCAGTCCGGCTTTTTCTTCCCGAACACCGAACTGAGCATCAGGGGCTACTGTCTATACGGTATTACATTACATAACTTTAATTTCTTACCTCAAAGCCTGTTAAAAGGCTGCTGCAGGCTTCGGTCAGCCCGCTCTTAGCGAGCTGAACCTTCTGAATCACCGCACTCATGATAGTGCGGTGTTCTTCCTCGATGGAAGCGCCTTTAAGCGCCTCCAACAAGTTATCCGGCGCCTCCGGTTGGACGGAGGTCGCCGGTGTCACGGTCTTGCCCTTCCTTCGAAGGGGCCGCTCGCCGGACTCTGGAACCACTGCGGGTTCCGATGTAGAGTCTGGCACAAAGTCCGGGAGGCAGCCTGACGGCGCCTCCGGAGCCTCCTCCCGACGGGTCCCTCTCTGGGATCCCACCTCGGCGTCTTCGCCACGGGGGGTAGTGGCGGTCGGAAGTGAATCCACATTCGACGGGGCCAATGACCCGCTTGATGAAGCAGGGAGATCATCATCTGCCGGGCTACGGACAGAATGCGGTGTTAGAAGGACACTACGCGGCACGAAAGAAATTGCATATCAAGAATCCGGATACTTACGATCTTGCCGGACGCCTGGCCCTTGGAGGCCACTCATCCTCGCCAACGGAGGGGTTGGCGAAACTGTCCGGGGGGATAGTCCTCCCCCTCTTGGGCCCTTCGGCCTCCCCTATTGGGGAAGCCTTCCTCTTCTTCTCTCCCTCCTCCGGGAGAGAGTCCTCTTCCTCCTCCTCGTCTTCGGGGGAGGAGTCCGCCTCGTCGTCGGACACCTGATTGCGGGAACTCTTCCGAGTCCCCGCGGCCACCTTCTTGGCCTTCTTCTCCGGCACCACATGCGGTGCCGGAACCAGCAGCCCTGCTAAACGGGCATCCACTGGGTCTTCTGGCATGGGAGCCGGGCTGATAAGCTGCCTGGCCTTCTCCATCCATTCCTGTCAAAGGAAAAGAAAGAATGAAACCCTCTTAGAATCAATTCGATTACTACAAAGCGTCCCGTAATGGGGTTGAATCGCTTACCTCGTCAGTCGGATTCTGCGAGCTAAATCCGCGATCTTCCGTCGCGGATGCGGGGGCTTCGGCACCCTTAAACAGCACCCTCCAGGCGCCTTCGTATGTTGTATCGAAGAGCCCGCTCAGTGCCTGGTGCTGTTCCGGATTAAACTCCCACAGATTGAATGCCCGTTCTTGGCATGGGAGAATCCGGCGGATGAGCATGACTTGGACCACGTCGACGAGCCTGAGCTTATTGCTCACCAGCTTCTGGATGCAGGCTCGGAGTCCCGTCACCTCCTTCGGATTGCCCCACAGCAAGCCCTTCTCTTTCCAGGAGGTGAGCTGCATGGGGACGCCAGATCTAAACTCGGGGGCCGCCGCCCATGCGGGCTTGCGCGGCTCGGTGATGTAGAACCACCCCGATTGCCACCCCTTGACGGAGTCCACGAAGGCCCCTTCGAGCTAGAGCACGTTGGGTAATTTACCCAACATGGCGCCTCCGCACTCCGCTTGCGTGCCCTTCACAACCTTCGGCTTGACGTTGAAGGTCTTGAGCCACAGGCTGAAGTGGGGCCGGATGCAGAGGAAGGCCTCGCACACGACGATGAACGCCGAGATGTTGAGGATAAAGTTCGGCGCCAGATCGTGGAAATCCAGGCTGTAATAGAACATGAGCCCCTGGACGAATGGATGGAGCGGAAAGCCCAGTCCGCGGAGGAAGTGGGGAAGGAAGACGACCCTCTCGTGAGGCCTAGGGGTAGGGATGAGCTGCCCCTCGTCGGGCAGCTGATGCGCGATATCGCCGGAGAGGTATCCGGCGCTGCGCAGCTTGGTGATATGCTTCTCCTTAACGGTGGAGGCCAACCACTTGCCTCCCGCTCCGGACATATTCGGAGAAAGGTCGAGGCGAGATGTGCGAGCTTGGGCGTTGGAGCTTGAGTGCGCGGAGATGGATAAGCAAAGGAGGAAGAAGGCGTAGGTGAGAAGGTAAATCCTTATCCCTTATATATAGGCGGACGAAACTATGCGTCCCCCACCAGCCTGATAAAACTCGCTTATCTCCCAAGCGCCACCATCAATGGCGCGGTTGGGTTACCCACGTCCGTATTGATGAGAATCCCGGAATAAGGGGAACACGATCTCTGCTTCGACAAGACGTGCCAAGGAAACCGCTTCGCTAAAACGTGCTGAGGTGGTATAAAGTAAAAAACGATTCAAACAGTGGCTTGGTAGCGGTGTGATGTCACGCCGCATAATACGTCAGCAGATTGGATTGGTGTATGTTTTATTCTCTCTACGGTGGAATGTGGAATTTATTTTGCAGAGCCGGACACTATCCTGGTGTTCATGATCTTCTCTGGGTTATTCAAGGGAGGAACCCGCCTTGCAATGCCGAACATTATGCGCGCCGGACTAATCGTCATTGAAGCCTGGTTCAGGGGCTACCGAGGGAGTCCTGGACTAGGGGGTGTCCGGACAGCCGGACTATCATCATCCGCCGGACTCCAAGACTACGAAGATACAAGATTGAAGACTCCGTCCCGTGTCTGGATGGGACTTTCCTTGGTGTGGAAGGCAAGCTTGGCAATACGGATATGTAGATCTCCTACCATTGTAACCGACTCTGTGTAACCCTAGCCTCCTCCGGTGTCTATATAAACCGGAGGGCTTTAGTCCGTAGGACAACATACATTACAATAGTCATACCATAGGCTAGCTTCTAGGGTTTAGCCTCCTTGATCTCGTGGTAGATCCACTCTTGTACTACCCATATCATCAATATTAATCAAGCAGGACATAGGGTTTTACCTCCATCGAGAGGGCCCGAACCTGGGTAAAAACATCGTGTCCCTCGTCTCCTGTTACCATCCGCCTAGACGCACAGTTCGGGACCCCCTACCCGAGATCCGCCGGTTTTGACACCGACAGACTTAGTCGTGGAGCCATCGCTACGGGTTAACTTGAAGGGGTTAAAGCGGACACAAAGACACAAGGGTTTATACTAGTTCGGCCCCTTCAATGAAGGTAAAAGCCTACGTCTAGTTGTGATAGAATTGATGTGGTCTCGATGACTAGGGAGCAAATAAGCTTCGCCTAGGCCTCGAGTTGTTGTTGTCTGTCCTTGAACAGCCGCCGGGTCGTCCCCTTATATACACGGGTGACGCCCGTCGGTCCGTAGAGTCCCAACACCGGTTCATACTCGTATCCCGGTTGGTCTCTCTCTATTCCTAACTTACAATACAAGTTTACATATCAAACCGGCTTACGGCTACAGGTTCTAAACCGACTACAGGCCTTGGGCCTTTATCTGCCAACTTGGCTTAATCACCTTTATACTACTAATGAAGTTAACCCGGCCCAGATAGGCCGGTTCACGCCCAGTAGTAATATCCCCAACAACAGCTGAATAGTGGCTCTCCTTAGGAGCGGATTGATATCTTGCACACATACACACACTCAACATAATATCTAGCCTAGATGCACAAAGGTAAAGCAAGGAACCGATCATAGAGCGATATACCTTCTGATCCACTTCTTTACCATTGGGATCAAGATGAAGTTGGCCATTTGTGGGCATGGGTGTCTTCATTGGCTTGACATCTTGCATTTTGAACCTCTTGAGCATGTCTTGAATATAACGAGATTGGTTGGTGAACGTTCCTCCTCTTAATTGCTTTACTTGAAAACCGAGGAAGAACTTCAACTCTCCCATCATGCTCATAGCAAATTCCTTAGTCATAAGATTCTCAAACTCAACGTTAATAGCATGGTTAGTGGACCCAAAGATAATATCATCAACATATATTTGGTAGACAAACAACTCTCCTTTTACCCTCTTTGTGAAGAGAGTGGAATCTATTACCCCAATCTGGAACCCTTTCTTGCTTAGGAACGCCATAAGGTGACCATACCAAGCACGAGGTGCTTGTTTGAGTCCATAGAGTGCCTTATGGAGTTCATAAACGTGAGAGGGGTGATCGGGGTCTTCGAAACCGGGAGGTTGATTGACATACACCAACTCCTTAAGAGGACCATTAAGAAATGCACTCTTCACATCCATTTGATATAATTTAAAATCATGATGAGAGGCATAAGCAAGCAAGATGTGAATGGATTCGAGATGGGCAACGGGGGCAAAAGTTTCACCAAAGTCCAAACCTTCAACTTGGGCGAAACCTTGTGCCACTAACCTTTCCTTGTTCCTTATTACTTGTCCATGTTCATCTTGTTTGTTCTTGAAGATCCACTTTGTTCCAATGACATTATGATATTCCTTGGGTCTTTCCACAAGGGTCCAAACGTTGTTGCGGGTGAAGTTGTTGAGTTCTTCATGCATGTCATCTATCCAATCCGGATCGTCAAGTGCATCTTCCACCTTAAGGGGCTCAACACAAGAGACAAACGAGTGATGCTCACAAAAGTTTGCCAAACGTCTACGAGTAGTTACCCCCTTTTTGATGCTTCCATAGATGTTCTCGGTGAGATGTTGAAGATGCTTTAGCTTGGCGGCCACCTTTTGCTCTTTGATTTCAAGCTCTTCTTCACTTGGTTTTGGACTTGATGAAGAAGCTTTCTCTTGAGATTGTTTTAGCCTCGGAGACACCCTTCTCTTTGCAACCACAAGTTCTTGCTCATTGGTAAGTGACGATGTTGAAGACACTTGCGGTTGGGGATGATCTTGATCTTGATCACGAACTTGAGCTTGATCTTGAGCCTCAATAATTGGTTCTTAACCATTTGAAGGGGCTTGCCCTTGATCTTGCTCGGGAATATGAGGGACTTGATCTTGTTCTTGGGTAGGTTCATGATCTCCCATAGAATCTTGCACAAGAGGTGTTGGTGATGACTTCCCTTGTGGAGACACCACAAGAGGGGCTCTTACTCCTTCTTCTTCTACTTGGACTTGGGATGTTTCTTGTGGAGGAATGTGTCCTATCCCCATCGTCCTTATAGCTTGTGAAGGAGCCTCATCACCTACAACACTAGGAACAATTTGCTCCACACGGGAGACATTATCTTAATCAAACTCCACATTTACCGTTTCCTCAATGCTCCCGGTGGATTTATTGAGAACTTGGTAAGCATGAGAGTTTGATGCATATCCAACAAATATGCCCTCAAAAGTTCTAGACTCAAACTTAGCTAATCGAGATTTCTTGTTTAAAATGAAACACTTAAAACCGAACACCCGAAAGTATTTGATGTTAGGCTTTCTCCCGATTAGGAGCTCATAAGGGGTCTTGTTCTTGAGCTTGCGAAGATAAAGCCGGTTTGAAGCATGACACGCGGTGTTGATGGCTTTGGCCCAAATCTTGTATGGAGACTTGTACTCATCAAGCATGGTTCTAGCCATCTCAATAAGATTCCAATTCTTCCTCTGTAGAACACCATTTTGTTGGGGAGTATAAGGCGTGGCATATTGGTGCTTTATCCCCTCTTCACTCAAGAATTCATCCATTGTATAGTTCTTGAACTCGGTGCCATTATCACTTCAAATTGCCTTGATCTCGCAATTATGTTGATGTTGAGCTTCTTTGGCAAAGTTGATGAAGGTTTCTTGAATTTCATCTTTGGTCTTGAGAAAAAACACACAAGTATATCTTGTGAAGTCATCAACAATGACAACGCAATACCTCCTCCCTCCTAAACTATCATATGTTGGAGGCCCAAAAAGATCCAAATGCATGAGCTCAAGGGGACTCAAGGTGGTGATGATAGTCTTCACTTTATGAGCCTTTCCATGAAGCTTTCCGGCAATGCAAGCACTACAAGGACGATCTTTGGCAAAAGACACATTGGTTAGTCCAAGGATGTGCTATCCCTTTAAGAGAGCTTGTAAATTTCTCATATTGACATGGGCTAACCTATGGTTCCATAGCCACCCCACGTCGACCTTGGCCATTAGGCATGTTGCAAGATGAGTTTTCTCTTTTGAGAAATCAACCACGTAAAGTTTGTCTTCAACATGCACAACAAACACCACTTTGAGATTGCTTCTCTTAAAGATGGTCACATTGAATTCACCGAAATGCGAATCATAACCGCACGGGCCAATTGAATAGTTGAAAGTAAATTGTAGTGAAGGGATTGGACAAGCATGACATTTGAAAGTGAGGAATCATTAGAGATTACCACCTTGCCCAAACCCAATACCTTGCCCTTGCTATTGTCACCAAAAGAGATGTTCGAAGAGGCCTTGAGTGAATCAACGAACTCCACAAGAATCTCCCTTTCTCCAGTCATATGATTGGTGCATCCACTATTGATCACCCATAGTTTTCCACCGGAGACATAGTCCTACAAGAATCAAGCTTTGCTTATAGGTACCCATTTTGCAATGGGTCCTGGGGAGTTAGCAATGATACGTCTCCGATGTCTCTATAATTTTTGATTGTTCCATGCTGTTATATTATCAATCTTGGATGTTTCATAATCATTTTATAGTCGTTTTATATCATTTTTTGGTACTAACATATTGACATAGTGCCAAGTGCCAGTTGCTGTTTTCTGCATGTTTTTTACATCGTAGGAAACCAATACCAAACAGAGTCCAAATGCAACGAAACTTCACAGAGATTTTTTATGGACCAGAAGACACCCAATGGGCCAAGGCAGCGCCTGGGGGTGCTCCGAGGGGAGCACAACCCAGCAGGGCACGCCAGGAGGCCCAGGCACGCCCTGGTGGGTTGTGCCCACCTCGGGTGACCCCCCGGACTGTCTATTTGCTCTATAAATACCCGAATTTTCCAGAAACCCTAGGGGAGTCAACGAAAATCAATTCCAGCCGCCGCAGAGTCCAGAACCACTAGATCCAATCTAGACACCATCACGGAGGGGTTCACCACTTCCATTGGTGCTTCTCCAATGATGCATGAGTAGTTCTTTGTAGACCTTCGGGTCCGTAGTTAGTAGCTAGATGGCTTCCTCTCTCTCGTTTGATTCTCAATACAATGGTCTCTTGGAGATCCATATGATGTAACTCTTTTTGCGGTGTGTTTGTTGGGATCGAATGAACTTTGAGTTTATGATCAGATCTATCTTTTTATATCCATGAAAGTTATTTGAGTTTATTTGATCTCTTATATGCATGATTGCTTATAGCCTCGTATTTCATCTCCGATATTTGGGTTTTGTTTGGCCAACTTGATCTATTTATCTTGCAATGGGAAGAGGTGCTTTGTAGTGGGTTCGATCTTACGGTGCTTAATCCCAGTGATAGAAGGGGAACCGACACGTATGTATCGTTGCTACTAAGGATAAAACGATGGGGTCTATCTCTACATAGATAGATCTTGTCTATATCATGTCATCGTTCTTATTGCATTACTTCCTTTCCCCATGAACTTAATACACTAGATGCATGCTGGATAGCGGTCGATGTGTGGAGTAATAGTAGTACATGAAGGCTGGAGTCGGTCTACTAATCTTGGACGTGGTGCCTATGTAATGATCATTGCCTGGATATCGTCATGATTATTTGAAGTTCTATCTATTGCCCAACAGTAATTTGTTTACCCACCGTTTGCTATTTTTCTCGAGAGAAGCCACTAGTGAAACCTACGGCCCCAGGTCTCTTTCTCATATTATTTGCCTTTGCGATCTACTTTTACTTTGCTTTTATTTTCAGATCTATTAAACCAAAAATACAAAAATACCTTGTTGCCTTTTATTCTTATTTATTTTATTTGGCGTTTGATCTATCTATCTACTACAATTTATTTCATGTCCGTTTGCCTATCTTGGGGCGCCGCTACCCGAAAGGGTTTAACAACCCCTTTTACACGTTGGGTTGCGAGTATTTGTTATTTGTGTGCAGGGGTTGTTTATGTTGTGTTGCTTGGTTCTCCTACTAGTTCTATAACATTGGTCTCATCACTGAGGGAAATACCTACCGCCGTTGTGCTGCATCATCCCTTCCTCTTTGGGGAAATACCGACGTAGCTTTAAGCCGCATCAAAAGGAATTTCTGGCGCCGTTGTCGGGAGGATCTTTCACATATACTAGGTTCCTAATCACAAATCTCATCTCCTCGCAATGTAAATTATTTGCCATTTGCCTCCCGTATTCCTCTCCCCCACTTCACAAAAAAATGCCGTTTTTATTCGCCCTCTTTTTTGTTCACCATTTTCTCGCCGGATCTCTTTTTGAGTGCAATCTTGTTTCATAGTCATCATGACTCAATAGAACACCAAGCTATGTGATTTCTGAAATACCAACAACAATGATTTTATTGGCACACCAATTGCTCCTCCCGCCACTAGTGTGGAGTCTTGTGATATTAATACAGCTTTGCTGAATCTTGTTATGAAAGATCAATTTTCCGGTACTCCTAATGAGGATGCTGCGTTCCATCTTAATACCTTCGTGGAATTATGCGATATGCAAAAGAAAAGATATGTGGAAAATGGTGTTGTCAAGTTGAAATTATTTCCGTTTTCTTTGTGAGATCGCACAAAAATTTGGTTTTCTTCTTTGCCTCGCAATAGTATCGACTCTTGGAACAAGTGCAAGGATGCTTCTATTACTAAGTATTTTTCACCTGCAAAAATTATTTCCCTTAGAACCCAGATCATGAATTTCAAGCAACTTGAACATGAGCATGTTGCACAATCTTGGGAAAGGATGAAAATGATGCTAAGGAATTGCCCAACTCATGGGTTAAATCTTTGCATGATCATACAAAAAATTTATGCGGGATTGAATTTTGTTTCTCAAAATCTTTTAGGTTCCGCCGCGGGTGCTACTTTTATGGAAATTACTTTGCGTGAAGCTACCAAATTGCTTGATAATATTTTGGCAAATTATTCACAATGGCATACCGAAAGAGCTCCTACTAGTAAAAAAGTTAATTCGGTTGAAGAAATTTTTTCTTTGAGTGAAAAAATTGATGCTCTTATGAAATTGGTTGCTAGTAAAAGTGCTCCATTGATTTCAATGATATGCCTTTGTCTACTTTTATTGAGCAAAATAGTGATGCCGTAGACGTGAATTTTATCTCTCGAAATAATTTCAACAACAATGCTTATAGAGGTAATTTTAATCCTAGGCCTTTTCCTAGTAATTCCTCTAAAAATTATGGTAATTCCTATGGAAATCCTTCTTATAATAATAATAGTAAAACCTCTGATCTTGATAATAATATTAAAGAATTTATCAACACGCAAAAAGTTTTCAACACTACCATAGAAGAAAAGTTGAATAAGATTGATGATTTGTCTAGAAGTGTTGATAGAATTTCTCATGATGTGGAAAATCTCAAAATGAAAAAAATTTGTGCCTAAGGTTGAGGAATCAATTAAAGCTCTCTATGTTTCTATGGATGAAAGTAAGAAAAGAACCACTATGCTTAGAGCTAAAAGAGTATTTTTAGAAAAAGCGTTTTCTCGTGATTATTTTCGCAAAAGTGATGAAGATCTTAAAATGATTGGTGTTTCTTCTATTGATTTCTTGTTTAGTACAATTAAGATTGTTGAAAACGGGAGTGGAGAAGAGTCAACTTTAGCTAGAAGGCCTCCCGATATTTTGGAGGGTGAAAATCTTATTGAGAAAATTGGGTTTGAAGAGGTCAAAACTTTAACTAGTGATGTGCTTAGTCTTTTGGATTACAAAGACTTTAATTATGGTAGTTGATCTTTGATTGATTGTATTTCTTTGTTGCAATCCATGATAAATTCACCCCATGCTTATGAACAAAATAAAGCTTTTACTGAACATATTGTTGATGCTATGATGAAAGCTTTAGAAGAAAAGTTGGAATCTGAAGTTTCAATTCCTAGAAAAATGCATGATGAATGGGAACCTACTATCAAAGTCAAGATTAAAAATTATGAGTGTTTTTCTTTGTGTGACTTGGGTGCTAGTGTTTCTACAATTCTTAAATCTTTATGTGATGTGCTTGGTCTTACCAATATTGAATCATGTTCTTTGAATTTGCACTTGGCGGATTCTATTATTAAAAAGCCTATGGGAAGAATTAATGATGTTCTTATTCTTGCAAATAGGAATTATGTGCCCATAGATTTTATTATTCTTGATATTGATTGCAACCCGTCTTGTCCAATTATTCTTGGTAGACCGTTTTTACGCACTATCGGTGCCGTGATTGATATGAAAGAAGGCAATATTAAGTTCCAATTACCTTTGAGGAAGGGTATGGAACACTACCCTAGAACAAGAATTAGGCCACCATATGAATCAATCATGAGGGCATCTTATGGATCTCGAAACAAAGCTGACAACACTTAGATCCT
This sequence comes from Triticum dicoccoides, assembly GCF_002162155.2. NCBI lineage: Eukaryota > Viridiplantae > Streptophyta > Magnoliopsida > Poales > Poaceae > Triticum > Triticum dicoccoides. The sequence continues at coordinate 247,489,320 of NC_041385.1, forward strand.
TGCTTTATGCCTAGCTAAGGGCGTAAAACTATAGCGCTTGTTGGGAGGCAACCCGTTGAATAAAATTTATTTTTGCCTTTTGTTTTCTGTTCTTGAGTGTTTGTACAATTATGATACGGTTATGATCACGTTTTTTGTGTTCTAATTAGTGTTTGTGCCAAGTAAAGCCTTTAGGATCTTCTTGGATGATAGTTGTTTGATCTTGTTGAAAAACAGAAACTAAACAATTCTCAGTTTTAACCGGAGCGTGATAAAATACCAATTCTTTTTGTAGAAGATTAATTTACAAATTTCTCAGGTCATCCTAAGTTTTCAGAATTTTTGGAGTTTCAGAAGTATTTGAAATATCCAGATTGCTACAGGCTGTTCTGTTTTTGACATTCTATTTTCTTTGCGTTGTGTGCTTGTTTTGATGGCTCTATGATTTTCTTTGATGAGTTTTTGCGATAGAAAAGTTGGAATACAGTAGATATAATGCAAGAAAAATATATGAATTGGTTTGCTACAGTACTTATAGTAGTGATTTGCTTTCTTATACTAACGTATCTCATGAAGGTTTTGTTGAGTTTTGTGTGATTGAAGTTTTCAAGTTTTGGGTTATCTTACGATGGATGAAGGAATAAAGAGTAAGAAGAGCCTTAGCTTGGGGATGCCACGGCATCCCGAGCTATTGTCTAAAATAGAGCAAGCAACTAAGCTTTGGGATTCCCCGAGTGGCATCCCCTCTTTCTTCTAACAACCATCGGTATTTTTCTCGAAGCTATACTTTTATTCGTCTCATATTATGTGTTTTGCTTGGAGCGTCTTGTACGATATGAGTCTTTGCCTGTCTTATTTTGTGTTTTAAGTCTTGATTCCTTGTTGGACACACCTATTTGAGAGAGTCAAAATTATCATGACTTGTTAGAATTGCTCTCTATGCTTCACTTAAATTTTTATGAGCTATGGACTTGCTCTAGTGCTTCACTTATTTCTTTTTGAGCATGGTGTGCTTTAGTATTTTTGAAGAAATGCTCTCTTACTTCACTTAGATTTATTTGAGAGTTAGTAAAAGTTTCAAGAAATTCTCTCTTGCTTCACTTAAATTAATTTGTGAGAAAGAAAAATTATGCTCATGATCTTCACTTATATTTGTTTGAGCTTATCAAAAGCAACACATGAATATTAGTCCTAAAGTGATAGATATCCAAGAAGGATATAATAAAAACTTTCATGAAGATCATTGGACAAAGTAAACTTGATTCTTTGTAATAGTTTTGAGATATGATGATGTGATATGTGAGTCATGTTGATGAGTAATTATGCTTCGGTAAGAATATTGGTGTTAAGGTTTGTGATTCCCTATGCAAGCACGAAAGTCAATAATTATGCAATGAAATTATATCCTACTTGTGGTGCATTATTCGGTGTTAATTATGCTTAATGCTCGCTTATGAGATTATTCTTTTCTTGGTTGGTCTCTTCTCAATCTTTTGCTAGCCTTCATTTTGCACTAAGTATGATCACTACTTGTGCATCCAAAAACCTTTAAACAAGTTTTGCCACATGAGTCCACTATATCTTCCCATATGCGGTATTCTTTAGCCGTTCTAAGCAAATTTGTATGTGGCATTTCTAATATTCAAAATAAATTTCTCTTTTGTGTGTTCGTACCGCTAACAAGGTGATGAGGGGTGGCTAATATTTTCCATGCAAGATGTGTTATTCTCACGATGAGTGTTTATTCACTTGTCATTGCACGAGAGTAAGACAAAGGTTTTAGGGATGCCCAGTCCAGAAATGAAAAATGTATTTACTTTATGTTGTCAAATAATAAATTCCTTGGAAAGTGTTGGCATGGAAGGCACCCGTGGATATGGTTAGCCATGGAAAGTGAAGTATGGTTGAAAAAGGAATAATTTTGTTTTCTGTTTGGGAACCGCCTATGATATATCTAGCACGAAAAGTGTTAAGAACTCTAAGTAGTTTTCGTTGGTGGGAAAGGCACACCTCCCAAAATATTTTTACCTCTAAGTTTTTCGCTTTGAGCTCTGGCACCTCTACAAATCCCTACTTCCCTCCGCGAAGGGCCTTTCTTTTACTTTTTTACTTTTTTATTTCTGAATTTGAGTATCCATCTTCTCTTATAAAAGCACCAACTAGGAGGCACTATGATCGTACTTGAGCATTGGGTGTAGTTAATATGCGAGTGTGTTTCATGAATGGATCAATGATTGAGCATGATGGGCTAGGGATAGCTTATTTTAGCGTCGATATTTTAAAGACATGGTTGCTTGTTGATATTCTTGGGTATTTAAGTTATCATGTCAAAACTAGACTATTGCTTTGAATCACATAAAAGTACAAATATCCAAGCTATAAAGAAAAGAATATGACATGGCATGTTAGGCAGCATTCCACATCAAAAATTCTGTTTTTGTCACTTACCTACTCAAGGACGAGCAGGAGTTAAGCTTGGGGATGCTGATACGTCTCCAACATATCTATAATTTTTGATTGTCCCATGCTGTAACATTATCAATCTTGGATGTTTTATAATCATTTTATAGTCGTTCTATATCATTTTTGGTACCAACCTATTGACATAGTGCCAAGTACCAGTTGTTGTTTTCTGCATGTTTTTTACATCGCAGGAAATCAATACCAAACAGAGTCCAAATGCAACAAAACTTCACAGATATTTTTTATGAACCAAAAGACACCCAATGGGCCAAGGCAGCGCCTGGAGGGTGCTCCAAGGGGAGCACAACCCACCAGGGCACGCCAGCAGGCCCAGGCGTGCCCTAGTGGGTTGTGCCCACCTCGGGTGCCCCCCCCGAACCATCTCTTTGCTCTATAAATACCCCAATATTCCAGAAACCCTAGGGGAGTCGACGAAAATCAATTCCAGCCGCCGCAGAGTCCAGAACCACCTGATCCAATCTAGACACCATCATGGAGGGGTTCACCACTTCCATTGGTGCCTCTCCAATGATGTGTGAGTAGTTCTTTGTAGACCTTCGGGTCCATAGTTAGTAGCTAGATGGCTTCCTCTATCTCATTTGATTCTCAATACAATGGTCTCTTGGAGATCCATATGATGTAACTCTTTTTGTGGTGTGTTTGTTGGGATCGGATGCACTTTGAGTTTATGATCAGATCTATCTTTTTATATCCATGAAAGTTATTTGAGTTTCTTTGATCTTTTATATGCATGATTGCTTATAGCCTCGTATTTCATCTCCGGTATTTGGGTTTTGTTTGGCCAACTGACACATATGTAATGTTGCTTGATCCCAGTGACAGAAGGGGAACTGACACGTATGTATTGTTGCTACTAAGGATAAAATGATGGGGTCTATCTCTACACAGATAGATCTTGTCTACATCATGTCATCATTCTTATTGCATTACTCCGTTTCCCCATGAACTTAATACACTAGATGCATGCTGGATAGCGGTTGATGTGTGGAGTAATAGTAGTAGATGCAGGCAAGAGTCGGTCTACTAATCTTGGACGTGATGCCTATGTAATGATCATTGCCTGGATATCGTCATGATTATTTGAAGTTCTATCTATTGCCCAACAGTAATTTGTTTACCCACCGTTTGCTATTTTTCTCAAGAGGAGCCACTAGTGAAACCTACGACCCCCGGGTCTCTTTCTCATATTATTTGGCTTTTGCGATCTACTTTTCCTTTGCTTTTATTTTCAGATCTATTAAACCAAAAATACAAAAATACCTTGCTGCGTTTTATTCTTATTTATTTTATTTGGCGTTCAATATATCAATCTACTACAATTTATTTATGTCTGTTTGCCTATCTTGGGGCGCCGCTACCCGAAAGGGGTTGACAACCCCTTTTACACATCGGGTTGCGAGTATTTTTTATTTATGTGCAGCGGTTGTTTACGTTATGTTGCTTGGTTCCCCTACTGGTTCGATAACCTTGGTCTCATCACTGAGGGAAATACTTACCACCGCTGTGCTGCATCATCCCTTCCTCTTTGGGGAAATACTGACGTAGCTTCAAGCCGCATCAAGCAACAAGGGTCTTGGGGTCCCAAATAGTCCAAGCATAATCATCATAGTTTGTGCCAACAAATTTTGCAAAGGTATAGCCATCATCTCGTCTCATGAGGACATAAGATGGATTGTTCTTGCTGGCAAAATTCTTGGGAATGGCCTTGTCCTCGTGACCTTGCCACTCCCAACAACCTCCTTTTCTTTCTCCTTCTCCTTGTGCCCTTCATGCACAACCACTACCTTTTGGGGAGGGGAAGGAGTCGAACCGGTCTTCGTCTTCTTTTTCTTACCATTCTTGGATGCAGGATCAAACCCAACTCCCTCCTTGGCAACACACTCCTTTCGGTTGCTCAAGAGGTCATTAAGGTTTTTCTCCCCTTGGATGCATGATACAATCCCTTTCTCAATTTAAGCCTTCAACTTCTTATTCTCCTCTCGGAGAGAGGTGCAATCATGAACAAAGTTAGCTGTACAAGTATCATCATTTAAATCTATATGAGGTACGGAAGTGAGAGCCTTAATGGTTGTAGCTTTAAGTTGAGCATAAGACTCGGTGAGGGCAATGAGGTCACCTTTGACAACCTTGGAACTAGTCACAAGGAACTCATGTTCCTCAACAAGTCTTGTGTGATCAACTAGAAGCTTTTCAACTCTAACGTTACGAGCATCTTTGTTCTCAAGAGCAAGTTGCAAAGCATCATTGGTTTTAACAAACTCAATTTGATGAGCCGACATGGCTTCCTTAAGTGATGCTCTCATGACTCTCTCTTCATTTAGTTCATGCTCGAGGAGATCAACTCTCTCTTTCTCCTCTACAAGGAGGTTTTGAACATTCTCAATAAAGTCATCGTGTTCGGCAAGTGACTTAAGGATATCGCCAAAACGAGCACGAGCTTCACCATGAAGAGTTTTCATGAAAGCCATTAAGGATTCCTCATCATTATCCACTCCCTCATCACACTCATCCTCCACTATATCACATGAGACATTGGGAGTGTAGATGTCGGGTTTCTTAGATTTGGACTTTGTTTTTACCTCTGTGGCCATAGGGCATCGATGAGTGAAAGGCTTGTCCTCGTTTGGAGAGTCGAAGAGGCCGGTGGTGGTGGAGGAGGTAGTGGCATGCATGGCAATGGCGGTCGTGCCCACTTGGTCATCATCACCATCATCTTCATCTTTGGACATGTATTCTTCATTAACAAGAGCCTTGTCATCCTTCCTCTTTGCCAACTTGGTGAACTTCTTGTCGAGCACAAGCTTCTCAGATTTGTCTTCACGTCTCTCATACGGACAATCATGTACAAAGTGTCTTGGGCTATCACAATTGTAGCATTTCCTTCGTCCAAATGATCTTCCTAGAAGATTCTTCCCTTTGTTTGCCATGGTCCTAGAGTACTTTTTGACTAAAAGGGCCAAGTCTTCCGCAAAGTCATTTGCCGGGCAAGAGGTGTCAACATCTTCCTCACATATCTCTTCACTCACTTCTTCATCCCTTGAGGGTTGGCTTATCACTTTCTTGCCCTTCAAGGCAAGATTGGAGTTCTTGGTTGCTTGAGCAATTGCAAAGGTCTTCTTGGACTTGGTCTCCAAGAGAACATGAGTTGAGAAAGTGGAAACAACTTGAGCTGCAGTCAACTTGTGATAATCCGGGCGTTGATGTATCATCATGACTATGGTATGTTCCGTGAGAACCATAGCATCTATGAACTTGTCCTTGATGAAGTCATCATTTTCCCAAGTGCACCCAAATGTTGTTAAGTTGAGCACAAGGGACTTTAATCTTTGGTAGACCTCTTCTGTGGACTCACCCTCATTCCTCAGAAAGAGATTGACTTCCTGCTTGAGCAAAGCCAGTCAAGATCTTCGAATTGCTTCATCTCCTTCGAGAGCCTCCTCAAGGCAATCCCATATTTCCTTTGTGGTTTTAAGGAGAGCAATAGAGTCACTATAGTCTTCGGTCACAATGGTGCGCAACATGTTGTGTGTGGTTGCATTGAGTTGGTCATCAACCGCTTCCCTTGGAGTAAGATTCATTGGGTCCTTGGGGTTGAATTCATTGACCACAATCCACCACAGTTGAGTTGAAGCACTGCGCATGTAAGACTCCATATCTAGCTTCCACTTAACAAACACATTAGCTTTCAAAGGGGGCGGAGGCCTAACAGGATTAATGCAAGGATGTTGCAATGGTTGAGGTGAGTAAAAGAGTTCCATGACATTGTACTTGGGAACTTGAGTACGGACCGGAGATGCAAGAGGTTCTCTTGAGTCATCCGCATCATGAATGGCATTTGGATCAAATTAGTTTGATGGGATGTTGATGGCTTTAAGCGAGCATCAATTTCCTCCTTGACCAGGACCGAACTTCTTTCAACATAGGGGCTTTGAGGTCCGCAAACATTGAAAGAATATCGGCCGCGGTCAAAGGGGCACCCGGGTCAATAGGAGCGGAGGGAGCAACGACTGGGGCAGAAGTGCCTCGAGCGCGGCGGGGGAGGGGGGAGGGGTAGGTTTTGACCATCCCCCGCAACAAGTGCGCCACCTTCCTCATTCCCTAGATCGACCATATCCTCTAAGGTTGTAAAACCTTATATTAGAGCATGAGGCTCTGATACCAATTGAAATGATCAATACGGTCGACTATAAGGGGGGTGAATAGGATACTACAAATTTTAATCTTTCTTGTCAATTTTAAGGCTCAGCGGATAAATAGGGTTCACTAGATATGCAACTAGGTGAATGCAACCTATATGACAAGCAAGCTCCAAGATAAATATGCTAGGCAACAAACTAAGTAGCAACCCAATAAGCATACAAAGCAAAGTAAGGTGCGGGAAAGGATTTTATCCCGAAGTTCACTCTTCCTTGGGGAAGAGCTACCCTCCGTTTGGAGCGGTGCCGGAGCCAAAGCTTGCGAAGCGCCACCGAAGGCTCACCGTAATCTCCTTCGATTCACCCCCAACGGATGAGCCTTGAATCACTCGGGGTTGGTCTTGAAGGCGACCACCACACCTTTACAAACTTCTCCAGAGCACACCACGAGCAAGGAAGCTTCTGGAGGAACCTCTAACCGCCAAGAGTAACAAGTCAATGGGGAAGAAATGTTGGGGTGAACGCGTTTGGTTTGGTCAAGATGTAGATCGGGTCTTGCTCTCCCAATCCCCAAAGTTTCAACAAGTTTGGGTGGAGGGATTGAGAGTATTGAGAAAAAAGAGGTATAATAATGGTGGAGCTCAACAAGACATTAGGGTTAGGGGTTATATAGTGTTTTTGGCCGGGTGGTTATTTCTGCCGATTGGACCCCGTGCGCATGGGGTACTCAGAGACTTTCAAACCACCCTGTGTGCACGGGGGTCAAAAGACCCCGTGCGCACGGGGTACCCTGAGTGTTTCGCAGTACCCCATGTGCACGGGGTCTTTTGACCCCCGTGCGCATGGGGTACCCGGTAACTTTCTGCCACAAGCTTTCTGAGTACCACAAGCACACACACTAGGATTTTAGGTGGTAGGAATGGGTATGCTAGTGTATATGGTTCAGCAATGGCATTCCCACACAACTTTCATCCACACAAACCCCTCTTAATAGTGCGGTCTTTCCTACGACTCAACGCAAACCAAAAACTAAACCTTCGATTCGCCAGAAGACCACACCTTTGACCTTTTTGAATTGGGGGGTCGCACATCTCCATGACGACGCACTTGAAACCAATATCCTGAGATGAACTTTTGTAAACGATATTAGTTCAACTAACCACATTGTCATCACACCAAAATATAGTATAAGTGCCACTTGCACTTTAGGAGGTACTGAAGTTGATAAAGCTAAAGTAGATGCTATTGAAAAGATGTCGTGTCCTAAAGATATCAAAGGTATAAGAAGTTTCCTTTGTTTTTTATGATGATTGTGTAGAAGCATTTGAAATACTTAAGAAAGCCTTGATTTCTGCACCTATTGTTCAGCCACATGATTGGAATTTACCCTTTTAAATTATGTGCGATGCTAGTGATTATGTTGTTGGTGCTGTTCTAGGACAAAGAGTTGATAAGAAATAAAATTATATTCATTATGCTAGTAAAACTCTAGACAGTGCCCAAAGAAATTATGCTACTACTGAAAAGGAATTTTTAGCGGTTGTTTTTGCTTGTGATAAGTTCAGATCTTATATTGTTGATTCCAAAGTAATTGTTCACACTGATCATGCTGCTATTAAATATCTTATGGAAAAGAAAGATGCTAAACCTAGACTTATTAGATGGGTTCTCTTGTTACAAGAATTTGATTTGCATATTATTGATAGAATGGGAGGTGAGAACCCCATTGCAGACAACTTGTCTAGGTTAGAAAATGTTCTTGATAACCCACTGCCTATTGATGATATCTTTCCTAATGAGCAATTAGCTATCATAAATGCTTCTCGTAATACTCCATGGTATGCTGATTATGCTAATTACATTGTTGCTAAAATTATACCACCTAGTTTCACATACCAGCAAAAGAAAACGTTTTTTATGATTTAAGACATTACTTTTGGGATAACCCACATCTTTATAAAGAAGGAGTAGATGATGTTATTAGACATTGTGTACCTGAGCATGAACAGGAATAGATCCTACGCAAGTGCCACTCCGAGTCTTACGGAGGACACCACGCTGGAGATAGAACTGCACACAAGGTATTGCAATCCGGTTTTTATTGGCCTTCTCTCTTCAAGGATGCTCGTAAATTTGTCTTGTCTTGTGATGAATGCCAGAGAATTGGCAATATTAGTAGACGTCAGGAAATGCCTATGAATTATTCACTTGTTATTGAACCATTAGATGTTTGGGGCTTTGATTATACGGGACCTTTTCCTTCCTCTAATGGGTATACACATATTTTAGTTGATGTTGATTACGTTACTAAGTGGGTAGAAGCTATTCCAACTAGTAGTGTTGATCATAAAACTTGTATTAAGATGCTTACAGAAGTTATTTTTCCGAGGTTTGGAGTCCCTAGATATTTAATGACTGATAGTGGTTCACATTTTATTCATGGTGCTTTCCGTAAAATGCTTGCTAAATGTGATGTTAACCATAGAATTGCATCTCGATATCATCCTCAGTCTAGCGGTCAAGTAGAATTGAGCAATAGAGAGATTAAATTGATTTTGCAAAAGACTGTTAATAGATCTAGAAAGGATTGGTCTAAAAAAACATGATGATGCATTATGGGCTGACAGAACTGCTTATAAGAATCCTATGGGTATGCCTCCTTATAAAATGGTTTATGGAAAAGCATGTCACTTACCTCTCGAACTAGAACATAAAGCTTATTGGGCTATTAAAGAGCTCAACTATGATTTTAAACTTGTCGGTGAGAAGTGGTTATTTGACATTAGCTCACTTGATGAATGGAGAACCCAAGCCTATGAGAATGTCAAGTTGTTTAAAGAAAACGTTAAAAGATGGCATGGCAAAAGGATACAAAAGCATGAGTTTAATGTAGGTGCTCATGTTCTGCTATACAACTCCCGTTTAAGATTTTTTGCAGGAAAGCTTCTCTCTAAATGGGAAGGTCCTTACATTATCGAGGAGGTCTACTGTTCTGGTGCCATCAAAATCAACAACACCGAAGGCACAAATCCGAAGGTGGTAAACGGTCTAAGGATCAAACATATATCTTAGGTAATCCCATAAATGTTGAGACCAATATAATTGACACCGTAACACCGGAGGAGTACATAAGGGACACTTTCCAGAATGTTTCAGACTCCAAAAAGAAATAAGTATGTGGTACGGTAAGTAAACCGACTCCAAAATGTTTCCAATGGCAATTTTTCTCCGTTTTGGAATATTAAAAAAATAGGAATATTATAAGTAGTCAGGAAGATGCACGAGGAGACCACAAGGGTGAAGGGTGCGCCCTACCCCCTGGCCGCGGCCCCTGCCTTGTGGCCACCTTGTGTGCCCTCCGGGCTTCGTTTTCTTTCACAATACTTCTTTTGGTTGGTAAAAATTCATTATATAATCTCCTAAAGGTTTTGACCACCGTACCATGACAATATCTCCTGTTTTCTAACAGATTTAGATCACCATGACGTCTCCAAGCACCCCCAAGGACAAGTTTTGCAAGAAGGTCAGCAACCCCTACTACCTTGTGGAGGTGCTGTGACACCCTCAAGCCATTGAGATGCGTGAGGGGGTGCTGCACATCCGCGATGTTGAGGGGTCGAAGAAGACCGGAAGCATGGAGACAAGACTCGAAGCAATGGAGCAGTAAGTTTTCAAGTGCCAAGGGATGGTGGAATGTGGACTCAACGCCAATCACATGATGATCGCGGAATTCACCAACAATCACAAGTTGGATGCCAATAACATTGAGGAGGCCATCTTCAAGCTTCATGAGAAAATTGAGCATCTCCAAGCCCAGACCTATGACCTGCAAAACCAAAACTGTGAGCATGAATACATATTTAAGAGGATGAGTTTGGCTGTAGATTTGAGGATCCCGGAGTGCCGGCGTTTTGGGAATGGGGGTGCCCAGACTTGCCTGCCTGCGGCCCATGGCGTGGCTCCATCGATGGCCTGGTACGGCCCAGCTTCAGCAACGATTCTCGTGAGGCGGACGACACCAAGACCTCCACAAGGAGCAGCCGCCTCAGGCTGGCTCCTGAGGAGTGGAGATCTCTATGCAAGGCTCACCTCGTGAGGTTGGAATGACATGAGCTATGACGGCCAAGGTCAGGTGGGTGCTGGCGGGCGCAGTGTACCAGTTTCCTCTTTGGTGCTAAGGAGGCAAGAGTAGGTGCGGGGTCCCGAGGAATCACCAAAGGTTTCCATTCCGGTGCAACAAGACCAAGACCACCAGGACGGAGGTCACCATCGATGCCACCATGGCGCCACGACCTGAGGCTTTTGCAGGCGAAGACCACTTTTGTCAGGATAGCATGTACTAGTTGTCTCCCTTTGAATTTGGCCGTTGTGGGATCCCTTCCCGCCTACATTCGGGAAGAGGACCAAGGCCACTATAAATAGGACCTAGCCACCACCATAGAAGGAACGAATCATTCAGATCACCCTCACACCCACCAGCTCATCGGGAAAAAGAGCACTCTTCCTCCTGAGGCTGTTCTCCCACTGTACTAGTTCATCCTCAGCCCCTCGAGGCCAATCCAACACAAAGAATGAGTCGGGTTGTGGCCCGAACCTGGGTAAACTGTTGTGTCCCATTATCTTCCAGTTCATCGAGCTAGGCCATGAGATCAACTAGTAGGCAGACTGGGGAGGTCGAGTTCTTAGCACGCACCCCAGAGTTCGAACCTCTCAAGGGTCCGCGGAACCTGAAATCCGACATTTGGCACACCAGGTAGGGGGTGCGTCAGAGCCTCTATTCTCCAGTCGATCCACCATCGCCCCACAGTTCTCATGGCTGACTATTAGAGGGCTCACATCGAGCACTGGGCTGCTTGGCCTGCTCGGGCAGTGTCGTCCGCCCAAGAGGATCTCCACTCCGCGCTCCTGGCGGCCCGCATGCCGCCCAACACCGTCGGTCGTGCGCAGCGCAGGCCGGCACCGTCCGCCCTTGCTCCGTGACGTGCGCGCGCCACCACACGATCTTCAGGCTATGCCGCGACAACAATGCCGCACACTCGCCGGGACCATGCAAACATGCAAACCACACTCATCGTGGTGAGAGAGCTACTGCGTTGCAGGTTGGCCGTGACGCACTGATGCAGTGGGTCGTCGAGCTACTTGATGCTGCCTGCAGGGGCATGACGCCTTTCTGCACCCTACCCACGTTGCAGATTGTGGCGGGGGCGCGTGCCAGCCCCCGCCGCGACGGTGCAACTCCCACCGGAGCACCTGGGGGACCCGACGACGTCAACCAGGTCTGCAGCGCCGCTCATCCTGCCTCGATAGTGCTGCCCCGGGCGAGGCAAGCTCGGGCGGTCCCTCCTGGGGACGCACCGGGATGCCGCCCCGCGGTCATCGGAGCCTGGCGCCGAGCCCGGTGGCCCACGATGCAGGGCACCCGGGCAACGGCCCTGGCACGACAATTTCAGACGCCTACATGCCCCCCATGATGGACCTGATGTACGCACCGAGAGAAGGCCACCGCCCATTCCCTGAGCTAGGTTGGGTAGCAGGGACACAAGAGGCCGAGGATTTCCACGAGCCGCCCGGAAACTTCACTGACCCCTTCAACGACAACAGCCGCTGGGTACGGCCGATGTCTTAGGAGCATGATTACGCTAGGACCACATGTGAACTAGGCACAACGGTGGCCAGAGACCCCAGGGTGATGGCCCTGCTCCAGCAGGGCGAAGCGCACCGGGGGCTGAGCCAGGGGAGCCCGGAGCCAGGGCCTCCCCCGTGCCGCATGGAGCAAGGTGCTACATGGAGGTAGGTCCTCTGCCGAGGAAGGCGGCGACGAGCCCTTCCCCCCGGCGGAGGGCCTATGGTCGTCGAGGGCACCGCTAGCATCCCCTTGCCCCTTAGTCTCGTCCTAGTTTCGACACGTTCCAATGGTGGTCAGGGGTGGTGCAGGGCGGGGCCCTCGTCAGGCGACTTGAAGCAAGGCACCGTGCCTGTGAAGGTCTCCGCTCGTGACACTCTCATGTAATAATGAGTGGGGTTGTACATGCCCCAGAGTCTCCTGAGTGCCGCCCTTGGGCCTCATGGGGGCTCCCACCAACGTCCAAGTGGAAGCACCAAGCTCCGCGCTGGCCGTCGACACTGTCCCCCAATGACTATGCTCATGCCCAGTGAAAGCACTTAGCTCCGTGCTGGTGAGAAGACAAGAATACTAGCTAGGTGCCGGACGTGGCTGTTTGCTTTTGCCCCTTTTCTGTAACCCGATTCATCGCCTTTTGGACTAAGATTTAGAGTTCCTTGTGTTTATCAAAAATGGGGGGATTTTCCCTTGACTTGTGTCAGTTTCTTGCTTTCTGGCTACTGTTTTTATCGTGGGGCTCACACCTGCTACCCCCTCCTGTGAGCGCCCCGCGAGCGGGGGCTGGGCGTGGTATGTGTGCGCCGACCATGCTCGGGCTAGATCGGGCGACAACAAGGCCCCCCCGGGGTCAAGGATGAAAGCACCACAGGATCGCCGCGTGCATACCTTGCCGTAATCCGGCATTCGCTCCTCGTAAGGCTCTCTTGGACGGGCCAGCTGGCTCCTTGGGAAGGTTAAAACCTCGCGAGCTCTTCAGGGGCTCGCCTCAGGATAAGGGCCCTCCTACAATGACATGACCTGCTTGGGGCCCATGTGACCAAAGATAAGTCGCAACAGCTGCTCCCCCCAGGTTCACCATGATGCGCCCCAAGCTCATTTTGGAAGTATAACATCATTCCATACATTACAAGGGGCTCCCCCTTCAAAATGCTTTCACGCCCCGCGGGGCCGTGTCCAAGGTTTTTTGCATACATGTTAAGGAAAAAGGGAATGCGGGCCTAGCTAGATGCGCTATCTCCGGCGCTGTCCTCATCGCCTTCATCCGCATTACCTATGCTGCCACTTGTTTCGTCTTCATCATCGTCATCCGCGCCGCCCTCATCCGCCACGATCACGGCCGTGCCATCCCGAGGAGCAAACTCTACGACCAGGGCATCCACGTGGTCATCCACCTAGTGCGCCAGGTCGTCCTAGATAACCCCGGGCATGGGGCCTAAGGCGGCGTCAAAGTCGAAATGGGGGTCGAGGTTGAGAAGGTGGCTGAAGATGCGTGAGAACGCACGCCCCAAAAGGCCTCGACTTCTCTCTTCAACGAGCTCGCGAGCCCTCTCGGCTCGGTCTTCCAAGTGGGTCAAGATCTTGGTGAAGAAGCAAAGATGGCTGGCGTCATCATCCTCATGCGGGCGAGTGGCACTCTCATCGCAGATGGTTCCAAGGGCCCAGTTGGCGTGGACCCTGAGATCATGGAGCATCGAGGAACGTAAGTTCTGCAGCGACCGATGGCGGCACGCTTCGTCTATGTTCTTCTTCGCGAGAGACGCGACGCCTTTGGCCTGCTACTGAAGTAAGTTCAAGTCGATGCGGGCGGAGGCCAAGTCAGCTTGGGCGGAGGCCTGAGCTGCCTTGGCAGCCCTCTCGCACTGCTTCGCCTCATCCAGCCTTGTCCTAAGGGTGGCAGTCCTGCCTCCAACCTCGGCCTCTAGGAGCTCCAACTTCAGGCAGTGCTCGTCGATGAGAGCCGCGCGAGCCTTTTCCACCCTCTGGTCGACCTCCTCCTGGATCTTGGCCTCCATTACGGCGACAACGTCCTCAACCACGGCTACCTAGCGCTCCCTTACCTCCAATCGCTCAAGCTCCAGGCTGCTCTCCAAGACTTCAAACGCTAGCGCTTCCTCGCACTTTTGGATCTCCTCCTCTTTAGAGGGGGCCTCGCTAAGTGATGAACCCAAGGCGGCCCTTGATAACCCACAAGTATAGGGGATCACAACAGTTTTCGAGGGCAGAGTATTAAACCCAAATTTATTGATTCGACACAAGGGGAGCCAAACAATATTCTCAAGTATTAGCAGCTGCTTTGTCAATTCAACCACACCTGAAAGACTTAATATCTGCAGCAAAGTATTTAGTAGCAAAGTAGTATGGAAGTAACGGTAATGGTGGCAAAAGTAACAGTAGCAATTTTATAGCAATCGTAACAGTGGCAACGGAGAAGTAACATAACAAGGATCAATATGTGAAAAGCTCGTAGGCAATGGATCAATGGTGGATAATTACGTAGGATGCAATTCATCATGCAACAGTTATAACATAGGGTGACACAGAACTAGCTCCAGTTCATCAATGTAATGTAGGCATGTATTCCGAATATAGTCATACATGCTTATGGAAAAGAACTTGCATGACATAATTTGCCAGACCCTCCCATGGCAGCGGGGTCCTATTGGAAAGTAAGGGATATTAAGGCCTCCTTTTAATAGAGTACCAGACCAAAACATTAACAATTAGTCAATACATGAACTCCTCAAACTACGGTCATCACCGGGAGTGGTCCCGTTTGTTGTCACTTCGGGGTTGCCGGATCATAACACATAGTAGGTGACTATTGACTTGCAAGTTAGGATCAAGAACTCACATATATTGATGAAAACATAATAGGTTCATATCTGAAATCATGGCACTCAAGCCCTAGTGACAAGCATTAAGCATAGCAAAGTCATAGCAACATCAATCTTAGAACATAATGGATACTAGGGATCAAACCCTAACAAAACTAACTCGATTACATGGTAAATCTCATCCAACCCATCACTGTCCAGCAAGCCTACGATGGGATTACTCACGCACGGCGGTGAGCATCATGAAATTGGTGATGGAGGATGGTTGATGATGACGATTGCGACGAATTCCCTCTTCGGAGCCCCGAACGGACTCCAGACCAGCCCTCCTGAGGAAGATTAGGGCTTGGCATTGGCTCCGTATCGTAAAACGCGATGAATCCTTCTCTCTGATTTCTTTCTCCCAGAAAGTGAATATATGGAGTTGGAGTTGAGGTCGGTGGAGTTCTAGGGGGCCCATTGATGCCCCTGGGGGGTGGGGGGGCTGCACCCTCATGGACAGGGTGTGGGCCCCCTGACACTGATTCTTTCGCCAATACTTTTTAACTAATTCCAAAACGTCTCTCCGAGGATTTTCAGGTCATTCTGAGAACTTTTATTTCTGCACAAAAATAACACCATGGCTATTCTGCTGAAAACAGTGTCAGTCCGGGTTAGTTCCATTCAAATCATGCAAGTTAGAGTCCAAAACAAGGGCAAAAGTGTTTGGAAAAGTAGATACATTGGAGATGTATCAACTCCCCAAGCTTAAATCTTTGCTTGTCCTCAAGCAATTCAGTTGTCAAACTGAAAGTGATAAAGAAAAACTTTTACAAACTCTGTTTGATCTTGTTGTTGCAAATATGTAAAGCCAACATTCAAGTTTTCAACAAAGATTATGAACTAACCATATTCACAATAACATTTAGGTCTCATGTTTATTCATACCAATGGCATAATCAACTAGCGAGCAACAATAATAAATCTCGGTTGACAACACTTTCTCAAAACAATCATAATATGATATAACAAGTTGGTATCTTGCGAGCCCTTTATGAGACCGCAAAACATAAATGTAGAGCACCCCTGAAGATCAAGGACTGACTAGATATTGTAATTCATGGCAAAAGAGATCCAGTCACAGTCATACTCAATGCAAATTAATAGCAATGCATGCAAATGACAGCGGTGCACTCCAACTGGTGCTTTTTAATAAGAGGATGATGACTCAACATAAAAGTAAATAGATAGTCCCTTCATAGAGGGAAACAGGGATTTGCAGAGGTGCCAGAGCTCGAGTTTTGAAACAGAGATAAATAATATTTTGAGCGGCATACTTTCCTTGTCAATATAACAACCAAGAGATCTCAATATCTTCCATGCTACATACATTATAGGCGGTTCCCAAACAGAATGGTAAAGTTTATACTCCCCACCACGAACAAACATAAATCCATGGCTGGCCCGAAACAACGGGTGCCGTCCAACTAACAACAATCCTGGGGGAGTTTTGTTTGCATTTATTTTGATTTGATTTGAGCATGGGTCTGGGCATCCCGGTTATCGGCCATTTTCTCGTGAATGATGAGCGGAGTCCACTCATCGTGAGAATAACCCACCTAGCATGGAAGATATAGACAACCCTAGTTGATACATGAGCTATTCGAGCATACAAAACAGAATTTCATTTGAAGGTTTAGAGTTTGGCACATACAAATTTACATGGAACGACAAGTAAATACTGCATATAGGAAGGTATGGTGGACTCATATGGAATAACTTTGGGGTTTATGGAAGTGGATGCACAAGCATTATTCCCGCTTAGTAAAAGTAAAGGCTAGAAAGAGACTTGGAAGCGACCAACTAGAGAGCGACAACAGTCATGAACATGCATTAAAATTAATCAACAATGAGTGCAAGCATGAGTAGGATATAAATCACCATGAACATAAATATCCTAGAGGCTATGTTGATTTTGTTTCAACTACATGCGTGAACATGTGCCAAGTCAAGCCACTCGAATCATTCAAAGGAGGACATCACCCTGTCATACCACATCACAACCATTTTAATAACATGTTGGCACGCAAGACAAACCATTATAAACTCCTAGCTAATTAAGCATGGCATGAGCAACTATAATCTCTAGTTGTCATTGCAAACATGTTTCATCCATAATAGGCTGAATTAGGAACGATGGACTAATAATATTTACAAAAACAAGATAGGTCGAGTTCATACCAGCTTCTCTGATCTCAATCATCTCATCATATATCGTCATTATTACCTTTCACTCGCACGACCGAACGGTGTGGATAATAATAGTAGTGCACATGCATTGGACTAAGCTGGAATTTGCAAGCATTTAATACGAAGGAGAAGACAAGGTAATATGGGCTCTTGGTTAGATCAACAATAATGCATATGAGAGCCACTCAACATTTTCATCGTGGTCTTCTCCTCTCGACCCCCAAAGAAAAGAAATAAAACTATTTACACGGGAAAGCTCCCAACAAGCAAAAGAAGAACGGGAAATCTTTTTGGGTTTTCTTTTAATATTACCACTACAAGCATGGAAAGAAAACTAGATAAAGGCTACAACTAATTTTTTTGGTTTTTTTCTTAAGGTTTTTCAAACACACAAGAAGAAAGCAAGAAAAGAAAATAAACTAGCATGGATTGTACAATGAAAAAGTATGAGCACCGACAACTAGAATGAGTGTGTGAACATGAATGTAATGTCGGTGAGAAATACGTACTCCCCCAAGTTTAGGCTTTTGGCCTAAGTTGGTCTATGCCCATGGATCGAAGCTACTCTCTCCGGTGTACTGAGGAGGGTCCTCAGGGTGCCACTGGTTGGCGATCTCCTCCGGATCCCACTAATAAACAGACTGTCGATAAGGGTCAAGTGGTGGCTCAGGCTCAAGCTCTGGAACTTGTGTTAGATTCCAATATGCATAAATGTCCTCGGGCAGGATGAGGTACGTGCCTGAAAGTATGTTATACAAAGAGGGTGCAGGGAAGGTAATAGTATCACAATGAGTTTCAGCAAATATCAAGTTATACTTAAGCATCTTCTTCTTATTTTTAACAATAAAATCATGTGCTACCATACTCTTATAGTCTAGAAAAATAGTGGGCAACAACTTTTCCTCTTTCTCATGATGCCTAATAGGTATCTCAAAGTGTTTAGCAATGCGTGAAGCAAAGATACCTCCGAAGATGGGGCCCTTTGTATGGTTCAGACTTAACCATTTAGCAACAATAGCGCCTAAATTGAAAGTTGTATCACAAACCAAAGCATGGCGCAAAATAACAAGGTCAGGAGCACTAAGGTTTCCACTATTCCCGCGACAAATTAAGCATCTACTAGTAAATATCGCAAAGTAACATAGAACAGAAAAATGTATACTAGTGGTTCTTGCATCTGAAACTATCCTCGTTTCCCCTACAACAATCCTATTAATAAATCCATCCACATCGCTAGGATGTGGTTCCTCGATGCTGCCCACAAAGGGCAACTTGCAAACCAAACAAAAATGATGGAGTGACATCTCCTTAACCTCATCATATAAGTGAAACTCCACTGAAGGTGGTGATTTCTTAGCATGGAAGTAAAAGTTTTGCACAAAAATATTAGTGAGTAGGAGATACTGGTCGCGCTGGTCATGGAGGAAGTCGGTGAGGCCTGCATTCTCAGCCAAATAATAAAAATCATCGTGAATTCCGGCGGCCCTCAAGAACGCATCACAAGGCCATTCGCACGGCCGGACCTCCGCAGTGCGAGGAAGATTGTACTTGGGCTTTTTATTCTCCTCATTGTGCTTATCCTTCGAGCTTCGGCTCGAGGAGCCCCTCAACAATCTCTTCATCATTTTTTTCTCTAAAAAATTTCTAAAATTTTTAGTGACTCAAAATAAAAGTGAACAAACTCAACAAGATTGATAGCAACTACTCCCACAAGTGCCTAGAGGCTATATCGTGCATTAAAACTACTTTGGACCATATAAATTTGACATGCAAGCTCAAGAACAGGGTCACCTTAGCAGCAAAAATTTGCAATAAATAAAGCACTAGAACAAAAACTAATTGGACCATTGGAGGAATCACGTACCAAAGAACAATCCCCCAAAGCAGTTTTGTGAATGGAGCTTTGAGCAAGGAGATCGAAAATGGCAGCAAAACGAGCTAGAACACGGGTTTGAGCTATGGGAGGATTTTTTTTCTGGAGGAAGACAAAGTGTGTGGGTGCTGGAGTAAGTGAAGGGGACCATGTGGGGTCCACGAGGAAGGGGGCGCGCCCTGTGCCCTCGTGGCCAAATGGTGGGTCCCGCTGGTGTGTTCTTAGTGACAGAAATTCTTAAATATTCTACAAAAAAATCTTACTTCATTTTCAGGGCATTTGGAGAACTTTTATTTTCGGGGTATTTTTTTATTGCATGGATAATTTAGAAAACAGACAAAAAATACTAATTTTTCTTTATTTGTTCTAAATAACAGAAAGTAAAAGGAGGGTACAGAGAGTTGTGCTTTCTAACTTCTTCCATCTCATGCTCATCAAAAGGAATCCACTAACAAGGTTGATCAAGTCTTGGTAACAAACTTCTTCCGAATAACACGAAACCGGAGTATTTTTTAATAACACTAGGTTACCTCAATGGGGATATGCATGTCCCCAACAATAAGAATATCATATTTCTTTTTGACAGTAGGTAGAGGGAATTCAAAACCTCCGATAGTAATCGTTGAAATTTTCCCAATAGAATTGATACTATGAACTTGAGGTTGTTTCCTCGGAAAGTGTACCGTATGCTCATTGCCATTAACATGAAAAGTGACATTGCCTTTGTTGCAATCAATAACAGCCCCTGCGGTATTCAAAAAGGGTCTACCAAGGATAATTGACATACTGTCATCCTCGGGAATATCAAGAATAACAAAGTCCGTTAAATAGTAACATTTGCGACCACAACAGGCACATCCTCACAAATACCGACAGGTATAGCAGTTGATTTATCAGCCATTTGCAAAGAAATTTCAGTAGGTGTCAACTTATTCAAATGAAGTCTACGATATAAAGAGAGAGGCATAACACTAACACCGGCTCCAAGGTCACATAAAGCAATTTTAACATAGTTTCTTTTAATGGAGCATGGTATAGTTGGTACTCCTGGATCTCCAAGTTTCTTTGGTATTCCACCCTTAAAAGTGTAATTAGCAAGCATGGTGGAAATTTCAGCTTCCGGTATCTTCCTTTTATTTGTAACAATATCTTTCATATACTTATCATAAGGATTCATTTTAAGGATATCAGTCAAACGCATACGCAAAAAGATAGGTCTAATCATTTCAACAAAGCGCTCAAAATCCTCATCATCCTTTCTCTTGGATGGCTTAGGAGGAAAAGGCATGGGTTTCTAAACCCATGGTTCTCTTTCTTTACCGTGCTTCCTAGCAACGAGTCTCTCTTATTATAACGTTGATTCTGTGATTGTGGGTTATCAAGATCAACAACATGTTCAATTTCTACATCGTTGTTATTACTAGGTTGAGCATCAACATGAACGTCATCATTAACATTATCACTAGGTTCATGTTCATTACCAGATTGTGTTTTAGCATCAAAAACAAAAATATCATTGGAATTTTCAGGTGTGTCAATAGTAGGTTCACTAGAAGCATGCAAAGTCCTATCATTTTTCCTTTTCTTTTTCTTAGAAGGTCTAGGTGCATGAACATTAGTTCTCTAAGAATCTTGCTCAACTCTCTTAGGATGGCCCTCATGATACAAAGATTCCCGAGTCATTCTACCACCCCTAGTCATAACTCTAACAGCATTATCATTTTTCTTATTATTTAATTCATTGAGCAAATCATCTTGTGCCTTAAGTACTTGTTCTACTTGAGTGGTAACCATGGATGCATGTTTACTAATAAGCTTAAGGTCACCTTTAACTCTAGACATATAATCACTCAAGTGTTCAACCATATAAGCATTACGTTTCAATTGTCTACCAACATAAGCATTGAAGTTTTCTTGTTTAACAATGAAATTATCAAACTGATCCAAGCATTGGCTAGCAGACTTATAACAAGGGATATCACCTTCATCAAGTCTATAGAGAGAATTTACGTTTACTACCTATGTCGGGTTATCAAGACCATGTATTTATTCAATAGGTGGTAAATTCTTAGCATCTTCAGCTTTAATAGCTTTTTCTTTCATAGATTTCTTTGCCTCTTGCATATCTTCAGGACTGAGAAAAATACCCCTTTTCTTCGGAGTTGGCTTAGGAGTTGGTTCAGGAAGTGTCCAATCATTATCATTGCTCAATATATTATTTAATAGCAACTCAGCTTGCTCAACAGTTCTATCCCTGAAAACACAACCAGAACAACTATCCAGGTGGTCTTTGGAAGCATCAGTTAGTCCATTATAAAAGATATCAAGTATTTCATTTTTCTTGAGAGGATGATCAGGCAAAGCATTAAGTAATTGGAGAAGCCTCCCCCAAGCTTGTGGGAGATTCTCTTCTTCAATTTGCACAAAATTATATATTTCCCTTAAGGCAACTTGTTTCTTATGAGCGGGGAAATATTTAGCAAAGAAGTAATAAATCATATCCTGGGGACTACGCACACAACCAGGAGCAAGAGAATTAAACCATATTTTAGCATCACCCTTTAACGAGAAAGGAAACAATTAAAGGATACAGTAATAATGAATTTTTTCATCATGAGTAAATAGGGTGGCTATATCCTTCAATTTAGTAAGATGTGCCACAACAGTTTCAGATTCATAGCCATAAAAAGGATCAGATTCAACCAAAGTAGTTAACTTAGGATCGACAAAGAAATCATAATCCTTATCAGAAATACAGATAGGTGAAGTAGCAAAAGTAGGGTTATATTTCATTCTAGCATTTAGAGACTTTTGTTTCAGCTTAGCTAGCAGTTTCTTAAGATCATATCTATCTTTGCAAGCAAAAAGGTCTCTAGCAGTTTCTTCATCCATAATAACATAACCCTCAGGCCCATCAGGCAATTCATATCTAGGGGGAGAATCTTCATCATCACTTTCATCAATATTATCTGTTTCAATAATTTCATTCTCTCTAACCCTAGCAAGTTGTTAATCAAGAAATTCACCTAATGGCAGAATATTATCAAGCAGAGAAGTAGTTTCATCATAAGTATCATGCATAGCAGAAGTGGCATCATCAATAACATGTGACATAACAGAATCAATAGCAGGTGCAGGTGTAGGTGTCGCAAATTTACTCATAACAGAAGGTGAATCAAGTGCAGATCTAGATGGCAGTTCCTTACCTCCCCTCATAGTCGAGGGAAAGATCTTGGTTCCTTCATCTTCCAAGTTCCTCATAGTGATCAACAGATATAAATCCCAAGTGACTCAAAGAGTAGATTTATTCTCCCCGGCAACGACGCCAGAAAATAGTCTTGATAACCCACTAGTATAGGGGATCGCAACAGTTTTCAAGGGCAGAGTATTCAACCCAAATTTATTGATTCGACACAAGGGGGGCAAAAGAATATTCTCCAAGTATTAGCAGCTGAGTTGTCAATTCAACCACACCTGAAAGACTTAATATCTGCAGCAAAGTATTTAGTAGCAAAGTAGTATGGAAGTAACGGTAACGGTGGCAAAAGTAATAGTAGTAGTTTTGTAGCAATCATAACAGTGGCAACGGAGAAGTAACATAACAAGGATCAATATGTGAAAAGCTCGTAGGCAATGGATTAATGATGGATAATTATGTCGAATGCAATTCATCATGCAACAGTTATAACATAGGGTGACACAGAACTAGCTCCAGTTCATCAATGTAATGTAGGCATGTATTCCGAATATAGTCATACATGCTTATGGAAAAGAACTTGCATGGCATCTTTTGTCCTACCCTCCCATGGCAGCGGGGTCCTATTGGAAACTAAGGGATATTAAGGCCTCCTTTTAATAGAGTACTGGACCAAAGTATTAACACTTAGTGAATACATGAACTCCTCAAACTATGGTCATCACCGGGAGTGGTCCCGATTATTGTCACTTCGGGGTTGCCGGATCATAAGACATAGTAGGTGACTATTGAGTTGCAAGATAGGATCAAGAACTCACATATATTCATGAAAACATAATAGGTTCAGATCTGAAATCATGGCACTCGGTCCCTAGTGACAAGCATTAAGCATCGCAAAGTCATAGCAACATCAATCTTAGAACATAATGGATACAAGGGATCAAACCATAACAAAACTAACTCGATTACATGGTAAATCTCATCCAACCCATCACCGTCCAACAAGCCTACGATGGGATTACTCACGCACGACGGTGAGCATCATGAAATTGGTGATGGAGGATGGTTGATGATGACGATAGCGACAGATTCCCCTCTTCGGAGCCCCAGACGGACTCCAGAGCAGCCCTCCCCACGAAGATTAGGGCTTGGCGGCGGCTCCGTATTGTAAAACGTGATGAATCCTTCTCTCTGATTTTTTTCTCCCTGAAAGTGAATATATGGAGTTGGAGTTGAGGTCGGTGGAGTTCCAGGGGGACCACGAGGTGGGGGGCGCGCCATGCACCCTCGTGGACAAGGTGTGGGCCCCCTGACGCTGATTCTTTCGCCAATATTTTTTATTAATCCAAAACGTGTCTCCAAGGATTTTTTAGGTCATTCCGAGAACTTTTATTTCTGCACAAATATAAGACCATGGCAATTCTGCTGAAAACAACGTCAGTCCGGGTTAGTTCCATTCAAATCATGCAAGTTAGAGTCCAAAAACAGGGCAAAAGTGTTTGGAAAAGTAGATACGTTGGAGATGTATCAGCCCTACGCGCTTGGATCTGTCGCTCGAGGGTGGCGTTCGAAGCCTGATGCTCACGTTCCCTCTCCTCAGCCATCTCGCGATGGCGATCGGCGGCCCTGGCTTCCTCCAGAACACGGGCGCAAGCCTCACGAGAAGTCACAAGGGACACCGCGGCACTTGCGCTGGCAAGCTCATGCTGAAGATGCCCGAGGTTGATGGCAACCTTCAACTGGTGCCACTCGTGCGCCAAGCGAAGGTCCTCCATTTCGAGGAAGGCGTCGATGTCGGCAAGCTCTTCTCCAAGCCGACTAAGCGCACCCATCTCCTCTCGAAAAAGCTCATGGCGGACGGCGCCGCGCCCGCACGCAAGCTCCAGTGCACAGCCAAGCCTATCCTCCGCACCGGGGGCTTTCAGATGGGCACGGAGGGGCTCGCCTGCTCCTGGAAGGCGGTCGGTGCCTCCCCGGCCGCTCTCCGGGCCTCAGCAAAGGTGCTGGGCGGCACGACCTCGCTGCTTGAGGACGAAGCTGATGCTGGGATCACCCAACCACCGGCGATGACCAATGGAGGAGCCCCCGGCACGCCTCCTACACCCCAGGCTTGACCGCGAAGGAAGGATGCCGGAAACACAGGCTCATGGCCCACCATCAGAGTGCTCGCCTCTTGGACCGGCCCCACGCCTCTCGAGGGAGTCCGGTGTGAGGGGCTCGAAATCAAGAGCGAGCCAAGGACTGGTGGGAGTCGCTACTCAGGAGATTTCGCCGCCGCAACCGATGGGATCCTGAGGAGCCATTGTTAGGGAAGGACACGACACGCAGGAAACGATGAAGATAAGGTACTTACTCGTCTACAGCTATGTATTTCCTCTGCTTCAGTGGCAGGTAGGCGTCACCACTGCAGCTCGGAGGCCCTTTCCTCTTGCAGAGTGCTTCGAGGTTCAGGTGAAGCCAACCAAGGCCCGGGGCGTGGCCGTCAGCATCTGGGGCACTCGGCGGGGCCCCTGGGGCGGCGGCCTCAGGGACACCAGACTACGCCAGCTCACCAGCCGCAACCTCAGGACCGCTCGCTCGAGCTTCGGGGGCTATCGCCTCAGGAGCATCGGTCAACGCCAGCCCTCCATCCGCCACCACAGGGCCGCTCACCCGAGCTTTGGGGGCTGTCGTCTCGGGAGCGTCGGACTGCGCCAACCCCCTAGCAGTCACCCTAGTGGCACCCGGCGGTGTTCTCCCCCTGCATCCACATCTGGGGCACAAGCCGCAGGGTCGTCGAGCAAAGGAACCACAAAGACGGGATTCTCGCGAGGCCCTTCAAGGCCTGCCCAGGTGCAACCCCCATTCGTCAAAAGGGGCATCTGCCTCACGAAGTCCTCCTGTTTCGAGAATTGGTATAGGAGGCAGTCCTCCTCCAGAAGCGCGGCTGGCGCTGGGTTGCCCATCAGGAGCTCGAGCATGACGCGCAGCGTCTTGGAAGGAAGTGTCGGCACCTGCAGCCTCATTGGGTCCTTGGTGCCAGAGAAGGCCCACATTGGGCGAGAATGGTGCTAGAGCGGGGTGATGCGCCACCGAGCAAACTCCTTCACCACCATCGGCGCCATCACCCCAAGCTACTTTAGCCTAGTCAGCCTGGAACAGACATGGGTGAGTCAACGGTCGGCAAGCTTCACGTGCCCCCAGCCAGAGCTGGGAACAACCGGCACTCATGGAAGCAATAGCAAGGGGTTGAGCACGCCGGTGTCCATGAACACCCACCGCTTCCGGAATTCACATACATTGGCGAGAGCTCGAGCTGTCCCTGCTATGGCCTGGAAGGCCACGCACCCCAAGCACTGGCGGGCGTCAATCAGGTGAAGCGAGAAAAAATGGCGAAATAGGGCCATGGAAGGGGCGATGCCCACCATAGCCTCGCAGAGGAAGGTGAAGATGGCGAGGAGGATGATGGATTGGGGATCCAGATGCAGCGCCTGGACTTGGTAATGCGAGAATATGGCGTTGAAGAAATCGGAGAAAGGGGGGATCAGGTCAGCCAAGAGGGCGTGACGATGGATGGGGATCCCGGTGGCTTCCATGTCGATCATGGCCCGGGAAGCAGGACAAGCCACCTCGCCTTCCACTCATTGGAACCGGTGGCGAGGGCTGGACGGACCTTGGCCAACCCCTCTTGATTGACCACCGTCGACCGCTCAAGGGCAGGCTCAAAGGTTGGCTGCGATTCGACCGGAGCGCAGGTTTTCCCCTTCTTCTTTGACCGCGGCGCCATGGCGGCAAGGGAGGACCGGCGCCGGCATCAAATCTGGGAAAAGAGCTGCTGTTTCTCGGGAAGGTGAAGGAGCCAAGGGTGAGCACGTGAAGTGATGAAGACAGAGCTGCGTTGGCAACTGGCGGCCACCGAGCCTAGTGAATATCAAGGTTGCGTGGGGAAGTGGGGGCGCCCACGTCCTGTCAAGCGCCTCGCGTCTATCGAGGCCGCAGGTGATCGGGGCCTGCGGCGCTTTGCACTTGCCCTTTGTCTTCGCCTCGAAGCCAAGTTTGAGCGCGCCTTGGGCCCGGGGGCTACTGTCGGTTTTCTGGGAATGGGGGTGCTCAGACTTGCCTGCCTGCGGCCCACGACATGGCTCCATCGACGACCTGGTATACCCCAGCTTCAGCAACGAACAAATCAAGACCCTCGCGAGGGGCCAAGCCTCACAAGGCGGACGACACCAAGACCTCCACAAGGAGCGGCCTCCTCAGGATGGCTCCTGAGGAGCGGAGATCACTATCCAAGGCTCACCTCGTGAGGTTCGGATGACGTGAGCCATGACAACCAAGGTTAGGTGGGTGCTAGTGGGCGTGGTGTACCAGTTTCCTCTTTAGTGCTAAGGAGGCAAGCGCAGGCGCAGTGTCCCGAGGAATCAGCCAAAGGTTTCCATTCCGGTGCAACAAGACCAAGACCGCCAGCACGGCAGGACATAGGTCATCGTCTAGCCCTCCACGGTGTCACGACGAGAGGCTTTTGCAGGCTAATACCACTTTTGTCAGGATAGCATGTACTAGTTGTCTCCCTTCGAATTTGATCGTTGTGGGATCCCTTCCCGCCTACATTCGCGAAGAGGACCAAGGCCACTATAAATAGAACCTAGCCACCACCTAGAACGCACAGATCATTCAGATCACCCTCACACCCACCAGCTCATCGGGCACAAGAGCACTCCTCCTCCTGAGGCTGTTCTCCCACTGTACTAGTTCATCCTCAGCCCCTCGAGGCCAATCCACCACAAAGCAGGAGTAGGGTTTTACTACATAAGGTGGCCTGAACCTGGTGAACTGCTATGTCCCGTTCTCTTCCAGTTCATCGAGCTAGGCCATGGGATCGACGAGTAGGCAGACTGGGAAGGTCATGTTCTTCGCACGCACCCCAAAGTTTGAAGCTCTCAAGGGTCTGCGGAACCCGAAATCTGACATAGAGACTCATTCATCTTTCTATGATGGTGAGCCAATGCCTTGGAAGATGGATGACAAGCCTACTACATCAACAACTCCATCATCACTACCTCCAAAGAAAGAGACATAAATAATGGGTATGGGCACTCCCCTTGGCAACTGCCAACTTGGGGGAGGTGCCCTGGTATCGTATCACCATCACTACAAAAAAATACACATCCCTGACATTTTGGGCTGAACGATTTTTTTTCTGTCATGCGACACTTCTATGACGATAATTGTGACAAAACCCGGTATCATCATAGATGTGGTGGGATCCTACTTCTATGACAAAAAACATGACAGAAAATGGGCTTTTCGTCCTGGGCGGGCCGGAGACGCAGCTGCATGACATTCTTTGGGCCGTCCATGACGGAAAAAACCGTGGTATAAGCGAGGGCGAGGAAAATTTCGAGGAGTTCCCGGTTATGGTGTGTGGTCTGGCACCGAGCGATGCGCATTTCTCTCGTACACATACACACGTGTGTGCGAGGCGTTGGGCTCTAATTGAACCCGAGCGAGGCGTTGGTGTCTAACTGAACCCGAGCGATTGCACTAGCTACGTTACTGAACCCGAGCAATCGATCCCTTTCTGTTAACTGAACCCGAGTGATTCCTTCGCTAATCCTGCTAACTGAAGCCGAT
>NC_041385.1:247517573-247518879 GCF_002162155.2 Triticum dicoccoides
CAGGACCCCGTGGTGTTGCCTCTGGATGAATAGGACCCCGATCGATCGAGCCGGTTGGGGTGGATGAACAGGACCCCGTGGAGGGTTGGATGAACAGGACGACCCCGTGGAGGGCTGGATGAACAGTAGCTCATGGAGGGGTGGTTGAACAGTACCCCGTGTAGAGGGCTGGTTGAACAGTAGCCGGTGGAGGAGCGTGCGGTGGAGGCTGGATGAACAGGAGCCCGTGGATGGACAGTCGCAGGTGGAGGCTGGAGGAGATCGACTCTCACGCCCAATATGCGATACTATCCTAAAGAGACTCGAAGGTCCCACCATGGATAGAACCGCATATTGAAACGCTTTTGCAAGGTGGATATCATTACATCAACATTACATAATAGATGGGGATACATACAAGGCATACAAATGCCACAAGAGTACATCAATACAACATACATAAGATCAACATCCGGCTACTGAAACACAAACAGGAGCTCAAACAATATCCACCCTGCTAGCCCAGGCTGCCGACCTGGAACCTATCCCCTGATCGAAGAAGAAGCAGAAGAAAAACTCCAAAACAAGCAAACATCCCTCTCGCGTCAAGATCATCGCGTAACCTGTACCTGCAACTGTTGTTGTAGTAATCTGTGAGCCACGAGGACTCAGCAATCCCATTACCATGGGTATCAAGACTAGCAAATCTTAATGGGTAAGGAAGGGGTAAAGTGGTGAGGTTGCAGTAGCGACTAAGCATATATGGTGGCTAACATACGCAAAAGAGCGAGAAGAGAAGCAACGGAACGGTCGTGAAGCTAGCAATGATCAAGAAGTGATCCTGAACTCCTACTTACGTCAAACATAACCCAAAACCGTGTTCACTTCCCGGACTCCGACGAAAAGAGACCATCACGGCTACGCACGCGGTTGATGCATTTTAATTAAGTCAAGTGTAAAGTTCTCTACAACCGGATATTAACAAATTCCCATCTGCCACATAACCGCGGACACGGCTTTCGAAAGTTTAT
The DNA here is from genome assembly GCF_002162155.2 of Triticum dicoccoides. Lineage (NCBI taxonomy): Eukaryota > Viridiplantae > Streptophyta > Magnoliopsida > Poales > Poaceae > Triticum > Triticum dicoccoides. The sequence goes on from NC_041385.1 coordinate 247,518,584, forward strand.
ACCCTGCAGGGGTGTCCCAACTTAGCCCATCACAAGCTCTCACGGTCAATGAAGGATATTCCTTCTCCAAGGAAGACTCGATCAAACTCGGAATCCCGGTTTACATGACATTTCGACAATGGTAAAACAAGACCAGCAAGACCACCCGACTGTGCCGACAAATCCCGATAGGAGATGCACATATCTCGTTCTCAGGGCACACCGGATAAGCGAAGCGTACAGGTACCGACGTAATCCAAGTTGCCAAGGAATGGTCCCACACGGTGCTCTAGTTTGGACCAACACTCGGAGGAGCA
>NC_041385.1:247519072-247552328 GCF_002162155.2 Triticum dicoccoides
GGTAAAAGAAAGATGACCCTTGAGTCTGCAGAACCCAAGGGAAAAAGGCTTAGGTGGCAAATGTTAAAACCAATGTTGGGTCTTGCTGGAGGAGTTTTATTCAAGGCAAACTGTCAAGGGGGTCCCATAAATCACCCAACCGCGTAAGGAACGCAAAATCAAGGAACATAATACCGGTATGACAGAAACTAGGGCGGCAAGAGTGGAACAAAACACCAGGCATAAGGCCGAGCCTTCCACCCTTTACCAAATATATAGATGCATTAATTAAATAAGAGATATTGTGATATCCCAACATAATCCTGTCCACCATGGAGCAATCTTCAACTTCACCTGCAACTAACAACACTATAAGAGGGGCTGAGCAAAGCGGTAACATAGCCAAGCAACAGTTTGCTAGGAAGGGCGAAAAGGTTAGGGGCTGACATGGCAATTTGGGAGGCTTGAAAAGCAAGCGATAGGTAGTGCGGCATAGCGATAGAACGAAGCAACTAGCATAGCAATGATAGTAGTGAGATCCAGGGTGACAGTCATCTTGCCTGGAATCCCGCTAGGAAGAAGAACGAGTCCATGAAGAAGACGAACGGACATAGTCGAACGGATCCTCACAATCGCAACATAACCGGAACTATCAAGAAGAAGCAACACCGGAAAGAAGCAAACAACATGGTAAACAACCAAGAATAATCATGGCATGATGCACAATCAAGTATGATGCATGTCCGGTTTAATGAGGCATGGCATGGCAAAGTGCAACAAACAACACTACAAATTAAGTGTAGCTCAATATGCAACGGTTTGCATATTGACGAAACACCACATCAATTATTTAGTTCTCTCTCGTTTAGGAACACAACAATATTAAATGTTAATTAACATGGCAAGAGGTGAAGCATAATTAAACTACCTATTTAGGCAAGTTTAAATGAGGCCAGAAACACAAACAACAATTCCGGTAAATCCTCATGTTATTTAGCAATTTAACGCAAACAACAATTTTAACCATTTAAATGTTGTTAACATGATGCGGATGACATATGCAAGTCTTAAGCAATTTTATGAAAATGTTGAGATGAGCATGTTATGAAGCATTTGGTCACCATGGCGGAACAAAAAGGGTGCCATGGCGGCAAAACGGAAATGGTGCCACGGTAACATTCCGATTATCCGACAACTCATCAAGATGTCGGTGCGAACGAAAGGGTGGATGTGCGGAACATGCAAAAGATGGTGGGGTGATCCCGGATACCGGGTTCCCACGGGTCGATGGCATGGCAAACTAGGAGGAACATGCAAGGATCAATTCAGGCACGATGCAAACACAAACATCTCATACAACAAAGCATTCGTTCACGGGCGTCGTCTCGGCGTTATACCTTTGAAGCATGCATTTTCGGGGCGGAACGAGTTCAACGAAGGAGGTAGTGGTACACGGGCCATAGTGGAAGTAGTCGTTCTCGCGGCGGTAGTGGAAGTAGTGGTTCACGGACGTCGTGGAAGTAGTCGTTCATGGCGACGGTAGAGGTACTCGCGATCTTGGTGACGGTAGTGGTACATCTCGTAGTGGAACTTGGTGAAAAGCACGTCGACGGTAGTCATTCCATGCAGGAAACAGTAGTTGTACATGCTTCGTAGATGTTCATGTCACTGTAGTCGTTCACAGGGCCCAACACAGGGTCTTGGCGAAACCAGGGTGCATCTTGGCGGTCTCGCCTCGGTCTTCAAACCAAAACGAAGCAAGGCAAAAGACTCGCTGCGGTGGTACTTGGCAATCCACAGCAAAGAGGAACCATGAAGGGTGGCTCGAGGAAGAACACGACAGCGAGGCGGCAAGGCCAAGGGAGGTGCAACGGCAAAGCGGGGACTCGCGAGCAGAGGAGGACGTCGTGGCGTTGGTGCAAAGTGGCGACAAGACGAGGAGGTCGCCGGCGGCTACGAGCTGAAGAGCGATGGGGACGAGGTGGCACAGGGCCCGGCAAGATGAAGTAGCAGGATGGGGAGGCTCTCGAGCGAAGGGTGAGCGGGCGACATGGAGGGCGACAACAGAGCAGTGGCAGCAGGGTGAGGATGACGGCAACCGGTGCTACGGCCCCGGCGAGCTCCGGCCAAAACGACAGGGACGAGCGGCGCAAGGATCGGGAGCTCCTCTCCCGATCGAGCGGAGGCTACAGGAGGCAGAGGCGGCAAGCTTGGCACGCCGGAGGTGGGAACGGGGCCCTGCCGGCGGGATCCAGCCATGAACGGGCAAACGGCAGCGCAGGCGGAAGCTTGGGCGCGGCGAGCTACGGGCAGCCGACGCGAGGTGGAGGCGCGAGGCGGAGGCGCGGTAGAGAGGCGACGTGAGGAGAGGAGGGGAATCGCGGGATCGAGGGGAGGAAGAGAGATGGGGATCAGGAACGGGTGGCAGCGCTGGAGGAGGGATCAAGGGAGAGAAGTGGGATCGGCCAGGGGAGGCTAGGGTTTACAGCGGGGCACGGCTCGGCCTAGGCTTTAGCAAAAGAAGCGGGCCCGGGAGAAGGAAGGAAGAGGCCGGCCCAGTTGGAGATTGTTGAACTTGTCTCCACTGTTTAGAAAAGAAAAAGATGGAGAGGAAGAGGAAGAGAAAGAAAATATTTGAGGGTTCAAATATTTTCTAATTAAGCTGAAAATTAACAAGTAGCTACTTGGCATATTGCCAAAGTGCCACAACTTGAAATGGGCCATGCAGAGAAAAGATCATGGATGCAAAATAGTTTAGAAACGAGAGGGATTTATAATGCAAGTTTGTTTCGGTGGCTTCCAAATAAATGGAATATTTTATTATAGCTCCCTAATATTGGGAGGATATGTTATAAAGAGGAATCACCATGTGAAATCCCTCGATTTAAATAGATCAACCATCTATGCAATTTATTAGTTGAGTTGAGATGCAAATATTAATGACATGATGGCATGATGACATGATGCAATGCAAAAATAAAAGAGCAAGCATAAATGAAACACACGGTTGATCACGAAAATATGGAAGTCTTCTGAAGCGTCGGTCTCGGGGCGTTACATTGACGGTGGATGAACAGTAGCCTGTGGAGGCTGGAGGAGGTTGACGGTGGCGATGAACAGTATCCCATGGAGTCCCGTTTTGCGGTATGCCACACCCCTCCCGATGAACTGAAAGTGCGTTATATCGACTAGAGGGGGGGTGAATAGGCGATTTTTATGAATTCTTCACTGAGGAATTTGCCGGTGAGAAAATTCCTTACTGAAGAACTACTAGCATCGGAATAAGTACTCAGAAGTAAGCGTGACAGAATACAAGCATGGTCATCATGATGAAATGAAGACTAGCACAGAGTACAGAAAGCGTAATCACAGGATAACACAAGACGAAGACAAACAGACTGAAGAAATTGAACTGAGGAAATTGAGAAAGTCTTCAGTCAAAGTCTTCAAGCACAGATATGAATAAACACTCAACACAGTAATGAGGAAATGAAAGGGTTGAGGAAATAGAACCAGTTAGTTGGTGAAGACAATGATTTGGTAGACCAGTTCCAACTGCTATCTCAGTTGTACATCTGGTTGGAGCGGCTGAGTATTTAAACTCGAGGACACGCAGTCCCGGACACCCAGTCGCTGAGCCGCAGCTCAGGACACCCAGTCCTCGCTGTATTCTCCTTGAACTAAGGCCACGCAGGCCTCGTCCAATCACTCGTGGTAAGTCTTCAGGCGACTTCCAAACCTTCACAGACTTGGTCACTCGGCGATCCACAATTCCTTTTGGATGCTCTAGACCGTGACGCCTAAACGTCTGGAAGAAGCACAGTCTTCAAAGGTAACAAGAGTCGGATCCACGCAGGATCAATTTCTTCAGTGATGCTCAATCACTTTGGGTTTGTGGGGGTTTGGTTTTGGGTTTTCCTCACTTGATGATTTTCGCTCAAAGTCCTCGGAGGATGGGTTGCTCTCAAATGACAAGTGTCAAGTTCTCTCGGAGCAGCCAACCAACTAGTGGTTGTAGGGGGCGGCTATTTATAGCCTAGGGAGCAGCCTGACATGATAAGACATAAATGCCCTTCAATGATATGACCGTTAGGTGGATAAGATATTTTGGGACAGCCGGCGCGCAGCACAGCAACGGTCGGAAATTTGACTCTCAAATTCCTCAGGGCTATCATGTTCCTCACTGTGTAGGCAATTCGCACTGGCGAATTCCTAACTCCTCAGTCAGAGCAAAGTCCTCAGTGACCAGAAGAACTGCGTCTCTGTCACTGAAGAAATTGACTGAACTGTATGAGATTTCCAATGGCTTCACTCGAAGGGATTGGTAGGTGTAGGATTTTTGAGTTGAGCATCACATGGAAATTTTTCCTTAGTATTTCCTCGACCCCCTTCAATAGTACGGTGTTTCCTATGACTCAAGAAAGAGAAAAAGAAACTACAAAAACAAAAGTCTTCACGCTTCATGTTCCTCAAATGAATACCAAGTCTTCAAGGTCACACCAATTTCTTCACTTTCAAATTCTTCAGAAAGTCTTCAGAATATCAAAGTCTTCAGTCGAAGAACTTCATTTTTAGGGGTCGACTTTCTCTGTAAATATCAAACTCCTCATAGACTTATAGACCTATGTACACTTACAAACGCATCAGTCCCTTAACCTATAAGTCTTCAATACACCAAAATCACTAAGGGGCACTAGATGCACTTACAATCTCCCCCTTTTTGGTGATTGATGACAATATAGGTTAAGTTTTCAACGGGGATAAATATATGAAGTGTAAATACTGATATTGAGGAATTTGATTGCAAGATATAGAAGAACTCCCCCTGAAGATGTGCATAGTGAGGAATTTGCTTTTGAGGCAATGCACATTTGAAGAGTTGAATCATGGAGATCTCCCCCTATATCTTGTAATTCATACACACATTTAATATATAATATGAAGAATTTGAAATGCATGATGAAATATGGTGCCTGATGAAGTTCAGCATGCGTGCAATGTCATTAACGAGGAATAAGCATGCCGAAAGCATCAAAAGTATCGGAGCATAGTGCATCAAAAGTATCAGAGCACCATCCAAAAGTATCAGAGCACCATCGGGTTTAAGATTACAACTCGATCAAAATAAAAGTTTCAGAAGAATGAGAGTTGTAACTTAAAAAAACGCCCTTAATATAGACCCGCTTGAAGACTAACTCAGATTTCTCCCCCTTTGTCATCAAATGACCAAAAGGATTGAAACTGAGGACTAACGCCCCTGAAGAATTTCAAGTCGATGGAGGAGCGCCAGTGTTGTCGGGGTTGTTTGTTGTAGCAGGGCCTGCCGCAGTGTCGTCCAAATCTTCATACTCATCAGTATCACGCGATGAAGAATAAGAGCTGGCCACCAGTGGAGGAACTTTGACCCTCTTGAATTTCTTCGGAGGAGGTGCAGACCAGTCAAATTCTTCCTTGAGACCCATAGTCTTCAGTTCTTCAGCGCTATAGATATGAGTGAGGACAGCCCAGGTGCGGTTGAGGGTTTCATGAAGGTAGTAATGGTTCTTGTTCACTGCATTGTGTGTTGAGGTCATGTTGTGAAGAATTGCACCAAACTGACGCTTCACCCATTTGTGATTGCGATCAACCTTCTGATGAAGACTGAGGAGTAACTCACGGTCAGTCATCACCCTGGGTGCTGTGGCTTGAGGATTTTGCTTAGCTGAGGTATTTGCGGCAGTGTCATGTGTGGCAGAGTCGTCATTGGTAGAGTAAGATGTAGCCAGGCGAAATGTACCATCCAATGGACGAATGCCTTCATCGATAACAGCAGCTGCCTTGCCTTTATCATCAGATGATGAAACTGGTCGTTTGAGGACTTCAATGGGAGGCAAGTAGCTACCATGGTTCAGAGTGTCAGCTTTGTAATTCAGTGAAGATCTTGCCCTGATGAATCTCATAATCCAAGGCGCATAGGGCTTCAGCTCGAATGGTGACATAGCAACGTTTGCCAGAGTCCTCATGAAGAAATCATGGAAGTTGACGGGAACGCCATGGATGATGTTGAAAAGCATATTCTTCATCATGCCAACGACTTCTTCATCATTTGAGTCATGGCCTTTGATAGGACTCATTGTCTTTGTCAGAATGCGATAGACAGTCCGAGGCACATAGAGTAATTCCTTGACGAGGAATTTGGTTCGTGGGGCCTGCCCAGGCTTCAAAGGCTTCATGAGCACTTGCATATAGTGATTTGTCAGTTCAGGGTCATTGTAGATGCAACATGCACTGTCATGGGGAGGATCGAGAGGAAGGACACGAAGCAATTCAGTTGCCGGTGCCTTGTAGTGAGTGTTTTCGGTCATCCAATCCAACACCCATGAGTTGACATCTTCAGCGTTTCCAGTGATATGCAGTGTAGCATAGAACTGAAGAATGAGTTCTTCATTCCAATCACAGATGTCAGTGCAGAAGTTGAGTAATCCTGCATCGTGAATAACACTGAGGGCTGGCTCGAAGCATGGCAGAGATTCCATATCCACGTGAGGAATATGTTCATGATCGAAGATTTTGTCTTTGTTAAACAACACTGAGGAATAGAAGTTGGCTTGACTAGCAGTCCAGAAACGCCTCTTTCTTATGCGAGCAGAGTCATAGGGGTTGTAGTCAGTGAAGAATACATGCTCGGAAAAGAAGTCTTCAGCCTTGAACTTATGTTTGCTTGAGAACGGATTCTTCGGCTTTGGCAGTGGGATGTCAGTGAGTTGCAGTACCACCTCAGGAATCGCGAGCTCAGGTTCTTCAGGCTGAGGAATTTCTGGTTCCTCTTCTTGTGCAACCTGATGATCAGCAGCTGCAGGTTCTTCAGCACTAGCGGCTGGAATATCTTCATGAACAGAGGGAGTGGGTTGAGTTTCTTCAGAGCCCATTTGAACTGTTGTTGCCGGGGACTGAGGAATCTGTTGGATAGGTGTGAATAGAGGAGTATCGGGATGCTGACTTTCCCAAAAGTCATCATTCATCACAGGTGTGGTGCATCCAATATCCACATCTTCATCTTCAATTTCCTCAACACTAGCCTCTTCAGCTGTGAACTGAGGCATAGGTGAGGAAATGACTGGCGGTGAAGGGATTGCATCCACTTCAATTTCTTCATCAATCTGCTCTGACGAAGCAGCAAAATGATTTTCTTCATCCGATCCGCTTGGGATCTTATAATCTTCTCCAAAAGGAACATTTTCCTTTGATGACATGGATGATATTGGAACAACATCAATTGGATTTTCGAGTGAGCTGGTCAATGGCTTCATTTTCTTCGCAGCCGAAGAATTTGACGCAGCTGGTGCCTTCCTTTTCTTCACTGCAGCTCGCTATGCAGCCTTGGTCTTCTTCACCTCATAGGCAGATGGAAGAATTGGAGTTGGTGTAGGCGCGGGAGGAGCTGAGGAATCTGGTTGATTTTCTTCATGCGCAACTGATGCAGTTGCCCTGATCTCTTCAGTTTCTTCACGCGCACCACTAGTGGATGCCCTGGCAATTTCTTCAATAGCTGGAATTTCTTCACCAGCCCTGGAACTAGCATTTTCTTCAGCAGGCTGAAAGTCATCAGGGGTGCTGGCATGTTCTTCAGCAGGCTGAGCAGAGTCTGCAGCCTGAGGATTTTCTTGTTGCGATGGGGCTGCAACATTCATGAATTTCTTCGTCAGATCGACGAATCTCACTTTGGCTCCTTGCCAATCATCATAGTAGGCATCAAAGTCTTTGCCGAGGGATTGAATTTCAGACTGAGCCTTGAGAAGTTCCTCAAGTGTCATTCTGACAACATTTTTCTTCAGGAGCTTCTCCTTTCTATATTGAGCTTTCTTGATCTCTCTTGCTTCTTCAAACTTCCATTTTTCTTGAGTGATGAAATGGGTCATCATGTGACTTTGACCAGGAGTTAGAGGAAGATCAGGCATTGGGGTGTTTGGATCCTTGTGCCAGAGGTCAATGTAGTCGAGGATCTTCCTCGGATCCAAAAGTAGTGGCACATATGTGCCTTTGGCTCTAGCGGCCTTCACTTGTCTGTCTCTGATGATTTCTGCAAGTTCATCATCAGAAGCTTCATCATCAGATGGCACATGGAATGCGACTTGTTTCTTCCTTGGACTTGGCCGAGGACCGCGTCCAGCTGTTGCTTTAGTCTTCAACAGTGTGGGGCCTGATGAGGACATTGGTGCAGCTGAGGAACTTGCTGAGACACCAGAGGCAATCGAGAAACCCATAGTCCTTTGACATGTGGCCAGATGCACAGGAGCTGAGGACTTTGAAGGAGCTGCTGAGGACTTTGGTGGAGCAGTAGCAGTCTGAGGAATTTGCTGTGAGGGCATAGCTGAGGAACTTGGCCGCGAGGGCGCTGTTCGTGAAGCACTTGGCTTTCGAGCATGCTTCTTTGGCATGGATTTCCCCGGTTTGACCGAGGCCTCAGTAGCAGCAGCAATGGTAGAATCCTCATTGAATTTCTTCACAGCCTCCTTGGCTTGTCTTGCCAATTTGGCTTGGCGCTTAGCCCATTCTTCAGGAAAGTCCTCACCACTTTTGATGCTGGTGGGATCAGCTACTTGGCCAGGTGCCAATGGAGCTCTTGGGCATGGAGAATTTAAAGCAAATTTCTTCATGTATTTTGGAGTCACATATCTGTACTCCCTCCATTCTCTTGCCCATCTTCTTTCAATCCTCTGTATGCGCACCTTGCGCTGATTTTTGTTCTCTTTGCCGAATTTGGCTTCACCAGGTGTGCAATAGTCCTTATAAATGTCATCAGGGATCTCGAAAGCAGTCATGACCTCAGGCTTCTTTCCTCCTTTCTGCGGTCTATTACCGTCTACCATATTCTTCAGATGAGGAATTTGAACAATTGAACACTCTAAAGAAGTATGCAGTTTTTCTTCGAGGAACGCTGCAAATGAGTTAAGTTGATGAGAACCTAGTGATTCAGCAGCGGACATGAGTACCTGTGAACAGAGTGTAGGTGCGAGGAATTTGGAGAGGTCATATGCGTTCTGAGAAGGTTTTTCGAAAAGACAAGTTTTGAGGAATTTGACCAGATGAACCTTGAGGAATTTCACTAAGCGCTCTTTGTCTTAGGTTCCAGAGTTGTACAGATCGAAGATCCACACAATTGAGGAATCTTGAAGAAAATGATTGCTTAGAGAAATGGATCAAGAACATACAATGTGTGAGGTGTTCATATGTGTGAAGATTTGAAAAATAAACATCTTTGAAGATTTTCAGGAAAGTTTGAGAATCAAAGTGAGTAATAAAAGTAACTTTTAATTACCCGAACTGAAGAACACGACGAACTGAGATGAACAGATGTGAAGTTCGTCAGGTTAGATCTCCCACGCCCTAACTTGGCAGAGGAAGACAGCTACGGCAGCGGCGGAGTGAAGATTTCCGCAACCGGCGCGAGTACGACGGCGACGAGGTCGAGGCAGCGAAGCTCTTCCTCACCGGCGACGATGGAGTAGCGGCGGCGCTAGGGTTTGAAGAGCTCGAGCGAGAGACAGCGGTCGAGCGGAGTAAATGAAGTAAGGAAGGGGAGAGGGGTATTTATAGTCACGGTGAAAAACTGTTCGCCCGAAGATTTTGGGACGAACATGCCCTTGCCCTTTCTCCTTCACGTGACATGTGTCACCCACGTACTGTGTAGTTGAGATCGTGTAAGATCGTGGGTGAATAGAATAATGCATCATGGGATGTGGAACGGTTTGAGCGGTAAAACCGAAAATCTGGATAAGATTTGTTTTAAAGTTTCGTTAGCAATTTCTTCAGCTGACAAGGACACAATGAAGACTTTGAACGAGTTTCAAATAGAACACACATGAAGAATTTGTGAATGGATTGGGTTGAGTATAGCATAGAGGGGGAAGGGTCCGATCACATTCACTTAGCAGAAAACGCAACTTGAAGAAATAGCCATAAGTGAATGTTGTAGAGGACATAAACTCACTTATACGTATAGCCAATGAAGAAAAACGACGGAAACAGTGAAGATTTTGCAAAGTTGAAGAATTTGAAAAACTAAAGAATTTCAAAACTGAGGAAAAACTCAAATTGAAGATTTTCAACTTTTTGTGGTGGCGTGACCCACCATATAAGAATAATGATTTCAGACACCACGTACAATTGTCGTAGGGTTCTGAGAATCAAATTCTTCATTAATTTCTTCACACTTAGAGTGTTATTCTTCATTGATTGAAGAAAAACGTTTCTTCATGTGTTGCACATCTAAGTCATCAATTTTGCATAAGTGTTAGGATGTGTGTCCTTTTCAAAAAACATTCAAAGATTCTAAGATATTTAGCTCACACCGCAACTTGCTAAATCTCTTCTCATCCAAGGGCTTAGTGAAGATATCAGCTAGCTGTTCTTCAGTCTTCACGTGCTCAATGGAGATATCGCCCTTTAACACATGATCACGAAGAAAATGATGACGAATCTGAATGTGCTTTGTCTTCGAGTGCTGAACTGGGTTGTGAGCAATCTTGATGCCACTCTCATTGTCGCAGAGGAGAGGCACATTCTTCACGTTGATGCCACAGTCCTTGAGGGTTTGCTTCATCCAAAGCAGTTGAGCACAGCAAGAGCCAGCAGCAATGTATTCAACTTCAGCAGTAGACAGTGATACGCAGTTCTGTTTCTTTGAGGACCAACAGACCAAAGATCGTCCGAGGAAATGACAAGTGCCAGATGTTGACTTGCGGTCCACACGATCACCAGCATAGTCAGAGTCAGAATATCCAATGAGATCAAAAGCAGAGCCCTTGGGGTACCATAATCCTAGTGTTGGTGTGTGCGCTAGATATCGAAGAATATGCTTCACAGCCTTATGGTGTGATTCCTTCGGTGCAGCTTGAAATCGGGCACACATGCAAACACTAAGCATTATATCTGGCCTAGATGCACATAAGTACAATAAAGAACCAATCATGGAGCGGTATACCTTGTGATCGAAGTCAATACCATTTTCATCAGTGCATAGATGGCCATTTGTGGGCATAGGAATTTTGACGCCTTTGCAATCTTGCATGCCGAATTTCCTCAGTACATCTTTGAGGTATTTCTCCTGAGATATGAATATGCCATTGCGCTGCTGACGAATTTGAAGACCTAAGAAGAATTTCAACTCTCCCATCATAGACATTTGATATTCTTCACTCATCATATAGGCAAATTCATCACTATAACGTTGGTCAGTACAACCAAAGATAATATCATCAACATATATTTGGCACACAAACAGTTCACCATCATAAGATTTAGTAAAGAGAGTAGGGTCGAGTGAACCGCGTGTGAAGCCATTCTTCACGAAGAATTCTTTCAATGTATCATACCACGCCCGAGGGGCTTGCTTGAGGCCATAGAGGGCCTTATTAAGTCTGAAGACTTTGTCAGGATTCTTTGGATCTTCAAAACCTGGGGGTTGAGCAACATATACTTCTTCCTCAAGCTTACCATTGAGGAATGCACTTTTCACATCCATTTGATATAAGATGATATCATGATGGTTAGCATAAGCAAGTAATATGCGAATAGCCTCAAGTCTAGCAACAGGTGCAAAAGTTTCATCGAATCAATTCCTTCAACCTGTGTGTAGCCTTGAGCTACTAGTCGTGCCTTATTCCTCACCACAAGGCCATTTTCATCTTGCTTGTTGCGGTAGATCCACTTTGTGCCAATGATATTATGCTTGCGAGGATCTGGACGATTGACCAGTTCCCAGACATTGTTAAGCTCGAACTGATGTAATTCTTCTTGCATAGCCTGAATCCACTCCGGCTCCAGAAATGCTTCATCTACCTTAGTGGGCTCTGTGATAGAGACAAAAGCATAGTTCCCACAAAAGTTAGATAAATGTGAAGCTTTTGAGCGTGTGAGAGGACCTGGTGCGCTAATGTCATCGATGATCTTCTCCACTTGCACTTCTTTTGCAACGCGAGGATGAGCTGGTTGTCGCTGAGGAATTTGATCAGCATTTTCTTCAGCACCATTTTCCTCAGCATTTTCTTCAGGTGCATCAGCTCGACGTTCTTCATGAACTGGAATGAATTCTTCAGCAGATTCTTCAGTAGGAATGACATCCTCAGTTGCCTTGAACTTGATAGAATCCTCAGGTGCTGGTTCATCTAACACAGAAGGTAGGTGCTCTCTTTGCGAGCCATTAGTTTCATCGAACCGCACATCTGCAGTGTCAACAATCTTGTGAAGAACAATGTTGAAGACTCTGTAGGTGTGCGAGTCCTTTCCGTAACCAAGCATAAAACCTTCATGTGCTTTCGGTGCAAATTTAGAATTGTGGTGAGGATCTCTAATCCAACATTTAGCACCGAAGACTTTGAAATAACTCACATTGGGTTTCTTGTCAGTGAGGAGTTCATAGGCTGTCTTTTTGAAGAATTTGTGAAGATATACTATGTTGATGATGTGGCACGCAGTATCAATTGCATCAATCCAAAAACGCTGAGGCGTTTTGTATTCATCAAGCATAGTGCGAGCCATCTCAACAAGAGTTCTATTCTTGCGCTCCACGACGCCATTTTGCTGAGGAGAATAGGTTGCAGATAACTCATGAGTAATACCAAGTTCATCAAGATAGGCATCAAGACCGGAATTCTTGAACTTAGTTCCATTGTCACTTCTGATGTGCTTGATCTTCACATCAAAGTTTGTTGAAGCCCTCGAGGAAAATCGTTTGAAGACTTCCTGTACTTCATGTTTGTAAGTAACAATGTTTACCCATGTATATCGAGAGTAATCATCAACAATGACAAAACCATATAGAGATGCATCATTAGTGACTGCTGAGTAATGGTTAGGTCCGAAGAGGTCCATGTGAAGCAATTCGAATGGACGAGTAGTGGTCATGATAGTCTTCGCTGGATGCTTGGCCTTGGTCATTTTTCCTGCTTCACAGGCTCCGCAAAAGTGATCCTTGAGGAATTTGACATTCTCAATGCCAATGACATGCTTCTTCTTTGCAAGCGTGTGCAAATTCCTCATGCCTGCGTGACCAAGTCGTCGATGCCATAGCCAGCCTTCTGAAGCTTTTGCAAGTAGACACACGGCTGGTTGTGGTCCTGTAGAGAAATCAACAATATACAGGTCTCCTCTCCTAAAGCCTTCGAAGACATTGGAATTGTCAGCTTCCATAATCACAACACAGCAATACTTGCCAAAGACAACAATCATATCAAGATCACAAAGCATTGAGACTGACATGAGGTTGTATCCTAAGGACTCAACAAGCATGACTTTGTCCATGTGTTTATCCTTCGAGATTGCAACCTTACCAAGACCCAATACCTGACTTTTGCCTTTGTCAGCAAAGATGATATGCTTCAGATGTGACGGTGATAAGGGAGCATCCATCAATAGATTCTTGTCACCAGTCATGTGATTTGTACATCCACTATCGAGGACCCATTCAGTAGTTTTGGGTTGATTATCCTGCAGATGAATTAGTGTAGCTTACAATCTCGTATGCTTCATCAGTGAAGAATATGATATCAAGTTCATCAGATGAATTTCATCAAGCAGTAAATGGATATAGCAGTATTAGGACGTGTGAAATGAAAGTTCATTTCATCATGATTCGCTTGCGTCCTTTCAGGCAATTTTTGTCAGGTCCCCAGCAAATTCTTCAGACGTTAATGCACGTTTGGAGACCTGACCCTGCAGAAGAGATTAGTTCTTTTTCTTCACCACCCACATCTGAAGGGGTGGCAAAGAGTTCATCACTTTGCGAGCACCATATGAGAAAGGTGGCAAAGATGCCAAACCATTTCGTTTCACATAAGAGGGGTTAGGGTAAGCATATGAATAAGTAGAGAAATTCTTCAAGGACTTATGAACATAATGATTTGAAGAATAATGCACATATTCATAGCCCTTAGCTCTACCCTGCGACACAGAGTTGTTAGCACGATGATAATCATATGAGGACTTTGATCCTTTTGAGGAATTTGATCCATGTGAGGAATTTGGTCCGTATGAGGACTTGGATCCATATGAAGAATTTGATCTGGGGTTCCTGTTCTTCACAGGTGGTGTCATGAGGACATTCACCTGAAGACTTTCAACATAACTTTTGGGAACCCAGATTTTCTTAATAGGGGAACCGTTCCTGCAGTTATTGCCAACATATCTAGCAAATACTTCACCATTCTGATTTTTGAACAGTTTATAGTTGGAGTCAAATGACTCATCAGAAGAATGAGGAGATTCACATGTAAAGCCAGATAGGTTAGATGGATCAACTAGAGGTCCATTTGCAGCAACCCATGAGGTTTTGGGGTACTGCTCAGGCTTCCAATATGTTCCATCAGCATTGAGTTTCCTCTCAAAGGCAATACCCTCTTTCCTAGGGTTTCTGTTGAGGATCTGCTTTTTATGCACATCACAAAGAGTCTGATGCCCTTTGAGGCTTTTGTACATGCCTGTCATGTACAATTCCTTCAGCCCTGCATTGTCAGTGATACTAGCAATGTCCTCAGATGAGGAATTAGTGATAGCAGAGGCAGATGAAGAATTTGTAACAGTTGAAGCATTTGAACATTCAGGTGAAGAATTAGCAGATTCACGTTCAATGCACTTTAAGCATGGAGGAACAAATTCTTCCTGAGAAGCGCTGATTTGTTGAGCTAGTAATGAATCACGCTCCTTCTGAAGATCTTCATAACACACTCTTAGCTTTTCAAGATCTTCCTTTCTTTGAAGAGATTCAGAAGAAAGCTTCTCGTGATCAGTCAAGAGGTTATTATGTTGATCTTGAAGGGCGTCAAACTTGGAGTGAATTCTCTGAAGACATTCACCCAATGCTTTTGACTGATCCATTTCTTTACGCAACATATCATCACTTTTGTCTAGCATGTTTTGAACTTGTTCCAAAGCCGTTTGTTGTTTAGTGGCAATGCAAACAAGTTTGGTATAACAAGATTCAATATCATCACCAGATTCATCATTATCAGATTCATCATTATCAGATTCATCGTCACAAAACTCGGATGAGGAGCATTCGGTTACCTCAGCACCGTTTGCCATGAGACATGATGCAGAAGATGATGATTCTAGCTCGAAAGTCATCATTTTGAGAGATTCCTTGAAGTCCTCAAACCAGGGATCATGACGAGTTCGATGACCTTCATAGACATCAAAGATTCGGTCCCAGATAAGCTTCGAATTGCCAAGATGCATAATGCGCCCGAATTGATCTCTAGATAGGCAGGAACAGATGATATCCTTCGCCATGATGTCAAGTCGAGTGTACTTGCAAATATCATCAGCATCCGCCATCTTGCATAGATCAGTAAGACCAATCTCAGTGACGGTCCACAACTCGCTGTTCATTGCCATGAGGCGCTTCCTCATCATGGCCTTCCACTTGGGATAGTCATGACCGTCAAAGATAGGGCATGTCAGTTTCTTCATACCTGTGGTCGACATAACTAAAACTCCAGGCGGTTAAACCAAAATCACATAGAACAAGGGAGTACCTTGCTCTGATACCAATTGAAAGTGCGTTATATCGACTAGAGGGGGGTGAATAGGCGATTTTTATGAATTCTTCACTGAGGAATTTGCCGGTGAGAAAATTCCTTACTGAAGAAGTACTAGCAGCGAAATAAGTACTCAGAAGTAAGCGTAAAAGAATACAAGCATGGTCATCATGATGAAATGAGGACTAGCACAGAGTACAGAAAGCGTAATCACAGGATAACACAAGACGAAGACAAACAGACTGAAGAAATTGAACTGAGGAAATTGAGAAAGTCTTCAGTCAAAGTCTTCAAGCACAGATATGAATAAACACTCAAAACAGTAATGAGGAAATGAAAGGGTTGAGGAAATAGAACCAGTTAATTGGTGAAGACAATGATTTGGTAGACCAGTTCCAACTGCTGTCTTAGTTGTACGTCTGGTTGGAGCGGCTGAGTATTTAAACTCGAGGACACGCAGTCCCGGACACCCAATCGCTGAGCCGCAGCTCATGACACCCAGTCCTCACCGTATTCTCCTTGAACTAAGGCCACGCAGGCCTCGTCCAATCACTCATGGTAAGTCTTCAGGCGACTTCCAAACCTTCACAGACTTGGTCACTCGGCGATCCACAATTCCTCTTGGATGCTCTAGACCGTGACGCCTAACCGTCTGGAAGAAGCACAGTCTTCAAAGGTAACAAGCATCGGATCCACGCAAGATCAATTTCTTCAGTGATGCTCAATCACTTTGGGTTTGTGGGGGTTTGGTTTTGGGTTTTCCTCACTTGATGATTTTCGCTCAAAGTCCTCGGAGGAGGGGTTGCTCTCAAATGACAAGTGTCAAGTTCTCTCGGAGCAGCCAACCAACTAGTGGTTGTAGGGGGTGGCTATTTATAGCCTAGGGAGCAGCCCGACATGATAAGACATGAATGCCCTTCAATGATATGACGGTTAGGTGGATAAGATATTTTGGGACAGCCGGCGCGCAGCACAACAACGGTCGGAAATTTGACTCTCAAATTCCTCAGGGCTATCATGTTCCTCACTATGTAGGCAATTCGCACTGGCGAATTCCTAACTCCTCAGTCAGAGCAAAGTCCTCAGTGACCAGAAGAACTGCGTCTCTGTCACTAAAGAAATTGACTGAACTGTATGAGATTTCCAATGGCTTCACTTGAAGGGATTGGTAGGTGTAGGATTTTTGAGTTGAGCATCACATGGAAATTTTTCCTTAGTATTTCCTCGACCCCCTTTAACAGTACGGTGTCTCCTATGACTCAAGAAAGAGAAAAAGAAACTACGAAAACAAAAGTCTTCACGCTTCATGTTCCTCAAATGAATACCAAGTCTTCAAGGTCACACCAATTTCTTCACTTTCAAAGTCCTCAGAAAGTCTTCAGAATATCAAAGTCTTCAGTCGACGAACTTCATTTTTAGGGGTCGACTTTCTCTGTAAATATCAAACTCCTCATAGACTTATAGACCTGTCTACACTTACAAACGCATCAGTCCCTTAACCTATAAGTCTTCAATACACCAAAATCACTAAGGGGCACTACATGCACTTACATGAACATGACCCCCTTTTTGACTGTAGCGCTCCAAACACAAGTCCGTTTCCTCCGTTTTGCGGTACGCCACACCCCTCCCGATCAACAGGGCCCCGTTTCGACTGTAGGAGGTCCAAGAGAAGACGTTTCCTCCGTTTTGAGGTACGCTAGACCCCTCCTGATGAACAGGATCCCGTTTCGACCGTGGCCGGTCGAACACAAGGCCGTTTCCTCCATTCTTCGGTACGCCAGGCCCCGTTTTGATTGGTTGTTCCGTCCAAGCCGGTTGGCTCCCGATGAACACGGTGTATTCCATTGCCTCCCGATGAACATGATGCATTCCGTTGCCTCCCCATGAACACAATGACGATGCAGTTTCTCCATTCCAACCCAGCCATGTACACAAGCCCTGGCCGTACATATGCGCGAGTAGGTGTTCGAGACCCCGCCTATATGTACGTACATGGCCGTATTTACTTTCTTGCACCCTGGCCGTTGCACGTACGTGTACATGATATTAATGGGACTGTGTGACATACTACGTGCGTGCCTCTACTACGACAAGTGCCCTTCCTTACACGGCCATGGTACATAGCTGTAGCCTGCACACAGACCAATCGACCAGTATGTACGTACACGTTCACGACCAGAATGACAACACTATGTATGCTTCGACCAGGTGGGTCCCGACTATCAGACACTTCTTTGCGTGCGAAGATGTAGCTGGTGGGTCCCAACAGTCAGGGGGCGAATCATTTTTTTGCCCGTAATATGGACGCACTTCCTTGCGTGGGAAGATGTAGCTGGTGGGTCCCAACAGTCAGGGAGGAACTGCTTTTTTCGCGAATACGATCACCTGTCCGGTGGGTCCCTGCTGTCAGGTGGAGGAATTATTATCTTCCGCGTAATAAGGATGCACTTCCTTGCTGCGGTCGTGGACCCAGCTGTCAGCCTCTCCACGTACATTACTCTCCCAAATGGAAGTCGTTCATTGACCACATTGACCAGGCCGCGCCGAGAGCACCAAGGCGGTGGATGACGGCAAGGCCTAGGAAGGGGACGACGCGGAGCCGGGGAAGAAGCGACAGTGGATGCCCATGCAGAGAGGAGTATGAGGGTTCACTGGTTTGGCTGCGGTGTGAGGCTGTCGTCACTGCAGGGCCTGGCGAGCGGTGGGAATAGTAGGGGGTGGTGAGACCTCCGCGGCAGCACAGCCGACCACGGGAGGCAGGAGCATGCGGCACGACCGTTGTTGCTTTGGGCGGTTGGAGCAAGAAGACCAGAGGTTGAAGAAGCACTATGGCCGTTGGATGGACATCGTATGGTCACTGGAGCTAGAATCGTTCATATTGACTAAGTTGACAAAGCCCTCCGTCCCCGTCAACTTAGTAGGCCCACAAGTCAGCCTCCCACTATGGTGGGTCCCAGTTAGCAGGGGGAGTATTCATTTTTTGTGCGTAATAAGGAGGCACTTGCGGGGCGTCGGCTAGACGGGCCACAGCCCCCGCACAGTGCGTAGTTGAGCTCCGTCTCTGAAACTAAAAAACAACTGGGTGAGATGTTGGGCCCCTGATGTTATCTGCTTGTTGTGTAATTTGCTCATTTATTGACTACATTGACAATGGCGTGGGATCTAGTTGTTAGACAATTAGGAGGAAGTTTTTTTGGCTTGTAATAACGAGGCACCTGCTTGCATAATGCAATGACCCTGGTGGGTTCCTACTGTCAGCCTCTCCACATACAGTCATCTCCTGATTCCTCTTGGTTGTTGACCATGTTGACAATGCCAGACGGCGGCGGCAACAGCGAGCGAACCAAGGCGGAGAACGACGGTGAGGCCTTGGACGGGAACAAACAACAACCATGGAAGATGCGGCAGTGTAGTGGGAGGTGGAGGGGAGTACGAGGGCAACAACATGCAACTCATGCTTACAAAATGGTACAAAAATCCCAAGTATTAATTGTTCATCAAATTTTAAGACAAAACCCAGATTGAACATGGCAGTAAGATCTAACCCAACCACTTCTTTTCACAGTCACAAACAAATGGATCGGTCTGATCCATAAAATCAACATCCTGTGCAAAAACAATTATTTCAGAATGACTACAACTTGTTGTAAATAGAAGCCGAGCACGTTTAGAAGCCCATTTGTCCACCATAAACTTCTTTTTTTGCTGTTCAACGTGTCCGTCCGGGAGAAATCTCTTGCGGTAAAACTTAAGCCTCATGGACAATAGTAACCTCACATTCAACAGGAAGAATGTGACAAAGCTTCTGTTTGCCTACTTGTATGCATATCCTTCCATCGTTATTATCCTCAAACGAATGTCATGAGAACTGAGAAAATCCTGGTGCTTATTACGCCACCGATTGGTTATATGTTTTGCTCCATGTGGTTGTGCCTAAGCAGACATGAAGATTGAAAGTAGTTAAGGTCTGAAAAAAGAGTATGTTGAAAGAACGACAGATGAACTGTTAATTCTAGTACAATATATACGGGCTTTCAATGTGCGTGAAATCATCACCTCTATATATAAATTCTCCAGAGATTGAAAGCATCGCAACAAGCCAATAGTTATGTTCAGATCAAAACTAAACATTTCAATATATAAGATCTTGAAAGGAATCCAGTAGCATTTATAGGCTATCAATGGACGAACTCTTCATTGAGCATATAACATAATAATAGTACCCAAACTGTACTCCAAGATGATATAAAACTTATGCGCACAAATAAAAAATGCAGCTTATGATTACAATGTGTAGTTGATAATATACGGTACCTGAAAACATGAGGAGCCAAGCACCAACTTCGTGTGATCATTAAACGGGTGACAAATTGCACCCAAGGTCTCCAGTTTGGGTGCAGAGATGATAGTTATTTGTGAAGGTTTATAACAATCATCAACGAGCAACCTTTGAAGTGAAGGGGCATCTTCGATGATGAGTTGCTGTCCTTCAAAACAAATTCCAATGCTTTTAAGGTGAGGCGACTTTATTTGGAGACAAATGATAGGGATTTATATTCCCAAAACAATCAGCAAGCGCTCCAGGGCAGGGCAACTAGAGTGGATGATGATGTGCAGTGAGCCTCCGATAGATAAACCACCACAAGCAAAAGTTTTTTCTAGAAGTAGGAGTCAAAGCATTCGTACTAGATCGTCCGGTAGATGGCACCGGGCGAAGGTGGCGGTGTGGAGAGAGGAGGAAAACCGCGAGATGGACAACAGTGGTGTGGGAACGAATTCTTGGTGTGTTCATGGTATGAAACTTTGGTGGTAATGGTCCAACTCAAACTGCTGGAGTTTTCTGAATTCAAGGGATGTCAGCCAAGCGTCCACCGTGCCGGTTATGGACAGCAGGTAGCGTGTTGGGATGCAGAGGCGTTTAACGGGGCCTTGCTGGTGAGAGGAGATGATGGCTCTGAGGAGATCAAATTCAAGTAGGACAGATATCTCACGACAGTAGAGATTGAGGGGCGCGGTGCGCAATAGAGGGTGCCACCGAGTTGAGAGTACTTGTGTGCGGCAGCAATCCTTGGTGGGAGAAGCGAGATGATCTCCTCAAGGATGACGTCCGGGAGATCGCTGATGCGGTCCACCGGAGATTCTACTGGTTCCTCAGATCCGGGTGGGGGGGCTTGCAGCTTCTCCCTGCGCTGCCGGGTGCGGGATCTACAACCGGCATCACCGCTGGTGGGAGCCTCATCTTCTTGGTGCTGGGGCCAGCCGGGTTTGAGAAGAGTAGCCAGGGACAAGCCTAATGGCAGTGCGAGTGGGGAAGAAGGAGGGCTGGGGATTTCTGTAGGAGTGGAAGAAGAGGAACAGGCGTTTTCTGTACGAGTGAGGAAGAAGGTGAGTGGGGGTTTTCTGGACGAGTGAGGAAGATGTGGAGCGGGGGGAATTGGGGGGAGACGGAAGCAGGAGAGCGAGTTGTTTGTGTTTATAAGGCCCTTGCACTAACTACTCACTTTCCCCTAAGAATCACTCTCTTCTTTTTGTGTTGCTGCATTGGAGCTGGCGCATGGACTTGGCTGACTGGCCATGCATGCAGGATGCATGTGCCCGCCGGCCATTGCATGCGCCTGGTTTGTTACTAGGCCTATTTAATAGGGTGGTTATGGAGTAAATTAAGGAGATTTATTTTCTCTGTGTGCATCTTCTTGGTCTTAGCAATTGGCTCATGGGCCTAATAAACCCGGACAGAGGGAGTATAAGTGGAAGCAAGGCGGAAGGAGAGTTTTTTTGGGATCGCCCCCTCTTCAAGAAATATGGGCTTCTCCTCGGAAAAAACAAAAAAAACAAATGGTCTTTAAGATGGATAGGCTTTTGTATCGGCCCAGTCGGCTGCCCGTGTTTCGTATTGGAGGGCCTTGTGCTAGAGGCAGCCCGAGACACTCTCCAGCTTATTGCCCATTCGAAAGAAAAAAAGAGACGCCTCCAGCTTATGGCTACTCACCAGTAACCTTTTTCAACTTGGCATCCACCAAATTAGAGGATGCGGTACTGGATGCAGACACTCACATTAAACTAAGCTTTAGAAGATATGGTATGCATACTAACATCCAGAAGAACAAAAGTTTAGCATTTTTATGCATCTCAATGATTCACCATACTATAACCAATACAAAGCTGTGAGAAGGTGTGGAAATAAAGAAAATCCGTCGATGCTTCTCTAAGCAAAGGGCCTCCCTGCGCACACATTATTTCCTGGGCATGCTTGTTTCTTCTCAATGTTGTGAGCACTTTGAGCATGTTGGCAACTCCATAGCTAGCTAGCTGCCTCATCTTGCAATTGATGGTGACACATTTGCAACAAACACATGAGGCAATAGAGATGACTCAACATGAGTCCATATTATGTAGTTCCCCTGAAATCATCTTCATTGTCTTGAAACTGAAAGGATATGAAAACAATAGCTATACTTAAACAGTGTTGCAAAATAGTAGCACATATCAATAGCTCGGCATGACAAAACACGATCATCTGGACGAAGGGATACTGACCTTCCTGAGGAAGATTGTATATAATTTCATAAGTCCTTGGTTGATTTCCACCTTCGGCTGCACTACTTGTTTGCTCCTCCACACATGACAGGATCGTTCCGCACTGCAATCGGCAAGTCAACATACGAAAGCTTCTTTCATCTTGCAGTGGTCATTGTACCTAGTTACGAATGTAGGAATACCTGGAGCACCATGATGTTAGCTGACAGCAGGTAGATGTATCCATATAAATTTTGTGCGGTGCTTCCAAAATTGAGGTTTGTATCCCTTCCCGTTATGAGAGTTCTTCTTGAAGTTGGTAGAATGTGACGGCTTGTTCTTTGCATCAGACTTGCCTTTCCCCTGAGATTTGTTCTTGTTGTTTTGGGGCTGGTTGGGCTGGAAGTTCTTCTCGTGTACCATGTGAGCACTAGAAGCTCCCTCAGCAACCCGAGCACGTGTGTCTTTTGCTCTCGCCTCCTCTTCAAAATCAAGAGTGCTAATGAGATCTGAAATGGAAAAATCAGGTCTCTTCTTTTTCAGAGAAGTAGAAAAATTGTTCCACGAAGGTGGAAGCTTGGCAATGATGGTCCCAGCAACAAATTTGGCTGGCAACACACACTTAAAGTACTCAAGTTCCTTAGCGAGTGATTGTATCTCATGAGTCTGATGAAAAACAGAGCGCTCATCAGTCATCTTGTAGTCACATAATTGCTCCATGACATACTACTCGTTGCCAGCGCCCGAGGCCCCAAACGTGGCCTCGAGCCCAGCCCACATGTCTTTGTCGCTGTCAAACGGCATATAGGAATCCACAATGGAATCGTCAAGAACACTCAGCAGGGCGGCTTTGAAGAGGGTATCCATGTTCTCAAAAGCTTCCTGCTGTGTAGGATTAAGATCGCCCTCAAGCTTACCCTTAGTGGCGTCATAGCAGTACATGATCTGAAACCAATATACTGCTCTTGTGAACCACCTTTTATATTGCACCCCTTAAAAGTAGACGGCTTCAAAAGGGCAGCAAAACCACTCAGAGTAAATTGCCTATAATCAGGTTTATGGATTGGATTGTTGAATATATGAGCAATTTACTATGAGATTTAATCTGAATCAACAGTAAATAGATCATGAAGACAATTGCAAAGATCAAAGTAATGATGCGGACTAAACCAGGAGGACAAAATCACATACTATACAGTGGGAGCAGAACCGCTGTGGTTGATGTTGTCACTCATGTCGTTATGAAGAGGTTACCGAGGTCGGGGAAGAAGGTTGTCGTTGAGGAAGTCGTCGTTGGCAGCAGTCACATGAGTGTGCTCCCCAAAAACCTGATCGCCCCTCTCCTGTATAGGATCACGAAAGGCGGGGATCGAAGGACCGATGTCCCTTCTCGTGGTGCACACCGGAAGGAGAGCTGGAGAAGAATTGCGCGGCGGCGCTAAGATTTGGAATGGTGCGAAACCATATGATACAGCGGCGTCTAGGGTAGAGCCTGTCAGGTCGGTCATGCGAGTAAGACCAAGTATAATAGTAGGCCTTTGGCCCAAACCCCACGTCCAAGTCAATAATAGCCTGACCAAGGTTTGTCTCAAAAAAGGCTAAGTAATTAAGGCGTCCGTTAATTATTAATTAATGACTTAATAAATTTTCTGACCAACAAAAATATAGAACACATGGATAGCTTTTGTCCTTGGACAGACTCATTCCCGAAGAGCGCGCGTGTATGTTTCCTATTATCATGCTCATGCAAATGCTAGAATAGATCACATTATAACATGGTGCAACTCACACCCACCTAGAAGTATGGGACTAAACTTTAGTCCCACTCACACCACACTTAGAGCATGGTTAATAGTATAGCCAACATCTGGCTATATGAAGTTGACACATCATCTAGAACCAACCTAATAGCCTGCTAGTACAATAGTTAGTCCCTTTAGTATAATACTATATCATTAATAATGGCCCCACCTTTTGTCTCAGAAAGTATGTTGGAGCTCCTGCAACAACCGGCTACAAGTTTACAACCCGCTTCTCTTCTCTCTCCTCTTCTCTCTCCTTTAACTAAGCACAAATACTATATTTAAATCCTTATACCCTGCTTATGTCATCTAATTGTAGTACTTGCTCTAAAGTTACTTTCCATTGTGTAGTTTGAAATGCCGGGCGTGCAGCGGGCAGTGCCCTCGGTTGGCGCGCTGCTTCAACGGTGGAAGCAGTGAGAGGTCGCGTCGCCCTGACTTGCCATCAATGTGGAGCGGCGGGCTCAGCTAGAGCCAGGCGGGAAGCGCACGCGGGAGGGGGGAGGGGTTTTGTTGGGCCAAGAACGTGAGACGCCAACTTGGGATCGGTTCGGACGGGGAAATACCATGTGCTCCCATACTCACTAGTAGTTTCATGCATATGACACTATTCTATATTACTACTCCCTCCTTTCCGCTTTATAGAGATGTTTAGAGTAACATAGTAATATGTTACAGTATAAGTTACTCCCCACTATGACCAGCCATGGCCTCTCCAAGTGCTCCACCATGTATAGCTGCTAAGCCTGCGAGGTAGGCATAAAATATGATGTGGCAAGTTAATTAAGAAGACAGAAACTAGTTTGGTGACCCCGGGAAGAAACGGTGGAAAGACAGTTTTGAGTCTATAACTAATTAAATGAAGCAAGCTTAGATACAACAAACTAAGCACCTGTGCATTGGGGACTTGAGTTGCTAAGCCATTCAATGCACTTAGCACCTCATCTAAGCACATCTAAGCTCTTAGCACTTAGCACCCCCTTGACCCTGGACCTTGACGGTGTACGTCACCTTGTGTCCAGATCTGCGATGCCACGTGTACCAGATGAATGACTCCAAGCTCGACCATCGTGATGCAAGAGGTGCGAGCCGAGGAACACTGTTGGAGACACCCCCCCTCAGACTAGCCACAATGGGTAGTAAGATAGACTAATAACAAGCTCATGTTACTAGTCTATGTTACTACCTCTATAGTAACATATGTGTGGTAACATGCAAAACTTCATTTATTAGGCTATAGACACATCTTGCCTTGATATGTCTGATGCTACTACTTTCCTCTCTTTATTCATTTATTGCTTGCCACATCATCTACTTTATCTAGACATGTGTGATGTTACTACCTATGTTACTCCCACTGTGGGTTGTCTCATAATTTTCCTCGTCATCATCTGAGTCCTAGAAGATCTCACCCACATCATCACTAGGCATGCAGCCGCCTTGATAGACAACATGCGCAGAAGGAGTAGAGGCGACTGGGGACGCACCACGTCATGGGCACTCTGTACGTGCTCGTGTGCGTGCAGCGTGCATGCTTTTCCATCGATGCTAGCTCTAAGGCTGAGGCTACGGTCATCTTCATCTCCAACTAGTCGTTGAGCAACGACGACAAAAAGGTGCTACAAGAGATGCGTAGGCGCTGTTGTGTGCGAGCTTCGCCGTAGCACGACGAACCGGACATCGCCGCAGATGGCGCACGCCTCCATGCAGCCGAGTGTGTGCATATGCATGTGTTATTCACGTGCATTCTGCGGCTAAGTGTGTGTGCATGCATGTGTTGTGTACGTGCATTGTGTGCTCCATGATGTGCGCGTATGTGCATGAGTTGGATCGGCATGTGTTAGTGCATTGGCGTGTGTACATGTGTCGGGGTATGAACCTCGGGCAGGCAATGGAACCCGGATCCTTTTCAAAAACAACGGGACCAGCTTCGCCCCTCAAGCTGGTGAACGCCTGGTCGGGTCGCTCGACCCGGCCAGGCCCCGCGACCCAGCCAGGCCCCTCGACTCGGCCTCGACAACCAACACAAGACAACCGAACCCGGCACCACCAAGACTTCCCCAAAAAGCCAGCTCCTCCCTTGGCGTGTTCCTCAACCCAGCGGCGGGTCAGCTCCCATCCCATCCAGGCCGTACGATGGGACGAGTCTTCATCCACTGATGACCGAGGCAACAGTTCCCTGCCCATGCCT
This sequence comes from Triticum dicoccoides, assembly GCF_002162155.2. NCBI lineage: Eukaryota > Viridiplantae > Streptophyta > Magnoliopsida > Poales > Poaceae > Triticum > Triticum dicoccoides. Next base: position 247,545,079 of record NC_041385.1, read on the forward strand.
CTGGTCAGCCGGAGCATGGCAACAGTGCCCCTCACCTGCCCGCTGACCAGGGCCGGTGTGGCAAAAGTGCCCCCGTCATCACTGCTGACACCAGCAAGCGGCGACCTGACAGAACGCCACTGTACCTGACTCGACTTGGCCACTCCCCGACGATCGACAAGACGGCGCACAGTCCCCCTAGGCGCGCGGGGCCCTCACCTAGGGGAACCCGGCGAACCAGGGACACCCGGCGAGGCCCAGCCCCGGGTCCCCAGACGCTAACAACCCGGCCCTGCGGCCCTGTAACATTACCATTGTACCCCTGGGGGGTTGGCCTATAAAACCCCCAGGAGCCCTCGCGTATACGGGCAAGCAAGCATAGAGAAGCAGTAAGCACACTGGAACTAGCCACCGTTCAATAGAACACACCTAGGGAGAAGGAGCAGCCTAAGCCTTGGCCAGTCTTCCTTCTTCCTCCATACAGCTCCAGGAGCAACCTTGTACTATTGCATATCAACCACACTCGGCAGGACTAGGGGTGTATCTCTCCGGAGAGCCCCGAACCTGGGTATGTCTTGCGTCCCGTGCTCGCTCATGCCAACCCCGCCTTTGGAGCCCACCAGTGCCCTCGAGCCTCCTCCTCCCTTTAGCCATCCCATGGCATCTGTCGTGCGTCCACCATGACAATTGGCGCCCACCATGGTGCAGCTTGAGGAGCTGGCCGGGAGCATGCTTCAGACGGGGCTCCTCTCCAACTCTGACGAGCCCGTCATGCTGGCGGATGACGTCGTCGACGCGCTCGCCGCCTCCTTCGCCGCACTGCGCATCTCCAATGCGCCCACGACCAATGAGTATCCCAGCGAGGTACTCAGCTACTCCGACTCTCCCCTCTCCCTCGGCGGCGGTATTTCCGCCGGGGCAATGGACGTCCACGTGGAGGTCTTCGTCACCGGCACCGACACCTCCTCTTCGTTGAGCAAGACGAGGAAGGCCGCAGCGGAACGGGCCGAAACGTCCATCCCATTGCGCACCATGATGCAGAGCCTCCGCATCCCCATCGGCACCAACATCAACGCCTCCAACATCGCCGAGGCCCGAGCCCAGCTCGATGAAAGGCGCCAGCAGATGCTGGACCCGACCGAGACGCTCGCCGCCATGTAGCGTCTCCTGGACTCTGCTCAGCTGGAGCGCAATGTCACCTATGGCTTCATGCATACCACGGCTGAGCCAAGCTGGGTCGCCGATGTGCGAGCCTGGGGGAGGAGCGATCGGTCGCGCCCTCGGTGCCATCCCGACCGTCTACGAGACCCCATTGAAGAACATGCGTGCTGCCCAGGCGGCCGCGGTCGGCCTGGATCAGCTCACATGCGAGGAGCTAAAGGAGCGCATCAAGCGGATGCACGACCTCCTCAACACGGCCAACGTGCAGCAAGACCGCCTCAACCAACTTGCCAAGCCGGCAGGATCCGGCTCTTCCCGCATTGTCGGACCCGGCGATCTTCAGCACACGACCTCCTCTCCACTCGGAGAGGCGCACTCCGGCCGAACCCGGACTCGGCACGACCTGGCCCCGAAGACCACCGGCGGCTTAGGCGACGAGCCCGCCCTGGAGAACCGAGCGGACCCGGCCAACCCAGCCGGTGTCCAGCTCCAACCGACCCGGCCCCCCGTGGCCCGGTCGTTAGTCGACTCGGCGCACGCGCCATCGACGACACCGATGCTCGCCACCGCCTCGACCGGCTCGCTCACTACTTGGAGGTGTAGGAAAGCGGCACCGTTGGGCCAGCATGCTTCGGCCCACGCATCTGAGAGGAGCCCTTTCCGAAAGGGTTCACACTCCCCCACGACACCCCCAAATACAACGAAACCGTGAAGCCGGAGGACTACCTCACCAACTACACCAACATCGGCATCACCGGCGGCAAACACTGACTCGCCGTGCGCTACGCGCCGCTCATGCTCCAAGGGTCGGCCCGCACCTGGTTGAACAGTCTGCCGGTGGGCAGCGTCAACACATGGGTCGACTTCGAGCAGGCCTTCGTCCGTAACTTCACGGGGACATACAAGCGGCCCGGCCGCCCCAGCTAACTCGCCATGTGCGTGCAGGGGCCGACGGAGACCGGCCGCGAGTACCTCGCATGCTGGACCGAGCTCCGGAACAGCTGCGAGGGCGTCCACGAGGTTCAAGCGATCCAGTACTTCATCAATGGGTGCCGAGACGGCACCCTCGTCAAGCACAAGCTCTTGCACTCCGAGCCAGCCACCATGGCCGCACTCATCGTGACGGCGGACAAGTACGCCAACGTCGACTCCACCATGAAGATCTAGGTGGCACTGGATGAGGCCGGCAAGGCAAAGCCACCCCCCGAAGCCGGCCGGCAAGAGTAGCCGGCAGAAGCACCAGAAAAACAACAAGCACAAGGCCGACCAACCGGCTTAGCGCTTCGACAACCGGCTCATCGCAGCTACCGAGCCCTCGGCGGACCCGGCAGCCAAGCGCCAGCAGACCAGCAAGACGGCGTGGCAACCCGCCATGAGCTTCGAAGAGATGCTCGACGCCCCCTGGAAGCACCACAGTGGCGCAAGGCCGTCCACGCACACGCTTCGGCAGTGCGGCATCACCAACATCATGAGGTGCGACGTCCCACCACCTCCGGCTCCGGCTCCAGGAACAGGTCAGCCGCCTTCGCCTCCACCATCGCCCCCAGCCGGCGGCGTGATGCGTGACGATGCCTACCCGGACCAGAACGCGGCCTACATCATCTTCACCAGCCTCAGCGACGACAAGCGCAGCGAGCGCCTCCTTCAGCAGGAGGTGAACACCGTCATCCCGGCCAAGCCAGAATACATGCACTGGTCGGACCGCCCGGTCACCTGGACCCAGGAGGACCACCCGGCCGTCATGCCGAATCCGGGTGGCTACGCCCTCGTCCTCAACCCCACCATTGTTTGGCGACATCAGCCATTTCTGGCGCGAGCCGATCTGGTTCGAGGTGGTGGACCTGTCCAGCGCATATGACGCATTGCTGGGCTGACCCGCGCTCGCCAAATTCATGGCGGTCCCCCACTACGCGTATCTGAAGATGAAGATGCCGGGTCTGAAAGGCCTCAACACCCTCACCGGCGACTACTGCAAGTCCCTGGAGTGCGCCAGAGACGGTGCCAAGCTGGCCGAGAAGCGGCACCAGCTCAACCGGATTGTCGCCCTGGCTAGTGAAGCGTCAGCCGCGTCGATCCCGACCGAGGAGCCGGCTGACGAGGCCGCCTTCAAGCCCTCCAAGGAGACCAAGAAAGTGAAGCTGAACCCGGAAGACCCCAGCTGCAGCAAGTACGTTGCCGTGGGCACCCGCCTCGACAACAAATAGGAAGGCGAGCTCGTCGACTTCCTCCGTGAGAATTGGGATATTTTTGCATGGACCCCCAAGGACATGCCGGGTATCCCGAGGAAGTACGCCGAGCAAAAACTCCACGTCCTTAAGGACGCCAAGCCTGTCCGTCAACCCCTACGATGTTTCTCCGAAGAGAAGAGAAGAACCATCGATGAAGAGGTCGCCAAGCTTTTGGCGGCCGACTTCATCATGGATGTGTTCCATCCCGAGTGTCTGGCCAATCCAGTCCTTGTCCTGAAGAAGAACAAGACCTGGTGCATGTGCATCGACTACACCAGCCTCAAGGCCAGTCCCAAGGATCCGTTTGCCCTCCCGCGGATCGACCAAGTCATCGACTTGACCGCCGGGTGCGAGCTCCTGTCTTTCCTGGACGCTTACTCCGGCTACCACCAGATCAAGCTGGACCTGGACGATGCCTTGAAGACGTCCTTCATCACGCCCTTTGGGGCGTATTGCTAAATCACCATGTCATTGGGCTTGAAGAACGCTGGCGCCACCTTCCAGCACTGCATGCAGAAATGTTTGCTGCTGCAACTCGGCCGCAATATCCACGTCTACGTGGACGACATCGTGGTGAAGACCAAGCAGCACCTCACGCTCCTCGATGACCTGAAGGAAACATTCGCCAACCTCCGCAAATACAATGTCAAGCTCAACCCAGAGAAATGCGTTTTTGACGTCCCGGCTGGCAAGCTACTCGGCTTCCTCGTCTCGGAGCACGACATTGAGGCAAACCCGGAGAAGATCAAGGCCATTGAGCGCATGCACAAGCCGGCTCGGCTGCATGATGTCCAAAAATTCACTAGCTGCTTGGCCTCGGTCAGCCGGTTTCTCACCCGGCTGGGCGAGAGGGCCCTACCCCTATACCAGCTGATGAACAAGACTAGGCCGTTCCCATGGACTGACCAGGCGGACGATGCCTTTCGAGGCCTCAAGCGCATGCTCTCCACCGCACTAGTCCCGGCCGCGCCGGCCGAGAATGAGCCGCTGTTGCTCTATATTGCTGCAACCTCACGGTCAGTCAGCACGGTGCTGGTGGTCGAGCGACCAGAGAAGGGCAAGGTCCAAGCCGTCCAGCGCCCGGTCTACTACTTGAGCAAGGTGCTCTCCACCTCCAAGCAGAACTACCCGCACTACCCGAAGATGTGTTACGACGTGTACTTCACCGCCAAGAAGCTGAAGAAGTACTTCCAAGAGCATGTCATCACCGTGGTCAGCACGGCCCCCCTCGGCGAGATCATCGGATGCCGGGATGCCTCTGGCCGGGTCACCAAGTGGGCGCTCGAGCTAGCCGGCCACACCATCCTCTATGAGCCCCGCACCACGATCAAGTCTCAAGCCCTGGCCGACTTCCTCGTCGACTGGACCGAGACCCAGTACCTGCCGCCGCCCCCAGATTCGACGCACTTGCGCATGCATTTCGACGGCTCCAAGATGCGACTCGGCCTAGGGGCCGGCATCGTGCTGTCGTCCCCAAAGGGCGACCGACTCCGCTACGCACTCTAGATCCACTTCGCCGCCTCCAACAACGTCACCGAGTACGAAGACCTTGTGCACGGCCTCCAGCTTGCCAAGGAACTTGGCATCTGGCGCATCCTGTGCTACGGCGACTCAGATCTGGTGGTGCAATAGTGCTCCGGCGAGTGGGATGCCCGCGGCTCCAACATGGCAAGCTACCACTTCCTCGTCCAGAAGTTGTCCGGATCCTTCGAGGGTTGCGAGTTCCTCCACGTCCCGCGCGCGGAGAATGAGGCGGCCGACACGCTCGCCAAGATCACCTCATCCTTGCAGTCCATCCCGTCCGGCATCTCCCTCGAGCACCTGCACAAGTCGTTCGTCAAACTGTCTCCGGACTCCGAGTCCATCCACGTCCCAAACGACCCGGCCGCACCCCAACCCGGCCCGGGGACTGCCGAACCCGGCCCGGGGGCTGCCAAACTCGACCCGGAGACCGAAGCCACTGACCCAGCCACCATCGCCTTTGACCCAGCCATCGCCATCCCCGACCCGGGGGCTGCTCAACCTGGCTCGGGGGCTGCCAACCCGGAACCCACCCTGGTGTCCGTCTTCGCCGTGGTGACGGCCCCGTCTTGGTCCCTGCCCATCTCAGAGTTCCTGGAGAACGGGGTTCTTCCCATGGACGAGACCGAGGCCCGACAAGTGCAACACCGGGCGTCTGCCTACAGCATCAACAACAACGAGCTCGTCAAGTGCAGCTCCACCGGCGTGTGCCAGCGCTGCGTCGAGTAGGACCAAGGCATCGACATCCTCCTTGATATACACCAGGGCGAATGCGGGCACCACGCCACATCGCGATCCTTGGTGGCCAAGACTTTCCGCCATGGTTTCTATTGGCCTACGACCCTCCAAGACACCGAGTCACTCGTCCTCAAGTGCGAGGGATGCCAGCGCTTTAGCAAGCGCAGCCACCAGTTGGCGTCAACACTCCACACCATCCCGATTTCCTGGCCCTTCGCGATCTGGGGACTCGACATGGTGGGACACTTCAAAACCGTCCAAGGCGGCATGACACATTTGCTGGTGGCGGTGGACAAGTTCACCAAGTGGATCGTAGCACGGCCAATCAAGAAACTGGACGGGCCAACAGCCGTCCGGTTCATCAAAGACATCGCAGTTTGCTACGGCATGCCAAACAACATCATCACGGACAACGACACCAACTTCGCCAAGGGCACGCTCGCGCAATACTGCTCCGTCTCCGGCGTCCGCCTCGACCTGGCCTCCATTGCACACCCACAGTCCAACGGACAGGTCGAGCGGGCCAATTGCCTCATCCTATCCGGCATCAACCCACGGCTCGTCGAACCGCTCATCCGCTCACCCGACAGCTGGCTCGATGAGTTGTCGGCCATCCTCTGGAGTCTCTGAACTACGCCGGACCGGTCGACCGGGTTCACCCTGTTCTTCCTCGTCTATGGAGTCGAAGCCGTCATCCCAACCGACGTCGAGTTTGACTCGCCGCGTGTCGCGATGTACACTGAAGCCGAAGCCAAAGAAGCCCGTGAAGATGGCGTCGACCTACTTGAAGAAGCCCGCCTCCTGGCGCTCAGCCGTTCGGCCATCTACCAGCAAGGCCTGAGGCACTACCATAGCAAGAAGATCAAGCACCTCGCATTCTGCGAGGGCGACCTCATCCTCTGACTCGTCCAAGAGCAAGCCGGCCAACACAAGCTATCCCCTCCATGGGAGGGCCCGTTCATCATTAGCTGGTCCTTGTGCGATCGCAACGCCTACTACCTCATTGACGCGCACAAGTCAAACAAGCGCAAGAGAGACACCGCCGGTGAAGAAACGACCCGGCCATGGAATGCGGAACTCCTCCGCCCATTTTACAGTTAGCCGTACAAATGTATGTATCGCTGCCTTTTGTAAATGTATGAAACCATGGGGTCCCCGAACGACGCTCGGGGGCTGCCTTTTGCCGTCCAAGTTATTGTGTCCCCTACTTTTATGCATCACTATGATCCTAAACCCGGCCACCGGTCCGACTCGCTCGACCCGGGGGCTCAGGGGCTGGCCGGCTTATTCGCCACCCGCCGCCTTCCTTGGTGATTCCTGATGCGCTAAGGACGCCGCGGCCCCTCACTTCGCCCTAGGCCACAGATTCGGCTTCGGCTGTCAGCTGGCAAGCACAATGGGCAAGAGCTCCTGCGCGTTTCAAATGCTAAGTCAAAGGCCGCCGGGTCGACCAACCCGGCCCGTCATTCTAAAAAATTGCCGCACGACCGGTTGCTTGTCAATCGGCTCCACTGGGTTGCCGCCAGCCGACCCAGTGGGTGTTTGGCTCGCGATCAACATTTTGAAAACCTAAGTACTGCGCGCTCCTCTCAAAGAGCCGAAATCTTTGTCACGGACCAAAGC
>NC_041385.1:247552688-247567498 GCF_002162155.2 Triticum dicoccoides
CAAGAAATTGGTTCAAAAAAGAAAAGCAAGAGAAAAGACATTCACAAGATATACACATCATAGAAATATTTAAAGGGCCCACGGCCAGAGTTCATCACACCCAGAAACCCCCAGTGGGTGGGTGGACCTGCTACCTAACAACAAATTCTACTAAGTCATAAACAGGACAGCCTCAGGCGTCTCCAGCGCCAGGTCGCGAAGCGGACGGCTCCCCCACGGCGGCCTCCGGGTTCGGCGAAGTACCGGTGTCCTCCTCGGTACCCCCGTTGCGGTAGACTCCCGTCTCCTCGGAGCTGCCCTCCGGGTCGTGAAGAAGCAGGCCTAGTCGTCGCCAGACACGACTCCGCCATCTTCTGCCCGCTCCAGGTGGAACTCGTTATGGAAGGCAAACCCGGTGATATAGCTGGCCCAGGAAGCAATCCGGCCGGACTGCTCCTGCACTTGCTGCTCCGAGCCGGCCCGTTGGCCCATCAGTGCGTCCAGCTGCAGGTCCGGGTGCCAAGACAGCGTGAACCGGAGCGCCATCTTGGTGCCGGGACGAGCGAACGCGCCACTCATGGAGCCGGTCTGGCCCATCTCCAGCCAGCACGCCAGCCGCGTGAAGCTCCTCAGCGCAACGGAGCCTGGCCAGAGGGCCACCGTAACCGCCGTGCCTGCCTTGGACAGCCGCCCCATCTGGTCACCCAAGACCCGCAGGCGAGCCTCGGCAGCAGTCATGATCTCCGAGAAGGTCCACGCCACCTGCGGGTTGGTCTCGGAGCCAACAACCCCCAGCAGGTCGCCCTGGAAGCGGACGGCCTCCTCCGCCAGCCGATGCATCTCCGGGAAGGCCCCTGTGAGAAAACAAAGCAAGTCAGAAAAAGGACATGAAGAACAAGAAACCGGATCCCAACCCGGCAGAACTCAAGAAAAGCACTTACTTGAGAAGGATTCTTCCAGGTGTTGCGCTTCGAGCAATGTACCGCACCGCTCCCGATCGATGGTGCGGTCGCGCTCCTGGAGTGCCTTCTCCAAGTCGGCCACCTTGGCAAGGGCCGCATTCAGCTCGGCGTCCTTGTCCTCGGCCGCCTTCTCGGACGCCTCGGGACGGCGGGCCTTGTCCTGACAGGCTCCCTCCACCATGGTCACCCGCCCCTTCAGGCGCTCCACCTTGGCCTGAAGCTGGCCCTTGTCGTCAGCCAGCCTGCCGCGTTGCTGGTCCACCTCGGCCAGGGCCTGCTGCGCTGCACCACCTTGGCGGCCTCCGCCTTAAGGAGCTCCACCTCGGCTTCGAGGCGACTCTTGTCGCCCGCCAACTGCTCCCACAGCTGGCTGGCTTCGTCGAGCGACCACCGGGCCGCCGCTGCCTCCGCCTTCGCCTGCACCACCTCGGCCCCAAGACGGCTGGTATCGGTGACAAGCTGGTCTTAGTGGTGGCCAGCCCGAAGCAGCCTGGTCTGCCGGGACAACACCTGGGCTGCAAAAAGAAGATTCAGAAAAGAAGAGCAAGACTTAAGATTTGACCCGACTGTTAAACAGTTGGCCCGAATCTCGGGGGCTACACCCAGTAGGTGCGCTAGCGCGCCCCCACTAGAAAAGAGCACGAAGATACCTACGGCGACACGGAGCTCCTCCTCCTTGGCGGCAAGCTACTCCTTGAGCTCTCAGTACTTTCCCAGGAGGCGGTTGAAAGGGCCGACCCAGTAGGCGACTAGTTGCTAAAGAAGGCAGTGATCAATACAAAGACAGCATCCTAAAGATGTGACCCAACTACTACGTAGTTGGCCTGAACCTGGAGGGCTACACCCAGTGGGTGCGCTAGCGCGCCCCCACAAAGGAGAAGCTGCAAAGGAAACTTACCAGCACGACGCGCTCCAGATCCCGCGTCCGCTTCACCTCGGCCTGGGCGAAGGTCTTGATCCGGTCCGTCCGCCCACGCAGACGGCGGCTGACGACATCCATCGCCGCCTCCTCCTGGGTCTGGGGCCCGAAGACCACAGCGCCTCTACCCCGTGCCGGCTGCGACACGACGGCCCGATGCCCCCCGTGCCGGAGCACCAGGGCATGCTCCCCGCCGGCCGCTCCCGCCGTGGTCGGCGCCTCCTCTGACGCCCTCTCCGGCACCGCCGATGACCCGGCCGCCGGGACAGCTTGCGTCGCCACCGATGACCCGACCGCCGGGACGGCTTGCGACGCCACCACCTGCGGCGCCTCCTCCGACGCCCGAGGCGTTCCCTGTGGCTCCAACCGTGGCGCCTCATCCAAGACGGCGCTCTCGCTGCCTCTGTCGACCCCCGCCCGCTCGTCAATGTTGACCCGCAGTGGGGTGTCGTCCTCCACCTCCATGACCTCCAGGTCGAGGTCCACCACCTCAGCCCGGCCTCCTTGGCCGCGCTCCCTCACCGATGAAGACTCGAAGACCATTGCCGCCACCACCGTGCCCTCCAGCATCTCACACCACGCTGGCTCACGCCAATGACGCCGCAGCAACGGTCTAATCCCAGACCGATGCCGCCTCCAGCTCTGCCTCGACCCAGTTCCTGTCCCGCCAGGCCAGGCCTTTGGCGTCGGTCGGATCCAGGCCGAGGTCCAGATTTGCCGGCTCCTCCTCCTCATCATGGTCGACGGGACCGGAACGGCTCCTCCGGAACGCGGCGTCCTTAGCGGCCGCGGCGTTGGCCACCGCCCTCTCCAGCGCGATCGGCGACCTTAAGACAAGACGAAATGAACAACAAGCGAGGCCGACTCGGCTACTCGGGTGCAGGCAAAAGGAAAAACTTACCCCGACAAGACTGGAACGGCGGCCCTCGCTGGCCTCTCCTGCGCCGCACCACGCCTCCTCTTGGCGGCCGGCCTCATGCTCCCGGCCGGGTCCGCCGCGCGCTTCGCGGCGTGAGGCCGTGGCGTGATGATGTCCTTCCCGTGCGGCCGACTCGGCGCCACCCCCCGCGACGACCCGACTCCGCCCGCGTCGCCGCCTCCTCTGCCCAACGCCACTGCGTCAACGATCTGCGTCAGTATCGTCCGTGCCACGTCGCGCCCAACACCCTGCGGCGCCCTGCGCCGACGTCGTCGTCCTCCTCCTCTCCGCCGTGGGTCGCGGGCTCCTCCGATGCCGCCCGCACCACTTGTGACGGAGCCCGGGCGTAAGGGTGCCGAATGGCATTCAGAAGCACCTCCCGCGTCGTGTCGCGACGGATGAGAAGATGCACAGCAGCAAAATACGAAGACCAGAGACTCACCAGGGGCGCCAGATTCGAGTGGCTGTATGGCGGTTCACCATACCGCCAGTCGTCCCTCAAGTTGGCCTTGGAGATGTCGTTGACCCAATGCGCGATCTGTTCCACCGCCAGACGCGTCACTCCCAGGCGGTTAGGGTCCTAAAGGCCGATCATCTGGCCGATGAGGCAAGTGCGCTGCTGCAGCGTAAGGACCCGGCGCATGATGAAGGCGGCGATGAGGTCGGTGCCGCTGAGCCCCTCCCGCGCCTTCATCACCGATACCCGCTCACAGAGATTGAGAATCTCCCGCGATGGGTTCCTGGGGTAATAACCCCAGTTCATCTTCGCCCGCGGCGGAGCAATGGCGAAGGCCGGCAGGTTGATGCGGTCTGCGCCGAGGTTGTGGATGTAGAAGAAGGAGTTCTGCCACTTCTTGGTAGAATCCTCCAGCAGAATCTTGGGGCAGTCAGCGCCAGACCGCTTCGAGATGACGGCAGCACCGCAGTCAGAGATCTCCCCGGCCGTCGGTCCCTACTGCTTCAAGGAGAAGAAGCGCGCCCAGAGGTCGATCATGGGCTCGACCCCCAGGTACCCCTCGCAGAGGGTGACGAAGCCCAACAGCTAGGCAATCGCGCCGACACCAAGATGATGGGGCTCAAGCCCAAAGAACTCCATGAACGTGCGGAAGAAGGCGCTCATCGGTAGCCCGAACCCGCGCTTGAAGTGCGGGAGGAATACCACGCGCTCCGTGCCCTGGGGCTGCGGCCTCTGCTCGCCCCAGGGCAGGCGCACGACAACATCCGTTTCCCTTGGCAAGCGCCGGGAGGAATGGAGGTAGGAGATGTCGTCGGCGGTGAAGGTCGAGCCCATCAATGAGCCCGACGACAGAGCCATCGACGGAGATGAAAGAAAGGAAGGAAGATGGACGACGGTGGAGCTCTGCTCGAAGTGGCGGGCATCACAGCGCGGCGGTCGCAAAAAGCAGTGGAAGGACGAAGAGGCAGGGGAGCGCGAGCGAGAAAGATGTCCGCCGCCCCCTCGCCCCAATGTATAAGCCTCAGTTTGAAAGTGGGGGAGTGGGATGGTTTGCGCTCGCCTTTCCCACTACCCCGCAATAAGTGCACACGTACGCGCGCAATAACTGCATGGGGAACCGACCCCCAGACGCCTCAAAAAATCCACGCGCGTGGGCCAAGGGCACGCGGCGGCGGCCCCCAGCATGTCGCCCAGTCCCATCACGCGCGTGGCTTGTCAGGCCCCTCCGACTTCGAGGCACCATGTGGCGCCCGCGCGAAGCCTGAGGGATTGCCCCAAGATTAGATGGACTCCTCGGTTCCCGCCACTGCCGGGATGCCGCGATCCGATTTCCAAAAACCGGCACACAGTGGGTGTTGCCGGACCCGGCGCTCGCAGGATTCTCCTGTTTTAAAGGGTGTGTCGCGCCCAATATGCGACCCTATCCTAAAGGAACTCAAAGGTCCCACCAAGCATAGAGGCGCATATCGGAGACACTTTTGCAAGGTGGATATCATTACATCGTACCATTACATAATAGTTGAGAATACATACAAAAGGCAAACAATGCCACATGAGTACAACAACATCATACAGAAGAGCAACATCCAACTACGGATGAAACACAAACAAAAACTCAAACAACATTCACCCTGCTAGCCCAGGCTGCCGACCAGGAACCTATCGCTTGAACGACAAAGCAGAAGAAGAACTCAAGGTAAGCAAGCATCGCTCTCACGTCATGATCATTGCATTACCTGTACCTGCAACTGTTGTTGTAGTAATCTGTGAGCCACGAGGACTCAGCAATCCCATTACCATGGGTATCAAGACTAGCAAAGCTTAAAGGGTATGGAAAGGATAAGTGGTGAGGTTGCAGCAAGCGACTACGCATGATATGGTGGCTAACTTACGAGTACAAGAATATGATGAGAAGCTACGCAAACGGTCGCAAACTAGTAATGATCAATAAGTGATCCTGAACTACTTACATTCAAACATAACACCATCGTGTTCTCTTCTCGACCCACTCGAAAAGAGACCATCACGGTTACACACGCGGTTGGGCATTTTAATTTGAATCTAGTGTAAAGTTCTCTACAACCGGATATTAACAAATTCCCATCTGCCACATAACCACGGGCACGGCTTTCGAAAGTTTAAACCCTGCAGGGGTGTCCCAACTTAGCCCATTATAAGCTCATGATCCGCGGAGACAATCCTCCATCGCGGGACATCCGATTAGACTCGGGGTCCCGGTGCACAAGACATTTCGACAATGGTAAAACTAATCCAGCAAAGCCTCCTGGCGTGTCGACACCCTGATAGTAGCCGCGCATATCTAGTCTCAGGACACGTCCGGATGGGAAAGCCTATGAGTAAAACTAGATCCTCGGGTTTCCCAATGGTGGCCCCGCAGTCTACCCGTTTGGGACCAATACCACCAGCGCTAGCCCCGCCCTCTATGTAGAAAAATCCTTGGGTTCGCGATGCCCTATGCAAATTTATTATTTAGTTTAAGTATTATTATGGCAAATGTTAAAACCAATGTTGGGCCTTGCTGGAAGAGTTTTATTCAAGACGAACTGTCAAGAGGGTCCCATACCCCTCACCGTGTTAGGGACGCAAAATCAAGGAACATAACACCGGTATGATGAAAACTAGGGCGGCAAGAGTGGAACAAAACACCAGGCATAAGGCCAAGCCTTCCACCCTTTACCAAGTATATAGATGCATTAATTAAATAAGAGATATTGTGATATCCCAAAATGAGCATGTTCCAACATGGAGCAATCTTCAACTTCACCTGCAACTAACAACGCTATAAGAGGGGTTGAGCAAAGGTGGTAACATAGCCAAACAACGGTTTGGTAGGTAGGGTGAAAAGGTTAGAGGCTGGCATGGCAATTTGGGAGGCTTGATCAACAAGTGATAGGTAGCACAGCATAGCGATAGAACGAAGCAACTAGCATAACAATGATAGTAGTGAGATCCAAGGTGACGGTCATCTTGCCTGAAATCCCGCTAGGAAGAAGAACGAGTCCATGAAGAAGATGAACGGGCGTAGATGAACCAAGCGTAGTTGAACGAATTCTCACGATCGCAATGAAACAGGAACTATCGAGAAGGAGCACAACCGAAAGAAGCAAACAACATGGTAAACACACAACACATAAACATGACATGATGCACAACCAATTATGATGCATGACAAGACTCTATGTTGCTACTCATGGCAAGAGATGATGCAAACAAGAACAACACGCCAAAGCAAGTTTAAATGAGGCCGGAAACAACATATAACTACTCCGGTAAGTCTTCATATGCAAATTTCAAAATTGGTCCAGATCTTTACAAACATTAAGTTGAAGTTTTGAAACAGTAAGTTAAAGAGCACCATGATGATCTACATGAAATTCTAGTCTAGTTACATATAAAGTTCATTTAGTTCGGAGCTATGGCTAGAAGATACGAGCAAAGCAAGTTAAACATGGCATTGATGCAAAATGCATTCAAACATCAAGCAAACACTCTCAAAACATGGATTCAACATGACAAGATGAAACTACATGCAAATCAATCAAGTTTCATTTAGAGCATGCTCAAAACGGAGCAATGGTGCAACACATACACTCCAAACAAGATATTACAACAATCTTCCCAAAACAGCAAGTAGGCACTTTGCAACCATCAAAACAACATGCTACAGGAATCATATGAGCATAAAATTGACATGCACTTCAAGTACATATAACATAATTCAAACATCATTAAGTTTCAGGTTCATAGGCATCATTATTAAACCAATATGATCAATGCAAAAAGCAACTTCATAACAAAGGAGTATATGCATGAGCAGAGTTAATATGATGGCAACTTGAGAGCAAGAAAGAGACAATCTACAGCAAGTAAACATAGCAACCAAGGGCATGTCATCAAATTGAACATAACAAAGAGCAAATAACATCAAGGCATCATATACATATGGCTCATGGATTAGTAGGAAACAACATGACAAGATTGAATTTTTAAACAGTTTCAGCAAGTGTAAAACAGCAACATTCGGATAGCATGTTTGCAAGCATGGAACAGAAGCATATGATATCCAAAATTAACAACCATGGCATGTGAACAAAGTAATCATAGCATACTAAAAACATGTAATTAGATAATCTCCAGAAGAGGCATGGGATCACTCAATAACAAGCTCACAACAAGGCATCATGAAGTTTAACAGAAATCTGGAACATCATATAAGCATGTTCATGGCAATGAAAACATATGCTACAGGACATATATAAGGCATCAAAAGGCATGGAATGGTAGAGCATAATATAGAAAACAGAACATGTCAACTAAACATCTCCAGATATGCATGGACAAATTGGTAGCATCAAGCAAACATGGCATCATAATATGACAGAAACAGACTTGACAGAAAGTTAACAGCAAGTAGCCCACTTCACAAGCTTGATGCACTCACTACAGCGCATATAAAAACAGACGGATTACACAACTGTAAAGATGGCATAAAAATGCTCCTAAAACATGTAGACATAATTCTCATAGGATGAACACACGAAATGCAACAAAAATGACAAAACAGCAAGTTACAGTAGTTTCAGCAGTTAACAGCAACATGCACTTTTGCAACAGGTATTAATATGTCAAGATGAACGCTAACATGAATGCAAAGCACATCAACATGTAGAGCATGAAGGGAAGAACATGTCCATATCAAGATCATCATCATAGCACTTCAGAGACAAAGTTGTGGCACTCACAAGATGCATACATAAAGTTAACAACCAGCATATTCCAACAATTTATATTACTTAGCAGTTTTGCAACGAAGTTTAAGGCTTCAATATGAACTCAAACAAACATCTCACAGTACAACAACATGAGGAGCATCACATAATGAACATTTTGATATATCAAACACGCAAAACGGAGCAGTACACACAAAGTTATAATGGGTCAAACATGCACACATGAAGTTTGAATTTCAGGGACAGTGAAAACTAATAGCGCGAAAACGGGTCCAGGTCGGGGAAAACTCCAGTCCTCGTACAGAACCGCTCCGTCGGAAGTCAACGGCGACGGTGGGGCGACGTGGGACCCCGGTAGTCGTCGGGAAGGCCGGGAATGGGTAGATCGGGGCGTGGGGAACCCATTCCCGATGTTGAGGCGGCTTGGGGCGGCACGAGCGCGGAGATCGGGCGGCCATGGAAGCTAGATCGGGTGAGGGAGTGAGACAGGAGAACGAGGGAGATGGGGATGGGCACGGGGCACTGGCCTGGTCACTGGAGCTCACCGACGCGGCTGCCGGTGGACGGGCGGCGAGGGCACCGGTGCTCGGTCACGGGAGGTGCTGCGGGAGCAGCTCGAGGAGACGAACGGAAGGAGGGAGCGGGCGCTTGGGCGTGCTGTGACAGTGGTGGAGGCTGAGGGGGCGACGCAGGGGATGCGTGGCTGATGGGGATTGGTCGCGGGCGGCGCTGGGTGGTGGTGGAGCCAATAGGGGCGCGCCAAGTGGTGATGGAGGGGTGGATCTCGCCGAAATTTGAGGAGGAGGGAGGTTGGCTGTGGCTGGTGGCGGCGGATCCAAGGAGAAGGGGGTCTAGGGGTAGGGGAAGACTAGGGTAGCCCATTTTTGGAAGGAAGGGGTGGATCACTAGTAGATAAAGGACCTAATATGAGACACATTAGTGCCGGTTTGGTTTTGAACTGACACTAATGTGTCCATTAGTGCCGGTTCCAACGGCTAGCCGGCCGTTCTCATTAGTACCGGTTCGTGGCGAACCTTTAGTACCGGTTCGTGCCACGAACCAGTACTAAAGAGGGTGGTGGCAGGGTGTTGTCAGTCTGGGGCCCGTCCAACACCTTTAGTACCGGTTCGTGGTACGAACCGGTACTAAAGGTCGACGTACATAAACCCTTCGTCCACCCAAGCCACTCTGTTCTTCCCCTTTCCCCTCACTTCTCCTCTGTTCTTCCCCTCTCTTCCTCGAGCTCCTCACAAATTTTGCCCAAAATTTGTCAAGATTTGAAGGCCCCCATCCATTCAAATGATCACAAAGGTTAGCAACTTTGTCCTTTCAACTCTCATTGCTAGATTAGCTCTTGCAATGCTTTGTATAGTGATTAATTTGGGAGGAATTATATTTGCTAGTATTTGATTTATATGCAATTTGAGGTCAAAAATAACACTTAGTTTGCATATGTAGGTCTGATTTACTTAGTGCCTTCTAAATCTCCATCGTAACCACCGTCGATCGCCCGCACCGTCCCGTCGCCGGCACCACCTTGTGGTGAGGCTCTTGTTCATGAATGTTTTACATTACCAAATTGATGTTTGTGTGATTTGGATATACAGTTACTCGTATAATTATCTTACCCGTACGTTGTTTGTTATACATAGTGCCATGGTTTTGATATCCGTCCCCGTCGGCCCTCGTCCTTGTTATGATTCAGATGTGGTATATTCTCTTTTAAAACTAGTTGTTGCATTTCGTGTTTATGACAAATTATGCCCATCAAGTTGACATAGATATTTTTATCTAGGAGGTATGTGAACCGGAAATTCCAACCGACCCTATTGTCGAGAGGTTAAATTTAGTTGAAAGAGAAAACGAGTATTGGAAAGAAAAATTGAAAAGAATTGAGGGGGAGAAGATGGAATTGGAGTTGCATGTTGCCGATGTCGTCGATGATCACAAGATCAAGATGGAGAAAATGAGGTTGAAGATTAGAAAGATTAGAAAATATGCCATTGATAGTGTGGCTTGGTATCATTATGTTGTTGGATCAATTGTTACCTTAGTTGCGATCTTCATCGCATTTGTTGTTGCATTTAAATTCTTTAGCTAGAGAGTTATTTGTATGTTGCATTTAATTAAGTGTTGTATATGAACTTTATGTATGAACTTTATGTATGAACTTGTATTAATTTGGTCTATTTGGTGTTGTGTAATGAAGATGAGCCGACAATGGATGTATGATGAACGATGCTCTCTCGAGTTCATTAATGGCGTGCATACTTTTCTGCGGGCCGCTGAGGCAAACAAGCGGGCGGATGGTTTTATGCCTTGTCCATGTGCTGGCTGTAAGAATGGTCACAGTTACTCTACAGAAAAAACCATTCACGTCCACCTATTTAAGTCCGATTTCATGCCCCACTATAATGTTTGGACCAAGCACGGAGAAATAGGGGTTATGATGGAAGACAATGAAGAAGAAGAGGACGACGACGGCTATCATGTCCATGGGTTCCCTGAATACGATGATACAACTATGGGGGAAGAAGCTGAGCCAGTAATGCGGGAAGTAGCTGAAGAAGAGGCATCAGATGAGCCCGCTGATGATCTAGGTCGGGCCATTGCTGATGCAAAGAGAAATTGCGTAAGTGATCTGGAGAGGACGAAGTTGCAGCGCATGTTAGAGGATCACAAGAAATTTTTGTACCCGAATTGCGAAGCTGACAAAAAAAAAGTTGGGCACCACACTTGAATTCCTGCAATGGAAGGCAGAGAATGGTGTATCTGACAAGGGATTTGGAAAGTTGCTGGTAATGATAAAGAATATGCTTCCAAAGGACAACGAATTACCCGAGAGTACGTATGAAGCAAAGAAGGTTGTCTGCCCTCTAGGGTTAGAGGTGCAAAAGATACATGCATGCCCTAATGACTGCATCCTCTACCGTGGTGAGTACGAGGATTTGAACGCTTGCCCGGTATGCGGTGCATTGCGTTATAAGATCAGTCGCGATGACCCTGGTGATGTCGAGGGCGAGCGCCCCAGGAAGAAGATTCCTGCCAAGGTGATGTGGTATGCTCCTATAATACCATGGTTGAAACATTTGTTCCAAAACAAAGAGCATGCGAAGGCGATGCGGTGGCACGCAGAAGACCGTAAGAAAGGCGGAAAGTTGAGAGTACCCGCTGACGGTTCGTAGTGGAGAAAAATCGAGAGAAAGTACTGGGAGGAGTTTGTAGGTGACCCAAGGAACGTATGGTTTGGTCTAAGCGCAGATGGCATTAATCCTTTTGGGGAGCAGAGCAGCAACCATAGCACGTGGCCTGTGACTCTATGTTTGTATAACCTTCCTCCTTGGTTGTGCTTGAAGCGGAAGTTCATTATGATGCCAGTGCTCATCCAAGGCCCTAAGCAACCCGGCAACGACATTGATGTGTACCTAAGGCCATTAGTTGAAGAACTATTACAGCTGTGAAATGGAACAGGTGTACGTGCGTGGGATGAGCACGGACAGGAAGAATTTGACCTAAAGGCGTTGCTGTTCGTGACCATCAATGATTGGCCTGCTCTCAGTAACCTTTCAGGACAGACAAACAAGGGATACCGCGGATGCACGCACTGTTTGGATGATACCGACAGTATATATTTGGATAGTTGTAGGAAGAATGTGTACCTGGGACATTGTCGATTTCTTCCGACAAGGCATCCCGTAAGAAAGAAAGGCAAGCATTTCAAAGGTGAGGTGGATCACCGGACGAAGCCTCGCCACCGTACTGGTGCTGATGTACATGATATGGTCAAGGATTTGGACGTAATCTTTGGAAAGGGTCCTAGAGGAAAACCTGTTCCGAAGGACACTGACGGACGCGCACCCATGTGGAAGAAGAAATCTATATTTTGGGACCTGCCATATTGGAAAGACCTAGAGGTCCGCTCCACAATCGACGTGATGCATGTGACGAAGAATCTTTGCATGACCCTGCTTGGCTTTTTGGGCGTGTATGGGAAGACAAAAGATACACTAGAGGCACGGGAGGACCAGCAACGTATGCACGGAAAAGATGACATACATCAGGGTCAGGCCAGCTACGCTCTTACCAAAGAAGAGAAGGAAATCTTCTTCGAATGCCTGCTCAGTATGAAGGTACCGTCTGGCTTCTCATCGAATATAAAGGGAATAATAAATATGGCAGAGAAAAAGTTCCAAAACCTAAAGTCTCATGACTGCCACGTGATTATGACGCAACTCCTTCCGGTTGCATTGAGGGGGCTTCTACCGGAAAACGTTCGATTAGCCATTGTGAAGCTATGTGCATTCCTCAATGCAATCTCTCAGAAGGTAATCGATCCAGAAATCATAGCAAGGTTATAGAATGATTTGGTGCAATGTCTTGTCAGTTTCGAGTTGGTGTTCCCACCATCATTATTCAACATCATGATGCACGTCCTAGTTCACCTTTGCGAAGAGATTAACGTTTTGGGTCCTGTATTTCTACACAATATGTTCCCCTTTGAAAGGTTCATGGGAGTCTTGAAGAAATATGTTCATAACCGTGCTAGGCCAGAAGGAAGCATCTCGAAGGGCCATGAAAATGAGGAGGTCATTGAGTTTTGTATTGACTTCATTCCTGACCTTAAGCCGATTGGTGTTCCTGAATCGCGGCATAAGGGCAGACTAGAAGGAAAAGGCATGCTAGGAGGGCATCAAATAATATGTAAGGACGTGCATTCTCTCACTGAAGCACACTACACAGTTCTACAGAATTCCGCCTTGATGGCTCTGTATATGGAGGAACACAAGAATTTTCTACAGTCCAAACACCCGGAGAAGTCTGACGACTGGATTACATGCGAACAAACGAGGACTTTTGCCGGTTGGTTGCAGAAACATGCCCTGAATGATGGAGATATTGAAAATAACCTGTACTCGCTGTCCCAGTTACCATCTTCGAACATAATGACTTTCAAAGGGTACCAGATAAATGGGAATACATTTTACACGATCGCCCAAGATAAGAAGAGCACCAACCAAAACAGTGGTGTCCGCTTTGATGCAACAACCAACACGGGAAAGGAAACATATTATGGTTACATAGAGGACATATGGGAACTTAACTATGGATCAGGTGATTTGAAGGTCCCTTTGTTTCGGTGCAAATGGGTCAATATGACACGAGGCAGGGTAACAGAAGACCCGTAGTACGGAATGACACCAGTGGATCTCAACAATCTTGCGTATGCAGACGAACCATTCGTCCTAGCCAATGATGTGGCGCAGGTTTTTTATGTGAAAGACATGTCTACCAGGCCGAGAAAAAGAAAAGATAAGGAAGCGAATGGATCATACGACGAGCCAAAGCGCCACATAGTTCTTTCAGGAAAAAGAAACATCATGGGAGTGGATGACAAGACAGACATGTCAGAAGATTATGAAAAGTTTGATGAAATTGCTCCATTCACAGTGAATATTGACCTGAGCATCCAGTTAAATGATGAAGAATTTCCATGGCTACGGCAAAAAGGGACATTCACACCCAAAGATCTGGGATGTGATCGGCTTCACTATCATCACTTTCTTCTGTTTTTCACACCCAGGAGGGAATGTCTGTAATAGTTAGGGTAGTTATGTGTTTTGGCATTTGAAACGCATAGAAATTTTATGTGCAAACAAATTCTTTTCATGCATTTACTGATTTTTTCCAGCTAAATGACCCTGAAATTGAAAAGCATTTCAAATGAACTCAGAAAAGGTTGAAAGTTGGCATGGTATCATAATTTCATACAAATAGCATGTGCAAGAAAGTAGAGAGGGTTACGGCAAAAACTGGATGCACTTCGTGTACAAAATGGACAATCTCTTTCGAAGTATCAGGGTTTCCCACGAAAACTGAACTGTTACAAAGGCATTTCATTTTTTAAATAACCTAAGCATTACCAAATTGAATATAATGATAAAACACACTCATATTAAACATAAGAAAAAAGAATCACTGAAAAACTTTTTTCAAAGTTAAGTTATTCACAAACTAGTGATTCACACAAATTTCAAATAATTCAAAATTTATACTATTCAAATTTGAAAACTACCGGCACTAACAGAAAGTTTGTAATTTTTTGTACCTAAAGCAAAAATAGTCACAAAGAAACTCTAAATACAGCAAAAAACAATTCTAAATAAAACAAAAATAAATAAAGCGAAAAAATTAAGAAAATAAAAAAGCCCACCTACTGGGCCAAAGCGGCCTGCATACAACTAGGAACACAAACTTTTGTTGGGCCATGATGCAGGCCCGCAAAGGCCCAGTAGGCCCACTGGGCGAAGAGGACAGGTAGGCCCAGTAGGCCTGATTAGGAGAGGAGCTCGAGAGAGCTACCGCACTGGAGCTTATAAACCAGTGCGGTAGCCTCTCAGCTAGCGAGGTGGGACTAAACTTGCGCACCGCCTGGAGCCAGCGCACCCCCTTTACTACAGGGTGGTGGCTCCAACCGGTACTAAAGGGGGTGCGCTTCCCGCCGCTTGGCCTGGCCAAAACAGACCTTTAGTACCGGTTGGTGGCTCCAACCGGTACTAAAGGTCCATCCTATATATACAACCCTTGAAAAAAATTCAGTTTCCCTCTGTTTCCTCCCTCCGTCGCGCCGCCCTGCCCTGATCGACGCAGTCCCCGTTGCCGTCGCCGCCCCCGCCCCTCGTCACCGACCCCGGCCGTCCCCGCCCCTCGTCGCCGCCCCCGTCGACGTCGCCGCCCCGGCCATCCCCGTCCCCGTCGTCCCCGTCGTCCCCGTCGCCGGGCCCTGCCGGCGCCCCGCCCCATCGTCGCCGCCCGTCCCGTCGCC
>NC_041385.1:247568259-247573720 GCF_002162155.2 Triticum dicoccoides
CCACGGTCGCACCGCCCCGTCGTCGCTGCCCCGTCCCGTCGCCCCGTCATCGCCGCCCCGTCCCATGGCCCCGTCGTCGCTGCCCCGTCGTCGCCTCGCCGGTGAGCTCGCCCCTGCCGCCATGTCCACACACACACTACACACACAAACACACAAACACTACACACACACACACACTACACACACACACACACATTAGTTTGTTTGTTATAAATTTTTCTGTTTTTTAGTTATAGAAATGTTAGAAATTATTCTGTTTTTTTAGTTATATAAATATTAGAAATGTTAGTTATATAGAAATGTTATAAATGTTTTTTTGTTTTTTAGTTATAGAAATATTTATAGAAATGTTAGCAATTTTCTGTTTTTTAGTTATATAAATATTAGAATTGTTATGGAAATGTTAGTTATATAATCAGGAAATTTTAGAATTAGTTTTAGTTAGATGAATTAGATTAATGTCAAATTGTTAGAATTGGCATATATATAGAATTTTAGTTATCACAATCCAATCATTTAAAAAATGTTACTTTTTGCGGGCATATAGTATTTGTTCTCGACGATATGCCCAGCCCGCATCCTTGCCGTCGACCCGTTCGCGACGACGTCCTACTTCAGGGGACCCATGTCCGGGACTGGGATCCGCCGGTCTGGCACTGGGAGGTGCTACCTGGAGGGGCGCGCCGCTTGGTGAGGAACTCGACCTCGGGTCCCGTCGTCGACCCTGATCTTCGTTGGTGGCGTTCGCGTGGGCCACATTCGGTGCAGAGGCAGCCGGCCCCGCTGGAGGTGGTGCGTCGCCGTGTCAGGGAGGAAGATGAGCACGTCCATCGCTACATGGCTGCTATGGACGACGTCAGGTTCTCCACTACTTGGCGGGTTCTTTGGGCAGATGACCGCAGATATGATCCTGTGATGGTTCCTTCTCTTTGGGTGTGCACCGCCCGCGCCCCAGGAACCGCGAGTGGCGCCCTAGATTCTTCTGTAGTACTCGATCTTTATTAGGTACCTAGCCAGTGATGTATTCGATATATAATATTCGAGACGATGTATTCGAGATTATATATATTAAGACGATGATGTATTCGAGATTATATATTCGAGACGATGTATTCGGGATTCAGTTTTTCCTTATTGATTAATTGCATCCATGCATTGTAATTTGAATACTAAATTGTTTTATATTTCTTCTGTATTAGTAAAGTAAAACCTATGGCGGACAATACCGGCAGAGAGAGAGAGAAGCGGAATTGTTCGACATCATACGCAGCCCTCACAGGCTAGATGATCTGAATGAAGCAGATGACGGCTCCCAATATCTGAACAATACCAGAGAGGGTGATGAAAAGATATTCAATCTCGACGACCGGGCTGATGAAGTCATGAACTATGATTATGATTATGACACAGACAATGTTTGTGATGACACAGACAATGCTGATCTTCAAATAACAAAGACTACCGGCGAGGTACATTTATATAAGCATGCATCATGGTGATCATCACATGTTTTTTTATTGAAGATATATTAACGAATCGATCTTTCTTCTTTCTGCCCTTCGGATCGAGCAAATCTGCTTCTACAGACAGCAAGACAAAGCGAGGCCCGGGCAGATTGTTGAAGGATGGTGTAAAGTACCACATCAAATCCATCAAACCTAGTGGCGAACCCCTCACGCCTAAGAACATTGTGAACAAGTGGACTCGTCAGTGCGGAGTTCTTGTGAAGGACAAACTCCCGATCTCCATTCAAGAATGGAAAGAGCCAAAGACTAAACGTCCAGATGTTACTTGGGTCGACAACAGAGCCAAAAAAGACCTTGTGAAATCTCTAATGGAACATTTCACCCTACCAGATCATTTCACTGACGCAGATGTGGAGAAAGTCAAGGCCGCTGCTCTTAAGAAGATGGCAATTGCATTCAACACCCACAAGAAAACTGTATGGGCCAACTACCTCGCTAATGAAAGGAAGACTCCAGATTTCAAGGGAACACTGGAGAAGCAAAGAGAGCACTGGGACGATTTCGTGACCTTCAAGGATTCAGAAATATCTAAGGAACGGTCAATGAAAAACAAGGCAAATGCCACAAGAAAGACGCAGTTCCATAGGCTGGGTCCAGGTGGCTATGCGGTGGGATTGCCTAAGTAGGATAAGTCTGAGCAAGAGATGGAGGATGCAGGGGTCACTCCGGTTACCTGGCACTGGCCCCCCAGGTGCAGAACTTGGTTCTATGCGCATGGGGGAGCGTTGGACCCGAAGACAGGCGAAGTTTCGTGGAAGGCAAGTCTAAAAGGACCCGAACAAAAGATAATTGACGCAATAGATGAAGCTCGAAGGGGGGGTGTTCAAGCCCAACAGAGAGAACGACGAGCTTACGCGCGCCCTGGGAAATCCTGAACACCCGGGAAGAACACGAGGCATGGGTGTTATTCCCTGGTATGAGGGCTTTTCAGAATGGAACGAGGACTACAGGAGTCGTGCAAGAAGGAAGATGGAGGAGGAGAAGAAAAGGAAGCTAGAGGAGGAGCAGAGGAAGCAGGATGCAGAACGCCTTCAAGGCCTAAAAGCAAGGCACGCAGACCTGGCACTCAAATTCCAGCAGCAGCAACAGCAGAGCGACTCACTTAGCCAGGAAAGGGGGTCTCAGCAGCGGCAGCACCAAGCGGATGATCGTCCAACATTGGATAGCACCGTCCCATCCATGCCAAGAAGCAGCGTTGGTTCTGCCCCGGGAGACACACTGCTGGATACATACCCTGTGGATGACATCATAGAGAACACTAACTCCGAGCTACACTCCAAAATGAAGAACATATCCATGAAGGTGGCGGACGACGTTGCTTTTCTAGTTACCCCCAAAGCAACCTACCATTGCATCCCGATTCCAGAGGGCTATGCTCGTGTCATGGTTGATGAAGTGATGGACCCATATTCGGGGCTAACGCTTGACATTCCTGGAGGTGAAGACGAGCGCACACTGGGAGAGGCCGTACATCGTATCATCCTATGGAGAAAGGATTGCATCATCTTTCGAAGTCCACCGACACTGCGTCGTCTGCCGACTCCTCCTCAAAGTCCGCCACCGAGTCAGCAGACTCCCACTCCTCCAAGTCCACGAACGCGTGAGACGACTCCTCCTCGAAGTCCGCCACCTCCTCCAAGTCCCCGAACGCGTGAGCTGACTCCTCTGGTTTCAAGCCCGGCACAGCGTCATGCCACTTCTCCGGTTTCAAGTCCGGCAGCGTGTCAGGCCACACCTCCTACTTCAAGTCCGGCACATCGTCAGGCCACTTCTCCTGGTCCAACTCCACGTCAGCTGTCTCCACCGTCTCGGCAATCGCAGAAGAGACATCCCGCAGCTTTGGTGCGTAGCGGTACGAGTCGAGGTAGTTCAGGAAGTACAGGCGGAGGCAAGCGATATAAATATGGTCCAAGCCTCGCTCCTCTTCCTCAGAGGCCTTACGACATGACTAAGGAGCAAAACACATCCATAGTGCAAGCCCAATTGGACGCCCATTTTGGACTGAAACCGGCACCTCCGCCAAAGGAGAAAGTGCCTGAGAAACTAATTGACCACTTCATTCGTATGGCTAGAGAACCAGCTCCCAAGCCTGTTGACTCGGACTATGAGCGCCAAATCAGGAAGGCACATCGAGCACGACTACAGAAGGAAGCGAGCTCAAGCTCGATCCAACAAGCAGCTCGCAAAAAATGCGGGAAAACCATTCCCCAGTTGGGAGAACACGCGGCGCAAGCGATCCCCCCGCTTGTTGTGCCAACAACACATGAGAGGAGTAGTACGCGCGCCAAATATTATTGTGGGCAAACCGTTAGCATTCCCTAGCATGGCGATGTGGTAATAACAGAGGATCATATAATGCAGGCTCAAATGCTCAATATCTCTGTTGGACAACTCCTCGAAATCGAGCCCATGCCTACGCTTAAAGAATCGGAACTAGCATGGCAATATGTCCGGGGCAAACCTTTGGTCCATCCAGACAAGGTCAAGGACCTCCCAACGAGAATGTATCAATTGCATCAATGGTACATGAACATTACCAAGATTTCCAATCGAGAGTCCCTCTTGGTGAATGTCAAGCATGAGCATCATTACCATGAGAAAGCTCTGACCATTGAGTATCCAGAACTATTTCAGTTATTTAATCAAGACGCACTCGACAAGTCTATCGTCAGTTGCTATTGTCTGTAAGTGATTTCTTTCTGTAATTTAAGTCTCAAGCTAGTTATGTAGTGATAATTTTGATCAATCATTACATGTAATTATCCTCACTATATTCTTTTTCTGTGGTATTATATGCAGGATGAAGATGTATGAAATGAAAAAAGCTGGACGCTATGGCGTTGGGTTCATTGACCCAAATACCATTAATAAGGACATATGGCAGATTGAATATTGTCAAGCTGCTGTAGAGTAAAGCATGCTAGAGTTCTTCAAGCGCCTCAATAATAATGAATATATACTACTTCCTTACAACTTCCCGTGAGTCACACTGTCTTGCACTACAAATTATGTTTTTGCTTACTAGCTAGCTAGATGTTAATAATTAAGTGTATACGATTTATGGTAGTTGATTAATTTTATGCACATGCCCGCTTAATTAAGACATGCAAACGTGTGCGTATGCAGTTGGAACTGGGTCTTGTTAGACATTAAAGTTGAGGAAGGAAAAGTTGAATTACTGGACTCACTAACTAAAGAAGATAAAGACTACACCATCGTGAAGGGGATAGTCAACAGGTAATTTCAATCATTATTAACTATTAGTTCCTGATAACCCCTTTATTAATTTTCTTTGCCGGTGGGCAGGGCATGGGCAAAGTTTATCAAGGTGACTCCAGGCACGTGGCCAAAAAAGTTGTTTTGGCATCGACCCTTGGTAAGTAATTAAGTAGTACTAGCTAGCTACCATCTCTTTAATTCTTGTTTCAATATCATTAATTAATTATCATGCTTGATTAATCATTATCTGATTCAATTCCATTCTTGTAAAGGCCCTGAGGCAGGCGCCGGGGAATAATCTGTGTGCATTCGACGTTTGCGAGAACATTCCCATGATGACGTGCGAAAGGAGCAGATCTGATAGACAGGACTGGGTACGTTTGTCAGAACACTATTCACACCATTATCGATATCTAGTCACACAACTAACACACATGCATATTGATCTCCTTCTTCTTAACAGTTCAGATCGGTGCGGGATAAGCTCCTACCATCGGACCGCATACAAGCACTTCAAGAGGAAATAGCCGGATTTTTGCTCGACCAGGTCATAGATCCCAAAGGAGAATACTATTACCCGCTACCGCCCCCATGAACCACTTGTCATCGTGCTCCTGAGGCACCAAAGGCAACATATGTAGGAGAAATTGTATATGTATATACATGTGTATGTGTGAATAGTTAATGGTGTTGGTTTGTGAGACATTTGATGATAT
>NC_041385.1:247574016-247588099 GCF_002162155.2 Triticum dicoccoides
CCCCCAAATATTTAGTACCGGTTGGTGTTACCAACCGGTACTAATGCCCTAGCGCACCCGGACCTGGCTCGTGCCACGTGGTGGCACTTTAGCGCCGGTTCGTGACGAACCGGTACTAAAGGGGGGGGGGGCCTTTAGTCCCCACTCTTTAGTACCGGTTGGCAAACCGGCACTAATGGCTGTTACGAACCGGCACTAAAGCCCGGTTCTGCACTAGTGTATATACAAGGTAGGTGCTAGGTTTATGGGGGTTTGGAGCGTTTTGGAGCCTCGGATCACCATCGGACGTCTCCGAAGCGGAGATGGACTAGGAGAGGTGCTGGTGGGTTGTGTAGATGGGCTAGGCTTTAAGGAGAGAAGAGATAGCAGCCCGGCACGGGTTTCCGGAGACCGAAAACATCCGACGTCTAACCGGCGAAAATGCTGCTACGGTTGGGCTATCAAACAGATTCTGAATGCGATGAAACTTGACAGGTGGACTACCTACACTATAATAAGACCGCACGCCAACACTCGTCCCATTCCGAGAATATTTTTATGCCACTTATAAAATAATATTTCGGAGGTGTCGCGGGCGCGTGCGGGTGTTAAAGGGCTCGGAACGGACAACGAAGAGAACCGGGGGAATTCAAATGGATGCAAGTTTTAAAAACATGCAGATGAAATGCAGATGATGACATGGCAAAGTGCAACACACAAGAAAATGACATGGCAACGATGGTGAATAACTGGAAGACACCTGGCACATCGGATTCTAGGCATTACAACTCTCCTCCACTAACAAGAGATCTCGTCCCGAGATCTTAGGAACGAGACGGAAGGGAAAGAGGAAGAGGTGAAGTGAGAACGCAAGAGAGAAGCAGAACAGAGTCAAAAGCACTTGATAGAAAAGAGGAACGATGAATATGACAAGAATCTAAAGCTCAAGGAATGAGATAGACTCTGAAAACCACTCCGGTTAGAACAAGATAGAAAGGAATAAGAACGAAAGAATTCCGGCAGCACTCCGGCTAAAAATGGAAGGAATAGAACAATAACTTCACAAGATGGAATGACACTTGACGAGATAAGCAATGCAATGCCTCCGGAAGAATTGAAAGAAACCCATGTGGAAAGAACGGATGAGAGAACAACAACTTCCACCATGAGTGATTGATATGTTAACAAAGGAAAATGAATCTTGAACGAACCACCATAAGAATTCAAAAATGACTTATGAAAGAGAATGAATCTCCGGGAAGAATTAGAAGAACAAATATGCTTGAGGGGATTTAGATGCAAAAGAACGAAGATATAACGAGTTAATTAAAGAATACTTGACAGATGCACCGGGGTAATTGGATAACGATAGCTGGAATGTGAGGACGAAGAATTCTTCTGGAATGATGGCCTCCGGTGAAAGAAACAGAAAACAACTCCTGACATACTCCGGATGGTTAAGAAAAAAAATCTAAAAAATGGAATAATTCGAGAGGATAACATGAAGTTAGAACCACGAACCTTTGAGAGAAAGGACAAGATCTAAGAGGAACTCTTGTTCTTCGATCTTCAAATGACGACGAGAAACACCACCAAAACTACTGAGATACTCTGGTAGAATGAAAAGCGAAAAGGTTGAGCCAACAATGAAAAGAATTTGAAGCGATCTTTGGGAAGGCATGTGACTGATGGAATCCATTCTTACGTCATTCTTTGAAAAGAATTAGGAATGGCTCCGGAATAACTAGAAGAGTCAGGTAAGATCCTGGGAAAGGACCTGTGGGTTAGGACCCACTAAAAAGAAAACAACGTTGAAAAGGATTGTTGAAGAGATAGATGATGCACCAGAACAATTGAAATATTTGAATGAGGTGACAACCTCGAATTAATTCGAACACAGACGAATCTCCTAATATGACTTCGGCACTCTGGAATGATTAAATGGCGAGAGGCAAATGAGCAAGGGGAACACTTGATCCAAGGAAAAGAATATGATCAACCTGAAAAACTTGAATTGAATCCACCAGAAAGAAAACGAGACGAACAGAGATGAACT
This sequence comes from Triticum dicoccoides, assembly GCF_002162155.2. Lineage (NCBI taxonomy): Eukaryota > Viridiplantae > Streptophyta > Magnoliopsida > Poales > Poaceae > Triticum > Triticum dicoccoides. Next base: position 247,576,052 of record NC_041385.1, read on the forward strand.
AGACGAGACTTCACCGGTTGAAGGAAATGAGAGAGTCTGACGAACTAGAATCCACCGGTTGAAACAATTAAGGAAAGAATGAAGAGGCTCCGCACGAATGAGATTGATGGCTAAAAGAGGCTCAAACTCCATGAAGAAAAGGGGTGGGAGGGCGGAAAAAACAAAGGCAACTTGGAAGGGAGAACCGACGAATAACTTGAAGAGAAAACATTGGTTGAAATAATTGAGAAAAGAATGCAAAGGCTTCGCACGAGTAGGATGGATACTCGATTACGGACTCCGGCTCCGAGAAAAAAAAGGGTGGGCGGGTGGGAAAAAGAAGACAACTGAGGATAGAGAAACAACTTCGTCGAGAAAGAACTGAGGAATGATCTTGGCAAAACAAAAAGGGTCGAATCAACTTGACGAGAAATGCACCGGATGAAAAGAGCTGAAAACCAACGAGCAAAAAACTAACCGCGTGATCCTAAAGAAAAATTTGAAGGGAAAGAGGAGTAATTAGAAACACCTCCGTCAAGATTCCTCACCAAAGCAACGAAGGGGCAAAGGAGTGAAAAGAATTCCTACTCTCCGATATAACTAGACTCCGAAAACAGTTTTCTTCTAGACTCAACAACGGCCAACTACGATCAATCAAGTGGGCTCCTATGGTTGGTCGAGGCTCTGATACCAACTTGTCACGCCCAATATGCGACCCTATCCTAAAGGAACTCGAAGGTCCCACCAAGGATAGAAGCGCATATTGGAGACGCTTTTGCAAGGTGGATATCATTACATCGTACCATTACATAATAGTTGAGGATACATACAAAAAGGCAAACAATGCCACATGAATACAACAACATCATACAGAAGAGCAACATCTGACTATGAATGAAACACAAACAGAAACTCAAACAACATTCACCCTGCTAGCCCAGGCTGCCGACCAGGAACCTCTCGCTTGAACGACAAAGCAGAAGAAGAACTCAAAGTAAGCAAGCATCGCTCTCACGTCATGATCATCGCATTACCTGTACCTGCAACTGTTGTTGTAGTAATCTGTGAGCCACGAGGACTCAGCAATCCCATTACCATGGGTATCGAGACTAGCAAAGCTTAAAGGGTATGGAAAGGATAAGTAGTGAGGTTGCAGCAAGCGACTACGCATGATATGGTGGCTAACTTACGAGTACAAGAATAAGATGAGAAGCTACACAAACGGTCGCAAACTAGTAATGATCAATAAGTGATCCTGAACTACTTACGTTCAAACTTAACACCACCGTGTTCTCTTCTCGACCCACTCGAAAAGAGACCATCATGGTTACACATGCGGTTGGGTATTTTAATTCGAATCTGGTGTAAAGTTCTCTACAACCGGATATTAACAAATTCCCATCTGCCACATAATCGCGGGCATGGCTTTCGAAAGTTTAAACCCTGCAGGGGTGTCCCAACTTAGCCCATTATAAGCTCACGGTCCGCGGAGACAATCCTCCATCACGGGACATCCGATCAGACTCGGGGTTCCGGTGCACAAGACATTTCGACAATGGTAAAACTAATCCAGCAAAGCCTCCCGGCGTGTCGACACCCTGATAGTAGCCGCGCGTATCTAGTCTCAGGACACATCCGGATAGGAAAGCCTACGAGTAAAACCAGATCCTCGGGTTGCCCCATAATGGCCCCGCAGTCTGCTCGTTTGGGACCAACACCATCAGCGCTGGCCCTGCCCTGTATGTAGAAAATCCTTGGGTTCGCAACGCCCTATGCAAATTTATTATTTAGTTTAAGTATTATTATGGCAAATGTTAAAACCAATGTTGGGCCTTGCTGGAAGAGTTTTATTCAAGACGAACTGTCAAGAGGGTCCCATACCCCTCACCGTGTTAGGGACGCAAAATCAAGGAACATAACACCAGTATGACGGAAACTAGGGTGACAAGAGTGGAACAAAACACCATGCATAAGGCCGAGCCTTCCACCCTTTACCAAGTATATAGATGCATTAATTAAATAAGAGATATTGTGATATCCCAAAATGAGTCTGTTCCAACATGGAGCAATCTTCAACTTCACCTGCAACTAACAATGCTATAAGAGTGGCTGAGCAAAAGTGGTAACATAGCCAAACAACGATTTGCTAGGTAGGGTGAAAAGTTTAGAGGCTGACATGGCAATTTGGGAGGCTTGATCAACAAGTGATAGATAGCTCAGCATAGCGATAGAACGAAGCAACTAGCATAGCAATGATAGTAGTGAGATCCAAGGTGGCAGTCATCTTGCCTGAAATCCCGCTAGGAAGAAGAACGATTCCATGAAGAAGATGACCGGGCGTAGACGAACCAAGCGTAGTCGAACGAATCCTCACGATCGCAATGAAACAGGAACTATCGAGAAGGAGCACAACCGGAAAGAAGCAAACAACATGGTAAACACACAACACATAAACATGACATGATGCACAACCAAGTATGATGCATGACAAGGCTATATGATGCTACTCATGGCAAGAGATGATGCAAACAATAACAACACGCCAAAGCAAGTTTAAATGAGGCTGGAAACAACATATAACTACTCCGGTAAGTCCTGATATGCAAATTTCGAAATTGGTCCAGATCTTTACAAACATTAAGTTGAAATTATTAAAGAGCAAGTTAAAGAGCACCATGATGATCTACATGAAATTCTAGTCAAGTTACATATAAAGTTCATTTAGTTCAGAGCTATGGCCTAGAAGATATGAGCAAAGCAAGTTAAACATGGCATTGATGCAAAATGGATTCAAACATCAAGCAAACACTCTCAAAACATGGATTCAACATGACAAGATGAAACTACATGCAAATCAAGCAAGTTTCATTTAGAGCATGCTCAAAACGGAGCAACGGTGCAACACATACACTCCAAACAAGATATAACAACAATCTTCCCAAAACAGCAAGTATGCACTTTACAACCATCAAAAAAACATGCTACAGGAATCATATGAGCATAAACTTGACATGCACTTCAAGTACATATAACATACTTCAAATATCATTAAGTTTCAGGTTCATAGGAATCAATATTAAACCAATATGATCAATGCAAAAAGCAACTTTATAACAAAGGAGTATATGCATGAACAAAGTTAATATGATGGCAAGTTGAGAGCAAGAAATAGGCAAGCTACATCAAGTAAACATAGCAACCAAAGGCATTTCATAAAAGTACACATAACAAAGAGCAAATAACATCCAGGCATCATATACATATTGCACATGGATTAGTAGGAAACAACATGATAAGATTGAATGTTTAAACAGTTTCAGCAAGTGTAAAACAGCAACATTCTGATAGCATGTTTGCAAGCATGGAACAGAAGCATATGATATCCAAAATTAACAACCATGGCACGTGAATAAAGTACTCATAGCATACTACAAAACATGTAATTGGATAATCTCCAGAAGAGGCATGGATCACTCAATAACAAGCCCACAAGGCATCATGAAGTTTAACAAAAATCTGGAACATTATATAAGCATGTTCATGGCAATGAAAACATATGCTACAGGACATATAGCATAACATAGACAACAAAACATGTCAACTAAGCATCTCCAGAATATGCATCGATAAATTGGTAGCATCAAGCAAACATGGCATCATGATATGACGAAAACAGACTTGACAGAAAGTTAACAGCAAGTAGCCCACTTCACAAGCTTGATGCACTCACTAAAGGGCATATAAAAATACATGGATTGCACCACTGTAAAGATGGCATAAAAATTCTCCTAAAACATGTATAAATCATGCTCATAGGATGCACACACAAAATGCAACAAAAATGACAAAGCAGCAAGTTACAACAATTTTCAGCAGTTAAAAACAACATGCACTTTTGCAACAGGTATTAATATGTCAAGATGCACCCTATCATGAATGCAAAGCACACCAACTTGTAGAGCATGAGGGGAAGAACATGTGCATATCAAGATCATCATCATAGAATTAGCAGAGACAAAGTTGTCGCACTCACAAGATGCATACATAAAGTTAACAACCAGCAGATTCCAGCAGTTTATATTACTTAGCAGTTTTTCAACGATGTTTAAGGCATCAATATGAACTCAAACAAGCATGTCACAGTACAACAACATGAAGAGCATCACATAATGAACATTTTTATATATCAAACACGCAAAACGGAGTAGTACACACAAAGTTATGATGGGTCAAACATGCACACATCAAGTTTGAATTTCAGGGACTTGGTGAAAACTACCGGCGCAAAAACGGGTCCAGGTCGGGGAAAACTCCAGTCCTCATACAGAACCACTCTGGCAGAAGTCAACGGCAATGTGGGACTCCGGTAGTCACCGGGAAGGCCGGGAATGGGTAGATCGGGGCGTGGGGAACCCATTCCCGATGTTGAGGCGGCTTGGGGCGGCCATGGAAGCTAGATCGGGTGAGGGAGAGAGACAGGAGAACAAGGGAGATGGGGATGGACATGGGGCACTGGCCTGGTCACAGGAGCTCGCGGCGCGGCTGCCGGTGGCCGGGCGGCGAGGGCGTGGCGCCGGTGCTCGGTCACGGGAGGTGCTGCGGGAGCAGCTCGAGGAGACGAACGGGAGGAGGGAGCGAGCACTCGGGTGGTAGTGCGGGCTCGTCCGGGCCTAGATCTACTCGGGCGGGCCGCGGATGGGCTCTGGAGGGCCGCGGCGGTGGTGGAGGCTGAGGGGGCGATGCAGGGGACGCGTGGCGGATGGTGATTGGTCACGGGCGGTGCTGGGTGGTGGGTGAGCCAATAGTGGCACGCCAAGTGGTGATGGAGGGGTGGATCTCGCCGGAATTTGAGGAGCAGGGAGGTTGGCTGTGGCTGGTGGTGGCGGATCCAAGGACAAGGGGGTCTAGGGGTAGGGGAAGACTAGGGTAGCCTATTTTTGGAAGGAATGGGTGTATATATAGGGTAGGTGCTAGGTTTAGGGGGGTTTGGAGCGTTTCGGAGCCCCGGATCCACATCGGACGGCTCCGGAGCGGAGATGGACTAGGAGAGGGGCTGGTGGGCTGTGTAGATGGGATAAGCTTTAAGGATAGAAGATATAGCAGCCCGGCAAGGGTTTCCGGAGACCAAAAACGTCCGACGTCTAACCGGCGAAAATGCCGCTATATGTTTAACGGTTGGGCTATCAAACGGACTCCGAATGTGACGAAACTTGATAGGCGGACTACCTACACTATAATAAGACCGCACGCCAACTTTCATCCCCTTTCGTGAATATTTTTATGCCACTTATAAAATAATATTTCGGAGGTGTCGCGGGCGCGTGCGGGTGTGAAAGGGCTCGGAACGGACAACGGAGAGAACCGGGGGAACCCGAACGGATGCAAGTTTTAAAAACCATGCAGATGAAATCCAGATGATAACACACAAGCAAATGACATGGCAATGGCGGTGAATAACTGGAAGACACCGGGCGCATCGGATTCTGGGCATTACAGGGGGAAACTGCGATGGCCCTCCCTTCCGAAGACGGCGGACCTTCACAACTTCGGGGACTACTATCGGGGGGATGAACCCTGGGCAGGCAACAGAACCGGGATCCTTTTCAAAAACAACGGGGCCAGCATCGCCCCTGAAGCCGGCGCGCGCCTGGCCTGGTTGCTCAACCCGGCCAGGCCCCGTGACCTGGACGAACTCTCCGACCCGGCCAGGCCCCTCGACTCGGCCTGGACAACCAGCACAAGACAACCGAACCCGGCACGACCAAGACTTCCCCAACAAGCCAGCTCCGCCCTTGGCGTGTTCCTCAACCTAGCCGCGGATCAGCTCCCGTCCCATCCAGGCCGTACGATGGGACGAGTCTTCATCTACTAATGACCGAGGCAACAGTACCCTGCCCATGCCTCTGGTCAGCCGGAGCATGGCAATAGTGCCCCTCACCTGCTCACTGACCAGGGCCGACGTGGCAACAGTGCCCCTGTCGTCACTACTGACGCCAGCAAGCGGCGACCTGACAGAACGCCACTCTACCCGACTCGATTCGGCCACTCCCTGACGATCGACAAGACGGCGCACAGTCCCCCTAGGCGCGCGGGGCCCGCACCTAGGGGAACCCGGTGAACCACGGACACCCGGCGGGGCCTAGCCCTGGGTCCCCAAACACGGACGACCCGGCCCTACGACCCTGTAACATTACCATTGTACCCTTGGGGGGTTGGCCTATAAAAGCCCCCAGGAACCCTCACGTATACGGGCAAGCAAGCATAGAGAAGCAGTAAGCACACAGGAACAAGCCACCGATCAGTAGAACACACCTAGGGAGAAGGAGCAGCCTAAGCCTTGGCCGGTCTTCCTTCGTCCTCCATACAGCTCTAGGAGCAACCTTGTACTTTTGCATATCAACCACACTCGGCAGGACTAGGGGTATTATCTCTCCGGAGAGCCCCAAACCTGGGTATGTCTTGCGTCCCGCGCTCTCTCATGCCAACCCCTCCTCTGGAGCCCACCAGTGCCCTCGAGCCTCCTCCTCTCTTTATCCATCCCATGGCATCTATCGCGCGCCCACCACGACAACATGCGCGGCTGCATGTGTCTTGTACATGCGTGGCTTCTTGCGTGGTCATCAATATAAATTATAAAACATCTTCAACTTAGCATCCTAATGTATCGTCTCTAGTGGTTAGAGAAGATTTCATGTTCTTTTATTTGTTTATAGGTGGGCAGGCGGCAAAAAACAGGGGAAAATGCGCAAGGTTCCTTACAGACGCTCCACCCGAGGTTCCTTGCTCTTTCTCGGTCGTCGGGAATCTATGTTCTTCAACTCTTTTTTTACGTGAGCTTTGTTCATCATTTTGCCAACACGCTGACATCTAGCATCTAGGTGCATGTGTCATGCAAGAAAATGGAGATAATCAGATAAGCAATGCGTAAGTGAGTCATGCACTTTGATGGCACCTACTATGCAATATTTTTTCTCCTCGATGGCACGTGAATAGTGCATGTACTCAACGATGGAGCACGGGATGGTAGCCATCACATGGTCAGCCCTTTTTTGGAGAGAGAACGTACTAAATAACTTTGATGTGTCCCGTCAACTTGCAGAACGACGAGAAGCTTGCTTACTACGCCTTCTCACTCGCCAACGCATGCGCGGTGGCTCGCAGCATGAGGAGAAACTTTTGCTTACAAGCGGTGGACGTGCAGCAGTTCAATTGGTGTCTGATTGCCAGAACTACTACTGTAGTACCATCATTATTGTTCGACTTCCGGAAGAGGCGAAGACCCAAGCGCAAGGTCACCTACTAACCTTAGGCTAGGTATAGTGGGGGTAACATAACTAGGGGTACCTCCTTTTTTTATTCTGGAAACAACCACACACGAATATTGGATGGTAGCAGCACAGCAACTAAATCAAAAATCGAAACCAACCAATGAACTTCTACTACTGGAGAGCATTTGCTAGTACGTATCATGTACTCCGTCTGTCCATGTATATAGGACTTAATGCGTTTTCCGATACTAACTTTGGCCCTATTTGGATCCATGGGTTAGAGTTAGTTTGAGCTAGTTGAGGCTCAAATAGACCTAAAGTATTCAAGCATGAGGGTTAAATTAGAGCAAGTTGCACCGAACCCACGAAAAAACTATCCCACCCAAGAGGTGCTAATTGGAGATAGTTCTCATTGGGCCCACTGAAAAATCACCTTTCTCTCTCCATCAAGTGCATTTATTGTCAATCTAACCCTATCACCCAAACACCTCTTTGGCTACAGTTAGTTCAGGGTTAGTGATGAGTTAGTCTAACCTCTAGCTAAGTTAGAGTATCCAAACAGGAGCAGCATAGGACATGCAAGTTGCTCAAAGCATCAGTCAAATTTGTACGTGAAAAGATCTTTTTTTAAACGAAACGTGAAAGGATCTTCGAATGATATAATTTTCAAATTATATAAAATCTTATCAATAGTCAAAGGCATCCTCGAAGAATACATTAGGCCCTATATAAAATCTTATCAATAGTCAAAACCAAGTGTTCTAAACGAATTCAAAATGACCCACTCACGGCATGGCACGCCTGTCTCGTTTGGTCCGTCGGTCAAAGTGCTTCCTCTTCTTGGCATAACAATAGAGTACATTATTTTTTTAGAATGCTCTTGGCATGTCGCTAACATGTGATGAGTTAACCGACCTCAATAGACGGCAAAAACGCCAGCCCGCCGCACTTTGAGAGAGACGAGGAGAGAAAAGCGATACGGGCTGCTGGATTACTAGAGCTAGGTGTCGCACGGAAGCCAAGAAATATGGTGATAGCGTGGGTTAGCCATGTAGTGTGATGTAACTACACTGGGCTGCCGTGTTTCGTACTCTTCCGGTCCACTATGGAGATGATTGGTTGATTTTATATCGCTGAATAATATAAAATATTACGAGTGCAGACACTTCACCATGAGGTTCCTTGCTCCTTCTCGGTTGTCAGGAATCTATGTTCTTCCACTCTTTTTTTTGACGTGAGCTTTGTTCATCCTTTTGCCAACACGCGAGACATCTAGCATCAAGGTGCACGTGTCATGCAAGAAAATGGAGATAATGAGATAAATAGTGCGTAAGTAAGTTGTGCACTTCGATGGCACCTACTCCCTCCGTCTGGAAATACTTGTCGTCAAAATGGATAAAAAGGGATGTATCTAGACGTATTTTAATTCTAGATACATATCTTTTTATCCATTTGGTCGACAAGTATTTTCGGACGGAGGGAGTACTACGCAATATTTTTTCTCCATGAATAGTGCATGTACTCAATGACGGAGAACGGGATGGTAGCCATGACATGGTCAGCCCTTTTTTGGTGAGAGTACGTACTAAATAACTTTGATGTGTCCCGTCAACTCGCAAAACGATGAGAAGTTGCTTACTACGCCTTCTCCCTCACCAACGCGTGCGCGGTGGCTCGCAGCACGAGGAGAAACTTTTGCTTACAAGCCGCCTGCCCACCTATAGAACTGCCTCGCACTGGCCAATTCCTCTCCAAACACCTAGGGAGGCAGTTGAACCGAACAAGTCTAACTTGCTCCAATTTAACCCTCATATTTGGATACTTTAGGGCTATTTAAGCCCCAACTAGCTCAAACTAACTCTAACCCATGGATCCAAATAGGGCCAAAGTCAGTCTCAGAAAATGCATTAAGCCCTATATACATGGACAGACAGAGTACATGATACATACTAGCAAACGCTCAGCATTGGTAGTAGTTCATTGGTTGCTTTTGACTTTTGATTTAGTTGTTGTGCTGCTACCGCCAATATTCGCGTGTAGTTGTTTCTAGAGTAAACAAAGGAAGTACTAGTACTTACTATGGGAAAGGTGAAGTGATGGTTGCTTCGCCCGAGCAACTAATTACTCTGGGAATATGGGAGTACCAGCGGATTCAAGGAATAGAGAAATGATGGTTGCTTTGTCCGAGCAACTTACTGCGGCGAAGGTGGGGCTCTGTGATTTGACTGCTCACTAGTCATTACTACTATAGTGCAATGACCGAGGTGAATCTTTCCCTGCAGTTGTGCACTCAGTATTGTTGCATGGCAGGTGGAGCCGGATGAAGGATGTCCCACATGTCGGCGAAACGAAGTTAAATTGTTTCTGACATTGCTATCAATCCTTCAAGATTTGTTTATATGTACGCATAATTTTAATGAAATTGTACTATGATGCTATGAAGGTTTCAACTTTGGTTCCCACAGGAAAAAAAAGGTTTCAACTTAGGATTCATGTCTCCTGCCTCAAGATTATCTCGTTACAACATTCCATCAAATACAAATGAAACTACCATGGCTGCTAATGCATCTCAATGGTTTGCAGATCAGCGCCGATATTCACATCACAACTGAAGACAAAGTTGTGAGAAGGTATACAAATAAAGAAAAATATATAATTGATCGATGTTGTTCGTAGGCATGGCTCCATTTCCTTGGCATAGTGTTCATTGCTTGGCAGCTAGTTTCACCCAGCTCTGTAGCCAAAAAAGAGGTGTATGGAGGACACCACAATCCGATCATTTTGTGCAGCTCCACTAAAATCGAGCGGACCATCCCTGTTTGCAAATATATCCAGTCAGTGTGATTACAATAATAGTGGAACTAGATGATGAAATATAACACACACAAATAGAAGCCGATCACCTCTACGATCTCTCTTTAGGACTAACTAGTTGGAGAAGATTAGGCATGGAGTTGGATGAGGAGGATAGCAAAACCAATCTCCCTTTCTGCAGTCCCACAGAAATGTAAAAATGTTTCCCGTGTGACATTTTGGCGGAACTGCACAAAACACTTCAGAAAAAAGTGATTTGTATAGTTCACCAAAAGGTCACAATAGCAACGAGTTGAAAATGGATAGCCCTGTTTGCAAAAGGAGGTAGAAAGGAAACAATTACTGCCCAATAACACGAGTTGAAGACACATACGCCGACAAAAAAGAAGCATATTCCATGTAATAAGGGAAAGATAGCACATGGTGGTTTATCAAAAATGGTTTGAGGACGAGATTGCAAGATGGAAAGTACGCCGGCTGAGATATGTTTTAAGCAAACAACAAAAGAAGATCCACATGCAGTAACGTGGGAAGATGGGCAGTGGAGCAAGGCCGGAGGAAGCTATACCTGAGGGTCGTCGGGATGTTACTAGGTGGACGCCGACGGCCGGGATCTATCCATACTGCGGCAGCGAGCAAGTGGCCAAGGCTCTACCACTCCAGAGCTTGGTCAGAGAGAACGACGGGTACCGCAGATCGCGACATGCTGCCTCAACACCGTCGAACGGAGAAACGATGCACATCCTCCCTTTCTGCCGGCGGACGGGATGCGGCCAGATCACTGACCAACGGTGAGAGAGAGAGGCCACCTCCGCCTTGTGCGAGATGGTGTGATGAGAGACAAACCCATTTTTCCATTTTCCCCACGACAATCGTTTTATATTCTGTGCGTGCCATTGAGGAATATATAACTTTATTTAATACTAATGCATCAAGTCGAACTTTGTTCCGTCTAGGCATGGTAACCGACCCTCCTTCGAGTAAACAACCGCTACACGCATCAAATTATCACATGGGCTGCCTTTTCGTACAGAAACAAACTCCACCCTGTACCTGCGTGGGTGTGGCCGGGAATGAGACGTGAGTACGTGTGTCCTGCGTGCACCTCTTCTTTAGGTGCATGTACATACGTGGGTGGGTGTGAGAGAGATTGTTTGTGTGAAACAGAGGCAATGTGTCGATGATATCTCAAACAAAAAATTGTAACATATGCAATGTGTGTGAAACAGAGTCATGGACAGGAGATATCAATAGAATTGAAAACAGGGATGAAGTGTGTGGCTGCGCGATATATAAAGAGTTCCATCGAATTTGTGTTTGCCCACGTCAAAGATACAGGGCGGATGGCCTACTGGAATTTGAGAGGGCAGAGGTGCAGTTTTTCTCTGTGGCATGGATACCTACCTACAATGTTCGACTATCGGTGTGTGTGTGGGGGGGGGAGGGGGCAGAGACCGATCAACTAGTATATGTGTGGGGAAGGAGAGAGACCTAGCTATGTATGAGGGAGATCGATCGGCATCCATGGATATGTGTAGCAGAGGAATAAGGTTGGGAGAAAGACAAAGGTAGAGTGTCGGAGGGTTGGTGGTGGAGTGGCGTCTCACAAATGTCGGGTGAGGCCTGCTAGACAAACAGAGGGCACGAGTGCAATATCAATAAGAGAGGGCGGAGGATGTCTGTCTGTCTACGCACGTGCGTGTGAGAGACGGGTTGGGAGGTATGCAAGGATGATGAGGGGAGACGATATGGCTGTGTAAGCATATGTAACTACATAGGAAGATCAACCGTCGTGTGTCTGAGAAAGGGAGAGACATAACTAGCGAGGTAAGTGTATCGGTGCGTGGGGAAAACGAATTATAATCAACCTGGCTATATGTAGGGATATCGGTACGTATACATGCATGCATGTGTTAGAAGCAAATAAGGTCCGGAGTGACAGACAGTGGGAGAGGGGTGCGGCTAGGAGGTGGTGCGAGAGGCCTAC